>NC_041351.1:22863170-23200670 GCF_004354835.1 Perca flavescens | reverse complement strand
TTTTGGATTGTGTAAGCTGTACTAGCCCCATTAGCCATGCAAGTGGCGTGGCTCCAGGGAAAGGTATTGTCTGTCCATCGGCTGGTCAGTTAGCCGTTCAACGATTGGATGGATTGTCCAAGTCAGTTCTCTTGTCATCATTTTTGTGACTTTGCTTGTGACTCGAGTCTCAAGTCCACAACTCTGGTGTGATTTCATGTGTCTCCAATCTGCACATGCCTCCTTTAACGGTTACACTTTGATCCAACTTGTCAGCGAGTGCGTTTGTGTAACTACCACCTCTCCCCTCCACCCCCGTGTGTCTCTCTGCCTTCGTCCATCCTCAGTCAAAATCATAATGCGCCTCCTTCATCATCTCCTCTCCTCTCTTTGTCCCCGTCCTCCTTCTAGCCTCTCGAAAAAGCTGCTCCAGTGCAGTGCAAGCTAAAGATAAGAGTCCACACACACACACACACAGGTTTGTGGCACTATCTTTGTGGGGACCAGTCATCGACATTATGCATTCCCTAGCCCCTTACCCTAACCTTAACCATCACAACTAAATGCCTAACCTTAACCCTTACCCTAACCCTAACCATAACCTAATTATATCCCTAATCAGTTGTGGGGTCCAGCATTTTGGCCCCACAAAGCTGTAGGGACAAGTATACACAAGTATACTGGACTCACGGTCTTTGGACCCCACAAATACAGTTAAACAAGAACACACACACACACACACACACACACACACACACACACACACACACACACACACACACACACGCACGCTTGTGTTGACCATCCTAACACAAATACACTAGTAACACACTGTGTGGACGCTGTATTTAATGCGTGTGTTTTGTGTTCTTCTGTAACTTCTGTAATTACCTTTTTGGTAAATATATCAAAATACTGCAAGCACTCGTGAAATGCCGCATAGGATCAACAAAGGGGTGTAGGGGTCCTGCTCGCCTCTCAGACAGCCATCCAGACTGAGAGGAGAGGGGGATTTGGGGATGAGAGCTACTCCTGCATATTTTACAACCTATTTTCTGCAACCATCTGCCCCCTGACACACTCACACACGCGCAAGCAAACACACACACACACACACACACACACACACACACAAATCCAATCTAGCACGGTCAAGTACCTTCCAGGAATGTGCCCCTAGTTAACAGACATTGCTCCTGGCAATACAGTATATGTGCAAACAAATACAAAACCACAAGCTCACACACATAAACGTCGCAGAATTAGGGTGGGGGGTCGTCATTATCTAACACACCTATCATACTAATAACTTAAGCAGATTGCCATGGAAACAAGTTGCGACTATTTGACCAGATGTGCCAGCAAACAAGTCAAAGTGATCAGACGGACCTGGGATGACCCTTTATGACCAACAATAGTCAACCGCTGTTACCAAAGCTGCTGTGGTCTGGCTTAATAACAACATGCACCACTGTGACCTTTACACAGTGGGGTGTAGTGGAGATACATTCATGTAGTCTGGCCAGAGCCTTCACTCTATTCTCCAGAGTCTACTTTGCAACGATCTTTTGTGCAGAAATAGAAATCAGAATTGAGTACTCAACAAGGCCGTGTATTAACAACTGATAACGCCCAGTCGATTAGCTGCTAACACTCGAAGCGGGTGGTTTATAACCAAAGTAGAGATTTTTGACTAGATGATGGAGCTAGAAGAAAAGTGAAGGGAGCACCAAAGGTTATTAGGATTCAACCTGAGGGTGCCTCTCGGACTAACAACTACCGTAAATCGTGTAGGTCAAAGTTGAGCCGGTAGAGTGTGTAAACTTTACAAAGGACAGTTTAGGTAATCATTTCACTATATGCCCTTTTTATTTCTCTATCAAATGAGGAACCTTTCTGATCATCTGACTGCTTGTGATTCTTTCCCGCCTGACTCGCTATGTAAAATTACCAACATTACCAATAGGAATGATGGCCAAAGCTGTAATAATAGGGCCCACATTTTGATAACTCAGAATCATCCTTTAAACTTGACTAACTCATGCGTCTCTCTCATGTGTCACAGTAGATCAGAGCCAGAGAGATTAGAGAGCTTGATCAGGTTGGACAAGTGGTCCCATCTTGCGTGAAAGAAATTCTCTCTCTTGCTAACATTCTTTAATAACATCCTCTATTAAAAGGTCACTGGCCTCCATTAAAGGGCACTGAACTCATGGTATCCTACTGGTTCACATCTGACGAACTAGAAATAGATTGTTTTCTACCAAAGTATCTATGTTCGCCCTCTTTCTAAGCCTTGTAAGAGCCAAAGCTGTGGTGATTGCAGCTGGAAAAACTACTTATAGTCAGATACTCTAACAGAGTGTGTTGCAGTTAGGGCTGCACATATATATATATATATATATATATATATATATACACTATCAGTAGTCATTATATTTTAGTGGTGACTTTTACAGTCCTCCCAGAGTTTTTTTGTGATTGTTGCGGGCAAAAATCCTTGATTATGCAGCACGTTTTCTTAAAAAATACGATGGAATAGGCAGGATATGTACGCAATTTTATGCGATGAAATTGCGGGAACTTGCAAAAATTGTGGTAACTTGCAAAAACTGCGGTTTGATGAAAAAGAGAAAAAAGTGATTTCCCCCATCACCCTGCTTTTCGATGATGTTCACGTCACGTAATTACGTCACTTCATAACGTTCCCATGGCAACAGGGGAAAATGGCTGCTCTTGTGTCAAGTAAACGCAACATTTTTCAACTTTCTGTTAAGATATGTGACTTTTTTGCAATGAAAATGCAGGGATTATGAAATCATGCAAGCCCCGCATATTTTGCGTGGAAATCTGCAATTTATGCGGCGAAAGTGCGGCGTATTTGAAAAAATGCGGCCCCCGCATAAATATGTGGGCTTTGGCTGATTATGCATTGAATTATGTGATCGCATAATCGCATTTTTCTGGAGGGACTGCTTTTAGATTCAATTCAATGTTTAATTCGCTCAATAAATAAAAAAAAAAGGAAATTATTTCCATTCATTTGTTTTAAATTGAGTACACTTTAATAATTGTTTATTAACCGCAAGTAATATCGCTAGTGCGATATTCAAAGTTATTGCATATTTCCTTCATATCCTGCATCCCTACATCTTATGAACTAGAAATAGATAGCTTTCTACTAAAGCAACTATGCAAGCCCTCTTTCCAAGCAAAACAAGCTATTTGGAGCCAAAGCTGTAGAGATTGCGGCTCGAAATACTAGTTAGATCCTCTAACAGAGTTTGTTGCAGTTTAATTAACTGGGATCCCATTTACATATTTTGGCTTTGAGTGTCTTAAATTAAGCTTTTAAGTCGAGCACTGACTTGATGGGAATATAACAGAATGCTCTTGATTGAATTTCTGTTGTTTAGTGCCCTTTAATGGAGGCCAGTGACCTTTTAATAGAGGATGTTATTAAAGAATGTTAGCAAGAGAGAGAATTTGTTTAATGCAAGATGGGACCACTTGTCCAACCTGATCAAGCTCTCTAATCTCTCTGGCTCTGATCTACTGTGACACATGAGAGAGACGCATGAGTTAGTCAAGTTTAAAGGATGATTCTGAGTTATCAAAATGTGGGCCCTCATTCCTATTGGTAAAATTGGTAGTTTCCATTTACACTGTAATGGATGTTTTACAACCTGTTGCCTTCGTTTTCTCTATCCAATAAGTTTGGAACCTTTTTGTTATCATCCGGCTCAACTTAGGGGGTTTTAGGGGGTTTCCTCCGGGTTCTCCGGTTTCCCCCACCATCAAAAAACATGTACTAGGTTCTCCAGTCAGTGCCCTTGATCAAGGCACTGGCTCAGATCTGGAGTTGGTCCCCGGGCGCTGTGATTGGCTACCCACTGCTCCCTTGAGGGATGGGTTAAATGCAGAGAATGAATTTCGCTACATGTATGTGTGTGTATATGTGTGTATATATATATATATATATATATATATATATATATATATATATAAATTGCAATAACAACATATTGTGAAATAAGTATTGTAAGTATTATATGTATATCGTATCATGGGGCCTCTGGAGATTCCCACCCCTAGCTCATAACCGGTAAAGTAAACCATCCCGACCGGGAAGAAGGTGTTATCAGCGGGTAACCTGTATGAGTAGCCCTGTAATAAGCTGTTTAATAAGCAGGATAATGTAAAGCGAGATGGTCATTATTGCAAATTAGAACCCAGACAGAATGATGCAGGACTTGAATCAGCCTTAAGGCTCTGACACACCAACCCGATTATCGGCCGTGGGTCAAGTCTGGCGAGGTCGGTGACTCGAGTCTGTTCGGTGTGTTCCGTCAGACGGACTAGCCGATTTGACTTGTTGAATCGGCCAGTGGGCAGTCGGTCTCAATGGCCAATCTGATTGGTGGAGTGCTAGACCTCGACTAGCGAATCAGTGCTTCTTCCACAAGAAGAAGCCCGAGAGCTAGTATCTTCTTATTACTAGCCATCATATTTTCTTCCGTTCAGCGAGTAATGACAACGATGATCCTTCTTGACTACTATCAACGCTCTCTGATGAAAACGATGTGTTTACTAGGTCTAGAGAGATGTTCCGTCATTTCCTGTTTTCGCTTTTTGGGGCGACAATACAGATTAGCGCTGCCTGCTGTTATGGAGACATATTACGTCTCGCGCACGTGCAGAACGTACGCTCAAGTCGGCGTCGCTTCGGTGTGTTCCGAGGCACTTTTTTGAGAGACGGGAGCCGAATGATCAGTCCGAATGCCTTTTCTACCGACGGTCGGCCGTCGGGTTGGTGTGTCAGAGCCTTTACTCATCAGCCTTAAGCCAAAAACACACTGCACGCAGAAGCGCTGCGAATGACCACGAAGCGCCGTCAAGCGGACCTATTTTCATTTCAGCGCCCATGTTATTCAATCTGTCAGTTCATACCAGCTGCGATACCGCACGCAATGGTTTCGGCGTCTCCTCTATTTCTTCCGCGGGCGTATGTGTGAAGCCAGGTAGGGTAATCACATACAGGAAGGCCACAGTGCAGCCGGATACTTTACAAAATAATACTAATTTCAAAATAAAATTACTAAAAAATGAAATGTAGTCCTCAGCTGTGTCTGGAGCGAGACAGGAGATCAGGCACACGGAGATGGAGACGGACGGACAGAGTGGCACGCGCACACACACAAGAATCGCTTTGTGGACCCGCATGGAGAAATGCACGTCTGGTATGAACAGTTTTATCCGGAATCTACGCCAGCAGTGTGGAGGGCCTTTCACTCCTTCCTTTCCTCATCCTTTACTTACAACCGCCTTGTCACACTTCCTAGATCTCAACAATTACTTTTTTACTTTTCTGAGCACAATATTTTCGCCAACAGAAAAGACGTCTATCATAAAGAAAATAAGTAGTAAGTAATAAGTAATTATTCTTTTAATGTGTCCTGAAAGAATAATGGGTTACACTTTCCTTGAAGGTATCTACATAAGCGTGACATGGCACTGTCATGAACGTGTCATAAACATTACAAACAACAAACGCTTCTTTTAGTAAATGTCATTCATTTTTTGTAATGACAAGTTAGGGTTAGGGTTCATGTGTCATGTGTTCATGACAGTTTCATGTCACTCTTGTGTAGATACCTTCAAGTAAAGTGTTACCGAATAATGTAACTACAGTGCCCTTGGTTTGTGAATTAAAAAAACCTACGCTCTGGAATCCTTTACCTATAAACAAGTCCATTATGTGTTGCACCCCAGTAGCCTTTCCCTGTCACACCACATCCCTTTCTCATCGTGTCCCTGCCAACCTAACTAGATAATAGTCTTCTTCTGGTGCGGCGGCGGTGGTGCGGCGAGCGGTGCTGTGGACTTGTGGATGGAATCGCGGACGGTGTGGAGGAGCTGTGAAAGACAAAGCCACGACAGAGAAAACAGGTGACAGCATGTCCAGCAGACTGAGCGCTGATGGGAGAGAGGCAGGGGGGCGGGCACGCGGGATGGGATGCCCCACCTCCCGTGATCACTGAACTTAGAACCTTAGCCACCATGGTAGGGTGGTTCGTGGTCGGTGGTGGTGGGTTTGAAGGGACACACAGAACATGCTGGAAACTCTGTACCTTTCAATGTGCCTTGAGAGAGGGCCCAACTCACCCCCGGAACCAATAAATCTAGAGGAATGAGACCGTGTTAGTCAGGGAGAAGCAGAAGACAGAAAGGAAGGAAGGTAGGAGGAATAAGAGTTTTAAACAGGAGAGAGTCAAAGAGAGAGAAAGAGGGAAAGAGGGATGGAGTAAGGCCAGAAGGAAGCGATGGAAGATAAAAGCTGGTTCATGTTCCTAAATTTTTTGCTTGTTTTGTCTTTCCAGTGATTCTGAGTCCAGTTCTTTTGTCGTTTTTTAACAATCAGGAGGCCGTTGACTCTCAAACCAAAGTTCTCAAACCAAAGCAGACATATACTTTTGAGTAGCACCAGTTATCTGTCTATTTTTATAAGCAACCTTGCCTTTCTGCGTTGCAATTTTGCTAATAAACCAACATCTAGCCATTTTTCCCTTCCTAAAAAGCACTGTGTTTAAAAAACAAAAGAAGAAAAAAAAAGGTTTCCTGGCCCAAAAAAACTACCGAGACCAGGGCTTTTAAGAAAAGGGATCGAGCAAAAACAGGGAAACAAACTTAAAAATATGAAAGGTTTTGTGTGCTTTCATCAAAAAGGGCCTATTGTGTTATAAAATGTACGTGTGTTAGTCTGTGCAAATGGTCTGGGAGAGTTTCTCGATTGGTCGGATACCCTTGGCAAGACGCCTCCTGAAAAAGGGAGATCAATCTCCATCTGTATTTCTCAAGAGTCTGAGGGAAACATTCCGATCGTCGAAATAAAATGATCATGTCATATAGACGGAAACAAAGGGATTTTTTTTTTCAGCTTTAGGAAAACCAAAAATGTCCACTGCTTCCTGTAGAAATGTAATAAAGAAAGTGCCTTTACATTAAGTGGGTAAAATACTGTAAGTATAGGGCACTAAATTCACAAAAAGTAGGAGGCAGTGGAAAGAATATATATAAAAAAAAAATTAATAAATCAAACCAAGCAGTTTGTCACCAACTCCTATACAGCCGGAGGGGAGGGGGGCCGGGCAAGGATTTAGCGCTAACCCCTACAAATCGCACCAAAAGTGATCTCAGGTCTTAGCTACAAGGAAAACTAAGGGACAACTTTCAGATTGTGAGCCTATCCCTGCCCCTGCGGCTGTACTAAACCACATGCAGAAGAGTGGAAGGGAGGGAGGGGAGGGGGGGCGTCTTTGCTTTCGTTTAGGACGATTAAATGGTCAACGACAACCCCCCCTCTAGCTCTGTATAGCCACCACCATGCAAGCCCCATCTGTCAGCACTCTGCTGGGCATGCTCCAACAGGGGGCCATCCCAAGCACGCCGTCTACGGTAGACCAGGTAAGGTAAGGGAGGAGGGAAGGTAAGGGGGCTAACCGCCAACAGTCGGCTGTCCTGGCTCTGCAAACCGGCCTGATAATGGAAGCTTTTCTTAACGTTCCAACTGGATCGAATCGATGCTGGAGTTGAAGAAGAGCCTCCACAGTCCGTGTCAGAGTCTGCCGAGCCAGAACAGGCGACCATCGGACCGTAACAAAAACTAGCCAGAGGGCCTACAGGGAAAACGGAAACGGGAAGGATCTACCGCAGAGTAGCAACTGTAGTTGGTACTAGCTCACTAATTGCGTTCTTCCGGAATTCGGCCAAACCAAATCAAAAAGCAAAAAAAAAAAAAAAAACAAAAAAAAGGCTCAAGCTCAAATCAAGCAGGACTCAGAAAGATGTGGAAAGACTACCGACCAGCCAGCTCCTTCTCCTTACTCCGTCTCTTTTTCTCCATGCGTTTCAGTCTCTTCTCCTCCCTGATCTTGGCCTCCTCGGCCTCCTGGTGGCGCCGGCACTTGTGGAAGTTCTCCACCACGACGCCCACGAACATGTTGAGCACAAAGAAGGCCACGATCAGCAGGAAGGAGATGAAGTAGAGCAGCATCCACGGGTTGTAGTTCATTATGGGCTGAAAACACACACAAGGGTACAGAGGGTTCTGTAGACGTTTACAGTAGAAGCCTTTCTTTGCTTTCTAACCTATACTGTAAGTGACTGCTAAATATTTTTCACTGGATGGCCCAAAAAGATTTGTCTTCAGCTATGGCCAAATTGCATGTCATTGTTGCAATTACATTATGACTTCATGTATACTTTGTTTAACAGCCAGTGTCATAATTGAAAATGTATTAAAGTTGCATTTTGGTATTAATGCGCAGTGGTGTAGTCTACGTGATACGCAGGTATACGCAGTATACCCACTAAGAAAGCTCCAGGATTTCCATATACCCAAATGCTCAATGACACGCAAACAAATACTTTCCATTATATTTTTGATATGTTTTGAATCGTCATCTGTGTTTTTCTTCTTCACATAGGCTAAATAAAGGTATTTCCACCGGAAATTGGTGCATAACAGTGTATATACCATACAGGAAATAAAGTTGTTGATGCTCAAAACTTCCTTTGGTGAAAACACCCAGACCCCCCCATTATAATATTACTTTGGAAAATGATATTTTATATTGCTGTGCAGGCCATTGTTTGTGTTTATATTATGCTGATATGGTCTGTATTCTTTCATTATACTGCGTGTTTAGTTTTCACGGTGAATTGAAGAGAAGCTTCAGATAAACCAGTAGCAAGAAACCCACTGGTGTGCTTCGAGGGAATAATACTGAACAGAATTATAAACGCAACACTTTTGTTTTTGCCCCCATTTTTCATGAGCTGAACTCAAAGATCTAAGACTTTTTCTATGTACACAAAAGGCCTATTTCTCTCAAATATTGTTCACAAATCTGTCTAAATCTGTGTTAGTGAGCACCTCTCCATTGCCGAGATAATCCATCCACCTCACAGGTGTGGTATCAATGCTGATTATACAGCAGGATTATTGCACAGGTGTCCCTTAGGCTGGCCACAATAAAAGGCCACTCTAAAATGATGCGTGAAAAATGAAAAATGGGCGCAAAAGCAAAAGTGTTGCATTTGTAATTTTGTTCAGTGTATATGATATCTTTGATGATATATTTTACACGCGTGTTTTTCCGCGTGAGGGTATGAATATATTCACCTGTTGATCGACTCCTACAGCGTCTAGTCCGTCATACATAATATCCACCCAGCCGTCTTTGGACGCCAGAACAAACAGAGACATCAAGGCCTGAGACAGAGAAGGGGAACAGGGGGTGATATAAAAACACATTTGACACTATAGGGCCCGTAAAAATGTCATGGTAAAGCTTTAGTGAGTGACCTTTTGATATTAATGCACGTCCGATACATTCAAGCAGAAACTCGCGCAGAGACTCAAGTGAAGATAATGACCTCTTCTGAAGAGTCCATTTCTTTTTTAATCCTCCGTGTCTTCCTTGGCTACTAGCAACTGTGCAATCACGGAAGGCTTGTATTACGCTGACAGTATTACGTTTTCTTGTCATTACTTAGAATTCCTCATAGAGGCGGCAGAAACTACGCACTATAGCTTTAAAGCAGCTCAACAAAGATTTGTTTGTGCATTTATTGCTCAGAAATCGGGACCATCCCTGAGGCCTCACCTGTCCCAGGTTGTCAAAGTTGTACTTGTGTCTGACCCATTTGTTGTTGGCCTGCAAACAGCTCGACTTGTTGGTAATGTTCTTGACATCGTCTCCTACGCAAACAAAGAACTTCCCCTTGAAGAGCTGCGAAGAAAACAACACAGACTTGCCCTTTATTTTTACACCTCGGCAGAAAACTCATTCATCAAACTCAATGATTCTGTTTTGGTAAGTTTGGTTTCAGAAATGTCTCCTATATAGTATATTTCCCCAGGATTCATACAATTATATTGGTATGATTATTTCCAGTGGTGGAATGTAACTAAGTACATTTACTCAACTACTGTACTTGAGTACACATTTGAGGTACTTGTACTTTACATGAGTCTTTTCTTTTCATGCCACTTTCACCTCTACTCCGCTACATTTCAGAGAGAAATATTGTACTTTTTAATCTAAAGATGTTAATCTGACATCTTTCGTTACTACTTACTTTAAAATTAAGATTTTTGCACACAAAACACATGTAGTTTATACAAAATTAGGTTGTATTATGAATTAAACTACCCAACAACATATAGACCTACAAGTCCAGCTGAAATGACAGCGGTTTTACCGGCTTTTTGTTTTCTCATTATTTCTGCCCGTATCCTCCCCTCTGTCCTCACCCTCCCCTCTCACCTGTACTCCCAGGATGCCAAAGATAATGAAGAAGGCGCAGCAGATGACCACGATGTTGCCGATGGGCTTCAGCGACGACATCAGAGTCTCCACCACCAGCTTCAGCCCCGGGGCTCTGCTGATCACACTGAAACACAGCAGATAATAGGACATTTAAACATGTGTGCACTGCGTGGATGTGTATGTGTCAGAGATGCTCCCAAGTCTCTGAGCTAGAGTCCACATATTTTGCATTCAGTATTTCTTTGGTTTGGGCCTTGTATAAAGTTTGGTCTCAGGTTAAGTCACTGTGTGTACGACTTAAGTGCAAACTTGAGTCCCCATCTCTGATATATGTGCTTGTGCAGGGCACTCTTCATCACAGGTCACTTACAATACAGCTCATACCAGATGGAGCAGGGATGCCTGCAGCATTCTGTCCCCAGGCCCTCACCCTGTCAGTGCACACACACTTAATACACACTTTCTTTGTATCTTGATTTCCCTTGTTTACTGCAGTCAGTAACCCCTTTTCTCATTTGCGTACTTTTCAGAATTTTTAAAGCCAAAACACCTGTTGGCTTAATGACAGCTTTGATTCACTCCTGCTCTTCTTTAAAAAAAACAACAACATCTTTTTCTCTATTTAACTCCTCTTTTCTGCCTCATTCATTTCTTCCGTCAAGGAAACAGACACATCTAATTAAGCCAATGGACTGATGAGGATGTTTGATTAGTGCCAGCATGGCACCCGGCACAGCAATGCACTGCAGCTGAGCTTCTCACAGAGTGAAACACACACACACACACACACACACACACACACACACACACACACACACTACGCAAAACCTGCCGATGCGCACGCACCCATCTGCACAGGCTTTCATGCAGAAAACACAGATGTACATGCATGAGCACACAGATGCAACAGCGCATGCACACACACACACACACACACACACACACACACACACACACACACATTGTGGGGACCCGTCATTGACATAATGCATTCCCTAGCCCCTTACCCTAACCTAGGCCCCACAAAGTTGTCCGGACACCACAAGTATACTGTATTCCCGGTTTTAGGACCCCACCGTTGAAGTTAAACAAGAACACACAGACACACACACACCCGCACAGCCAATATGACGTGATACATAAAATGACGGAAAAGGCCTAAAGCTGAAAAACAATGCTACATAGGCTGTCAAGGTGATAATCTACTCTGCCTTTGCCTATTAGTCTTTGTCTGCCTTGTATGTTTTCCCCCTGAGCAGACATGTTGAGTGAAGGGAAAGTCAATAGTACATTAAGAGAAGACATGAGATAATAAAAGGTCAGGGCCGACCGAGGCCACTGATCAATAGCCCTGATCAGAGAATAACGAGCCGATGGCTAGAGAATAATGAGCCGATGGCTACACCTCATCCCTTTGCACTTTCCTATTCTATTGAAACCCATGCTGGGGTGCAGTACCACTGGGGAGCTAGAGAGGGTACTAGTGTTCAAGAGCTGCATCGGCATGCGTCTGCTTTTAGGACTGATGCAGCTGTGCTGGTATGGCAACATATTTGCATTGGATTCCTCAGCAAGGGCAGGCATCGGAGTCCAGTTTTAGTGTTTTTGTCAGGAGACGAGTTCACCCGTCTATTTAAGCGATTGTGACATCTCTTCAGAGTGAAATAGAGATGCAAAACACGGCAAGGATCAGTTGCAGATGTTTGTTGAATCCATCTTTTTTTTCGATCTTATTCTAGCTAATTATGAAGATGTTTCGGAGGTGTTTTCATTTCTTTGTTCATTGGAATACGTGTTAGATAAGACTCATATACTGAACTATAGTGCAACTTGCACAAACATAGGTTTGCTTACATCTTTCATAAATACTATTTAAGTAGGTTGTGCATTTGTATTGGCCACAATTGTATATACAATTGTACATTTGTTTCCTGTGTATATTTTTGTATATTTTGGTTCTCGTATTCTATCCTATTCATTATTTCTTGTATATTCTGTATGTCTATGACTGTCTTCTATTTGCTGCTGTAGCGGTGACATGTCTCACTTTGGGATCAATAAAGTATAGCTACTCTAATGTAATCAAATCTAATATAATGTCTCTCTAAACAATTAAGATCTTACAAAGTTACAAAAAAAAAAAGAAGAACTAGCTTGAGAAGAGAATGAATAGAAGTGCAACATATTGGGGAAGTCAGTGAGTTTGCAGAGTCGATCAAGGACAAACTAGGGATTGACCAATTATCGGCCTGGCTGATTATCTGGGCCAATATTTGGCAATAGGCAGATTAACTGTACCAAAAACTGCGCTACTTTGGCTCCGCTACAGCTCTGTAAGCAGTCTGAAAGACTTGCATAACAACTATATATGTTTAGACTTCAGGAAGCAATTTGTATAATGATTTATTGATATTTTTTTACTTTGTATTATGTTTAATGTTTAAATTGTATTACATACTTGCGTGAAGCATTTAAACAAACTTTCGTGTTGAAGTTCGTAACATTCCAAAATGTTACTTTTGACTAAAAGATTTTCAATTTTTATAGTAAATGCTTATCAGTTCCAAATATCCCTTATCGGTTTCGTCAACTACAAATAATCGGTATCGATATCGGCCCCCACATGGTTTACAGCTCAGTCCTCTTTCATTTGTCCAGAGAGTCTGGCCTCTCTCCATTGACAAGTGTTAACTTCCCTGAAGGCGGGTACTCTGCTGATTAAGATTAAAACTATTGGATCTGCCCAGAGCCACTCTGGATCTGCCATAACCAATCGCTAACGTTGGGTCATGACGTTGGCTTAGCATCGCTACCGTTAGCCTTAGCTAACTCCTTCACCACTAACGGAGCGAGCTGGAAAATCTAACTTTTCCCGAACCCCGTGGTGGAGGAGGGCCACAACATCATGGCCACCAACACAACTCAGCAAAGGTTGGTCTTGCTCGGACTTTAACTTCTGGATATTCGGCAGCGTTGTCACAACGGACCGAATGGCTTCGCTCGCATCTTTCTCCGCCGCCATTACAGAACTACAACTCAAACTAGCGCACGACCTCAACGTCATCGTTCTCAGCCACTCCCTCTGTTCACTGATTGGACCGGTAAAGATTTGGCCCACGAATATACCGCAAACCCAGACGACATACTGAAGGAAAATGAAAATTGAGCGGAAGTATGTAGAATGGCGGAGCCAGGCTATCGGATCACAGGCTAACCTCTCTACCTCTTTATATCATGTTCTTCTTTAAAGCTCTACTCTGACAAATATGCTGAAGTGAAAAGGCGTATTAAGGAGGGGAACGAAGGAGAGACAGGCCTCTTATTGGAAGTCAGCGTACTCCGATTATGCGCTACGTGAAGGACAAACACTGCGATAGGCTCCTCTCCATCCAAGTCTATTTGCATATGACACGGAGGGGAAAAAAAAAGGAGGATTAGGAGGAGCTGGATGGAGGGAGCCCGAGGGAGAAAAGTTAGTCCTCGCTTCTTCTAATGTACCTCTCTGCATAATTTCAAAGTGCTTTCGCAGCGTGTCCTTGGTTTGTGTGCTGTACAAAAAGGAGAGGGGAAGAGTCTGCCGCCACGCACCACACCTGCACACGTGCACCACCCGTCTCTCTCTCTGCTCCACCAGCATACCGCTCGCACCGGGGCAGGAGAACAACAAGTCGGGCAGTAAGGGGCGGGCGTGTTCACACAGTGCAAACTCCGGGTGTAATTAAGAGACGCAGGGAGATAGAAATAGGGGGACGGAGGGAGGAGAGCAGGGCTGGATGGTAGCAGGGATACAGAGGGAATAAAAAATGAGGCAGGTGCTATTTTCTGACTTTTTTTTTTTTTTTTTTTTTTTTCGAAACCTTCTTTCTCGCTCCACATTGCTCTCCTCTTTCTCAACCCGCAGCTGTCCTTCTCCTCCAGCTGTCACATACTGCCACTCGCTGTTCTCGCGCCCGACGGTAAATGAGCGACTTGCTAAAGTAAACCGTAAGCCAATGAGTTCAGGTGTCACACAAACATGATCTAATTATGCGCCGACTTAATTGGCCATCGTCAGCACTGTTACGTACGATGAGTGAGGGTCAAACAGCATACACTCGATGGTGTTTTAAGCCCCCACCTAACCCCTTGTGCCCGTGCCCCTCCGAGCGCCCATCCCGGGGCGTTGTGTTTTAACCCTAACCTAACTCTTGACTAACCCTAGTGCCTTCCATGCAGCGCTGCCTGGAAGACGACGTTGGGGGCTTAAAACACCGAACACCTTGAGATGGTTACATGTGACGTCACGCACACGTGGGCAACGGTAACCTCACTGGATCGAGGCGGCCGCGTTTTTTTTAGAGTCAGGCGCCGCGGTTGCTCTCCACCAACTGAAAGGCCCAGGGCATGATGGGAAACGCCTGGCTCTCAGCTAAACACTCCAACGTTTTACATGAACTTTTTTAATTGTTTTGAATTGGAGAGATTTTGATTGATATTTGTCTCATTTAAAGGGGGGGGGGTTCTAGGCTGTAGCTGAGTTGTCGATGAGGTGCAGGTGCTGTTCGCTGACATAAAAGTGCTACTTGGTGACACAGGGTACAGAAATCTGGGCCTTCCCTGAGACTGGCCCTCAGTTCCGGTTGTGGGGTTGTTGAATGACTGCAGAGGTGTGTGTGTGTGTGTGTGTGTGTGTCCTGTTCAACAAAGCTGATGCATCATTCTGACACACACGCGCACACACACACACACACACACACACACACACACACACACACACACACACACACACACACGCCCAAGCACCCTTGTGGGCCCTCTCTTGTGCATAGTAATGCTGTCATTAATATCTTTAATGAGAAATGAACAGCAACAGACAGCTGCGCACACACACACACACACACACACACACACGGACAAATTATTTAATTCATCCACTTTTCGCTTGGTTTATATGATGTGGACACCCACCAATTGATATTAACTGGTACTTTAAACTCAAAATTGTTTCATTTTATTTCAAATAAGTACAGAGACAACACCAGTGTGTCACTGTTCTACTACTTACTGCACTGCAGCGTTTATAGTAAAGTCCATACAATGTTAAATCTTGAACTAAGTTTTTTTTTTAACCCTGTCTCCTAGAAATTACGTTCAGTGGTTAAGACGAGTCCCTTGGGACTGGATGCTTACTATGTTTAACAAACATAATTAACTTATAGGTAATATAGCATTTTAATAGTGTGGGCCCTATTTTAAAAGGTAATTTGTCACATTTTCCACAGTTAAATGTCTAAAAATATTTATTTTGTTGAGTTGGGTTAATCAATGTTCAAACCTAAAGAAATCTGTCATTATATTCCGCTGCAATTACACAAACACATGTAGCAAGCGATTCCAGAATATGCCGACGCTGCTGCCAGTGTGAACCCCAAGTGAACTGCACTGCCAGAGGGGAAAACACAGACAAGCTCATGTTTAATTCAAACAGCCAGCGAGGGTCTGCCACAAATCAAACTGGAGTGACAACAGGCTGATAACCAAATTTACACAGAAGCAGCATGAAAAGCGACGTCTGACTTGTGGTCTGTTTGAACAGGCACAATTTAGACAGTTTTTTTTTTAAAACTGTAAGTCTTTACCCATAAAAATGTAACTCATGTGACAGACATTATAGCCATTATAGACTATTTTATTTTTTATTTTTTTTTTAAATGACTGACACATTTATCATCTATGTGTCTTCGTAAGAGACTTTAATTTTAACTTTTTTTCAATTACTCAGACAGACAATTTGGGCTGTTGATTTCTAATCATTCCACTGACTATGACGATTTAAAATTTTGTCAACTGACTTTCTACTATCTTTACGGACTTAAATCGTACTGACTTGGGATGGAAGAGCAAAATTTTTAAAATACGCTTCTTTTATTTCTAATTTAGCCAGCGAGACTTAAGGGAGAAGATGTCCCAGTAATGTCCACACTCTTTCAGGAAAACAACGACCTGCCTAAACTGCAACTACGTGTCTGCGCAGATGTGGTTATGCAGAGTAGAGCTATCATTCTCTGCCCAAACCCGATTGGGCATGGGCCGGGCTGTACATTTTGCCGGGCTTCAATCGGGTCGGGTTCGCCCAAGTTTTTTTTCCGTCTTTTGCAGACCTAATAGTCTATGTAATGTCATATATCATGTATAACCTGTGTAGTGCTGTGTGTGACTGCCATCTTCTGGATATCTATTCATCTTACACGCAAAAAAGGAAGGTTCAGGCCCAAAACTCCTGCCGTGGTTCGGGTTTGGACAGAAATTATGCAAGTTCACGAAGGGTCTGACCTGATTTTTTTGGGCTTAGTCGTAGCTCTAATGCACAGTACGATACTTTTGTAGCTATGAGATGGTGTTTTTGTATAAGATTATGTGTTCATTCTGTAGCATACTTCGTACACATTTCCAAATTGGCCATTTGTGTGCAGAAGATATGCCATATTTTTTTTGCCACCAGTCTCCAGCGTACATATCTTAGGTAGTCTAGATCGACGATGTTTCTTTTCCGTGCCGGAGGAAATTCTGCCGGATGTCCCTCATTGTGGCAAGATGTCCCTCACCTGGTGGATTTCTGAGGACTATGGTTAACTGCTCCTCAGATCCCTGCAGGGTAAATCCAGACAGCTAGACGGACTATTTGTTGAATCTGAGTTTTCTGTTGCACGCCTAAAACAACTTTTGAGCGTAAACAGGTTCCACCCAAAAAAGTTCCTCCCCAAGGCTATTTTGCAGAGGCACCGTTGCTCCGTCCTGCACTTAATTACCCTAACCCTAACCCCCTAACCCTCTGCAATTTAAAGAAAACATGAAAAAGCCTACAAGCATGATTATGCAAATTCCATGTGGCATAAAAATAATTAAGTGTGGGAGTGACGTGCGCCGGCCAGTGCATCTGCCTTTGGCTTCCAATTAACTGCTCAGTCAGGCAAGACAAAGTGGGGCAAGCCATCGAGATAACTTTTCCTACACCTAACCCCCTAACCCCTAACCCAAGATGAGTGTGATTGGGTTAAAGAAATGCCAATATACAAGAGCACGTTTTTCTCCCATGTTGTGTGGACTAGCCAGACCCTCCTCGGCAGCGCTGTGGAGGAAGGTTTTGGCAATGTGAGACTACATCTTAGGTAACTAACAAACAGATCCAACCTTGTTAATCAATAGATTGACTTTGTGTTGTTGAGTTTGGCAGAAGCACTTGTACAGCAGCTCCACAAATGTTACCCAAAAGAATGCTTATTCATTACTTTAACTGAAACATGGCTTTAATGGAACCCAAGCAGTAATTCCACTGTGTTGACCAGACTGAATTATCTCTAACAGGGTTTTAAGTGCGTGCCATACACATATAGTATACCCACAGCAGCATGCTATAGCTTTTAATGCTGTGCTCCGCCTTTTGGATTGAAAGTTAATAACAACCATAAAAAATGATTTTACAGTATTGCTTTTGTGTTACTCATCTGCAGCCTCGGCGGCGGAGAGGGCAAAGCAACCATGCTCAGCCTGTTCCTCTGCCTTTTTCTCTTTCTTTTTCTCCACCCTCTCGTTTCTCCCTCACTCACTTTATGCTTCCCTTCATACGATCGTCCTAATCCCATTTCTATCTGCCACGTTGCATTTTTCTCACATTGAAGACATCACTGCCTAGAGGAATGGTTGCCCTTTGCTCTCGGGAATACCTCCCCCCCCCAAACTTAAAATGTGTCCAATTTCCGCTTGTATTTGATACATATTTTTTAATCTGACTTTAAAACCTTCCCTACTCGACATTAATACAGCCCCAGCCTTGCTGCCCTCTGGGGATTAAATAAGAGGATTTAACAGCTGTAAGAATCAGGTACTCTTTTTCAAGTGCTCCGTTTGTCACAATTGCACCACATATAATAAGAAAGCTCCAAATGCACTATTTAATGTCACATTTACACTTCATTTGAAACAAGCCCGCTTTTTAACTGCAGTAATCATGCACCACAGTGGCAACCAGACCATATTCTGAAGTACGTTGTGTGAAGTACAGTACAGGCCAAAAGTTTAGACACACCTTCTCATTCAATGAGTTTCCTTTTTATTTTCATGACTATTTACATTGTAGATTCTCGCTGAAGGCATCAAAACTATGAATGAACACATATGGAATTATGTACTTAACAAAAAAGTGTGAAATAACTGAAAACATGTCTTCTATTTTAGATTCTTCAAAGTAGCCACCCTTTGCTTTTTCAATAATAAGGGGGAAAAAAAAAACACTAATTAACCCTGACAAAGCACACCTGTGAAGTGAAAACCATTTCAGGTGACTACCTCATGAAGCTCATTGAGGCCTAGTCCACACGGACACGGGTATTTTTATAACCGGAGTTTTTTCTCCTCCGTTTTAAAAAAAAAGAAAAACGTCCACACATGCTCGGTTTAAAATAAATCTCCGTCCACATGAAAATGCAAAAACACGCTGTCAAGCCATTGCAAAGAATCATCAACAAAGCAGTTAGCGGCGCACAATATGACGTCAAACACAGCGGATAACGGCGCACATTCTGACGTCGCAAGGCAAAAGAACCCGGTTATACTGTCCACACGTCAACACTGTAACCGGCGTTCCTGAAAATGTTCACCCTGGCCGGAGTTTTCAAAAATGTTCGGTTACAGTGCCCTGAAACTGCGTTTTCGTGTGGACGGAAGGCCGAACCGCGTAAAAAAAGTCACGGTTATAAAAATACCCGTGTCCGTGTGGACTAGGCCTAAGAGAACACCAAGGGTTTGCAGAGTTATCAAAAAAAGCAAAGGGTGGCTACTTTGAAGAATCTAAAATATAAGACATGTTTTCAGTTATTTCACACTCTTTAGTACATAATTCCATGTGTTCATTCATAGTTTTGATGCCTTTAGTGAGAATCTACAATGTAAATAGTCATGAAAATAAAGAAACACATTGAATGAGAAGGTGTGTCCAAACTTTTGGCCTGTACTGTATCTGCTTAATCTTTTGCTGCCATACTGTCTGCTGCTGCTATAGCAAAAGACCCTCATCCCACTCGCTTGTACGTTCACCTATGCTGGCTGTTCTCATGAACCATTCGTACATATAGCCACAAAAAACGAATGCACTGTAATTCGTATGTATTCCATGTACTTATAATTGTATGCACCACATTGATTGCTGCTGTAAAAGCACGCAAAGGAGGAGGTCGGGTGGATGGTTGGGTCCTGAAACACAGGGTTTTCTAGCGGGGCAGCAGAGTTCATGTCCTGGGAGAAGTTAAGGGGGAAACATCGGACTTTCACCCAGGGAACGGGTGTTCGTGTCCCGGGAGTACTACTTAATGGGACCAGAGTTTTAACCAAAACCACAATCTTTTTTTCTAATCTTAACTAGTTGTTTTGGTGCCTAAACTAAACTATTGTCGCTGTGTTACAGACCCCTTTGTCGGCTCAACTTAAAGGTGCGGTAGGTAAGACATATAAAACTATCTTTCTGTGATATTTGCTGAAACTGACCCTAGGTATGAGTAGAACTACATGAAGCAGGTAATTAAAAAAAAAAAATCTGGCTGCTCTGGCACCACCTGCACCTATTGTAGTGCCAATTGCCGATTTGCAAAAATCCACAGCTCCCTGTTCAGATACACCAATCCAACGCAACAAAACATTCTATTGAGTTTTGCCTCTTGGTACTTCTATACTCTTTGAGCTGGGTAATCATTTACTAGGGTTGGGCATCGTTTGGATTTTAACAATTCTGTTAGTTGAAACGGGTCACATGCCTATTTTCACAAATAAGAGGAAAGTTTTATTTTGATTCAGTGGTGGTTTGCAGTTTTACAGCTTTTTCAACGTAAAATAAAGCAACACAACAAGCGCCTGGCCGCTTCAGAAACCAAAACTTGCACATGTTAAATAGGGAAGCGATGATCGGATTTGAAACCAAATCCTCGAAATGATTCCAAACGATTCCAATAAAGAAACGATTCTACTGGAATCGTAATTTTTTTAACAATTCCAAGTAGGAATCGGTTCTCGATGCCCAATCCTACTTTTTACCATTCACTTTGGCTAAATCTGGGATTTTGTTTAAAGCCTGTATGATTGTCTGTCTGCTTGTGTTCCTCTCCCTGTGAGACCTTTGAGCAATGTGGCAGAGTTCCCAAATGTCAAGTGTTTAACGCATCAATAATTATATCCCAAACTTAGAGAAAGAGACGCAATAGTAATAAACTGGAATTATCATCTGTCCTGCTAAGACTCTAACAATTACTACTCATCGATCATTGCTTGTTATCAAATTCTGTTGTGGTATTCTTGAGTGTCAACAAGGCACAAAGCAGATAAAAATACAAAGCGTCATTTCATTCAGGGCTAATTGATCTGGTCTGATTTGACCCAAATGATTATCACATGCACATGACAGGGACTTGAGTCCTGCTGTGTAACAGACAAATGAATGTTCATTAAAAAACACACACACACACAGAGTACGCACAATACACACAAACATCATTTGAAGCACTTTCGCGTTAACTATCTGGTTCACACACAAGTGTTACAGTATGAAGTCAAAGACGAAAGAAACAGTTTGAAGGCATGGAGAGCGAAATAAGTCTCGGCAAAAGAGCTCACTTTCATGTCAGAGGTGGAAGTTATGAAAGCAAAAAGAAGACAGAAAAGATCAGTGATGTTTATTGGGTACATTTTGCAGGAAGAAAATTAATATTTGATTTTTGTGCTCTTGCCGAGAACCGTGATAAATATTAAAGAGAGGGCGAAGCCTCGAGAGCTCCCCTTCACGAGATGAGACACCAAGCATGCGGCTGTAAGCCAAGTCAAGCATGATGCCTCACACATGAAAATGGCACACACTGGAACACACAGTGAGGCTAAAACTAAGCACTAAGGAGTGCACACACGTGAAGCCCCTGTCTGATTTTTTGCAAAGACCAGGGCTCTAACTTAAAGAGACCCTGTTATCCTTCTTTTTCAGCATCATATTTGTACTCTTGGGGTATACTAGAATAGGTTTACATGCTTTGATGTTCAAAAAACATAATATGTTTCTCATAGTGCCAATTGCTGCAGCTCCTCTGTCACAAACAATCAGTCTGAGCTCTTGGCCCGCCTTCCTGAAAAGCCCAGTCTGCTCTGATTGGTCAGCGGGCCCACTCTGTTGTGATTGGTCAACCAAATTCAAACAAGCCGGTTGGGTCAGGGCGGGCTGTGCTTGCTCAGGCAGCACCAATGGGCAGCACTTCGGAAAAAACTGGGCTGGCATTCTCAATCAGTGACATCACTAATTGAGAAATTTCAAACAGGAATGTTGGCGAGCCGCTTTTAGGCAGTTGAGAAAAAGTGCTGTCTGTGGGAGAGAAAGCTCGGAGTGAAATGTGTTTTTTTTTTGTACTGTATACGTTTATTACATACATAGAAAACTATATGACACGCTAAAAGACGGGAAAATCCCCAAACGCATAATAGGGGATCTGTAAGGGTGTCCTGCTGTCCCGTGGAGGGAACAAAATATCATGGACAATAAAAAGCAATATATTTTGGGATGGTTGCGGACTGGAAGGTAGACCTAGCCTAAAAAAAAAAAAAATAAGAACATTAATTACTAACGAAATTGTCAATAAATTGGGGGAGAGTACACAATTCAAGAGTGTGACACACACACACACAGCGAGAAGATGATGAGGCATTATCTGAAGTAGACACAAGATAAAATACTTGATAGTAGCATAGGTGCAATCTAGAGAGGGGATAGGTTTAGTGGCATGATATAGACTAAAGTATATAACAAATACAATACTTGATAATAGGGCAGCATCTGTGCTTTACAGAGAGGAGATACATTATGTGGCAGTCGCAACGAATGTGTATCCCAGTATGAGGAAAATAGGAAAATATTGCAAGGAAAATAATAACGCCTCCATATTCACGGAGGGAAATAGGCATGATGTGAAGGACACGCTAAGTAATTTACTTGATGGTAGGGAGGAGACTGTGCATTATAGAGGGGTTGCATAATTTGGCCCACTGCATGTCCAGCCTGGTAAGACCTTAATCAATGTGTTTTATGAGAAGCGATAAATGCAATGCATTATTATTATGATGAGTATTCTTTTTTAAATAAAATGCAGTTCATTTATAATTTAATAATTGCCATGGTGTTTTTTTAATTCCAAGCATCACTTTTAATTAGTGATTTTGACTTTTAGAAAAACTATTAACTACTAGTACTATTAGTAATTTATTATTATCATTATTATTGTTGTTATTATAAATATAATTAGGGCAGCCAGCAATTACTTTGGGACGGTTTAAATCGTATTATGGGAAGGTTTGGGACAATGGTTAAATTTGAGCCCTGGCAACGACTGACATTCTTGATTTCCCTCTGCACCCAAACACCCTGGAGATCTAAGTACAAATAGTCTCCAAATTGGTGATTTCCGCCTTAATTCCTCTCAAATAAACATAACTATGCAATTGTGTACACGCTGACATAACAACATAACACACACACACACACACACACACACACACACACACACACAAACAAAAACACTCTCTCAAATCTCCCAAAAGCTCAGTTTTTTCCACCTCCATCTTTGTGTCAAATCTATATATATATCGGGTTAGTTCTGGTCTTTTAATATTACCCACAAAATATGTCCACGGTCTTGTAGAAGTATTGTCTAGTAAGACTTTGTTTTATAATTCCTATCAACAGTTTAAGGGTGGTTGTCTGTTTTCTCAGTGTGTTTGTGTATACATTTCGGCATCCCTGGGAGAGTGAGCCACTTACCGTAGCGGCCTCAGGGTCCGCAGCAGCCTCAGCACTCTGAGCATGCCCAGGATCTTGGTACCAGAATTGGAGATGAGAGACACCAGGATGTCGATAACAGAGATCATCACTAACATCCCATCCAGAATGTTCCAGCTGCTCCTCAGGTAGGCCTTGTTCCCGAAACACCAGCCCAGAGCTACAATCTGGACACAAATAGGACATAGAGGCATGGTGCATGAACATGTAGCACAGTGTAGTTACTGTATGTCACTGACATAGTAGATAACTGCTGCAGTACCAATATGGATGGGACACTGTATATTTCAAGTGAAATATCAACTCAAAATAAGCGCCATATATATATAAACTTTATTGCAGACACAGGTTCATATAACACATAATGCAATATACATAGTATAAATAAAATAAAATGATACGTCAATGTTTTTGTCAGCGCATTCCCAGATTTGTTTGTTATCAAGCCATCTTTTGTTTGGTTTTAATTATGAGTCATTGCTTAATGTCCGATATGCACATCTTATTGACTTTGTAGAGCGATTCTTTACTTGGAACTTGGCACCCGAGACCATAAAAGTTTTTCCAAACCTAATTTCTAGTTCTATAGGTCCACTCATCATTTATTCTGCCCATAAAGCAATTTGCATTCCCGAAAATAATAGAGACTGGCTGACTTGTTTTTTTGCTTGTAGCTGAAACTTATTAAATCAGGCCACGGCAGCTATTTTTGCTTAATGCATTCCTTAACACCTAATGTAACTGAAGAGATGAGAGAGCAAGAGAGACAGAGGGACATGGATAGAAAATAATTTACATTAGTTGATGCTAATCAATGCCTAACAGTAGGTACTGTGTATATGAATGGGTGTCATCAAAGAGGCTGATCAAACTTCAGTATTTCAGAATAGGGCTGAGCTGTAATCCTATAGGGCAAATGTTCACTGTTTGCTGTTTTTCACACTGACAGGCTCAGATTGTTATAAGTGTCTGCCTACATTATGGTAAGATGGTGACATCTCGTTCTGAAATCTCGTGAGGTGACTTGCTGGAAGACAGAGGTGTGGAACAATGAATTAATATATAGTTTGGAATTTACATGTGTAACTTGAGTTGGGGGAGAGGAGTTCCGGGGAGAGTTTGTTGTTTTTGAGTAAGGACAGAGTAGCTTTGTGTTGTTGGGGACCAAGAAGCTGGTTAAACCTGATTTAACCAAAAAGGACTCAGATTGAGCTGACCAGAGAGACAAAGGAATCGTGGCCTGTATGCAAACCCCAAAGCCTGGTTAATTCACACCTCTACAACTAACTAACTAGAACTACAAGATTGTAGTCTAGACACTTTCAAGAGTTTTGAGTCTTCCTATTGGGTCAGCGGGACCATAAACACAGCATGGAGTCTTGACCTATAAATAAGCCTGATCACCCAAAATCCTGTTGTCTTCACTCGCAACTCACGTTGCTGACAGGAGACACGCAAGCGCTTGTACTGAACTTCCATTTTCTGGAGAAAGTGGATTTTATTTCGCACCAGTGCTTTCATATCTGCAGTGAGAAGGAAACAACGTTTTTCTTCTCAAAGTTGACTAAACTTGCCCCCCTTGCTGCTTTGTTGGAGGGAAGTTTCTCCGTGCCCACTGACGAGCGCCAGGGACCCGCTCTGTTTCATTTCTGTGGAAATCTATGGACAGGAACAAACGGACTGAACGCACAGTAAAAAGGCTTACGTCTGCGCAGAGATTATTAGTGTGTTTTATTAATGAGCAAAGGGTTCGCTAACACTTGTTGCCATTAATGTGATCTGTGATTTTAATTATGTACTGGTCTATACGTGATTATTAATCTGTTTTCTGTGAATGTATCAGTGATCACGATACTGTTGTTGTATTAAGTAGCTGGGTATAACTGTAATCGCTACCTGCTAAGTCACTCCTTTCACAGAGTTTAGTTACTGTCCGCGAGCTAATCGCGGTAAATCAGCTGTTAGCCACTGGAGTGGTTATCGATAACTAAGATCAGAGTGCCTCTTTTCTTTACACTTCTTCTCTTTCTTCTTTTACTAACACACACACACACACACACGACACAGGCTAGCCACGTAGCTCCCAAGCTAACGCTGCTAGCTTAGCCACGTGGAATCGGCTTACGTTTGTACAGAGCTAACACAGGAACTACCATACTGAAGAAGCGTGCACGTTGCCTAGCAGCACCACTACTGCCCTCTTGAGGCAAAATAGTTATGTGCAGCTCACCGGAGTAGCCATTTTGTAGTGAACTACATTTCGACACCGCCCTCTCCACACACAGACACAGACGTGTCCATGCTGCTTTGTTTTTGTTTTGTTTTTGGTTGGGATATTGTAAAAAGGTATATAAGTTTATTATTGAAGGATTATTGATTAGCTACTGATAATTGTGAAGTTAATACATCTTATTATACTTAATTAGCAGTTGCTTGTGATTATTTGTGTACTTGTTGTATTAATTGCTGGCTGATCCGGTCCGTGCTCGAAATCACCCCTTCCTTTGTTTCCTTTAAAAGGATTTTCACAGAAATGAGACTGTTCCACAGTTTGATTATTGGTCCCTGACTTGCAGGGTGGTGCCCCATTTTGATTGTTTGTCGATTTGATACAGTTATTAATAACCATATTCATAACTTTATTAATATTTATAAAACATCTTTGATAATTTGCCAATGATCAAATCTGTACCCTACGGGTATCCAACAGTGTTGTCTAATGGATTTTCAATTGTGCATATCCGAATTGTGGCAACGAAATGTCGGGCTACGCTTCGTGCAGCTTTCACAGAGGTTACCTTTAGATATGTACAAGCTAAAGTTGAGTCTAGCTATGCTACAGCTCAGTGTTATGGTAATGGCAGTGGTACCCAAGATTTGTCTTGGTCTCGAGACCGTTCTCAAGACCACTTTTGGAAGGTCTCGGTCTTGTTTTGAATGACTGCATTTTTTGTTGTCTTGTCTCGGTCTCGGATACAGAGGAAGACCGGTCAAGACCACAACTGCCTTCTGGTTATTTTATCAAGGCTTTTCTCATGGTGTACTAATGGCAATAGAAGAGGCGAATGAAAAAAACATCTTAATTTGTTTTCTGTGGGTGTTTTTTTTATGGGAATGTGGATCTTTCATATCACTCGCACTGGTCTGGTCTTGGTCTCAACTCCTCAAAGTCTTGGTCTTGGTCTCAATCCCTCAAAGACTTGGTCTTCACTTGGTCTCAACCCCTCAAAGTCTTTTTCTTGACTTGGTCTCAACTCCTCAAAGTCTTGGTCTGGTCATGGTCTCAACCGCTCAAAGTCTTGGTCTGCTCTTGGTCTCAACTCCTCAAAGTCTTGGTCTGGTCTTGGTCTCAACAGCTCAAAGTCTTGATCTGGTCTTGGTCTCAACTCCTAAAAGTCTTGGTCTCAACTCCTCAAAGTATTGGTCTGGTCTTGGTCTCAACTCCTCAAAGTCTTGGTCTTGTCTTGGTCTCAACTGCTCAAAGACTTGGTTTTCACTTGATCTCCACTCCTTAAAGTCTTGGTCTCAACTCCTCAAAGTCTTGATCTGGTCTTGGTCTCAACCCCTCAAAGACTTGGTCTGGTCTTGGTCTCAACCACTCAAAGCCTTGGTCTGGTCTTGGTCTCAACCCCTCAAAGACTTGGTCTTCACTCAATCTCAACCCCTCAAAGTCTTGGTCTTGTCTCGGTCTCGATACACTCTGGTCTCGGTGAGGACTTGGTCTTGGTTTAGGTGGTCTTGACTACAACACTGGTACAGCTCCACATGGATCCTAACACTCCCATCCATACACTGCGCCTTGCAGACCTCTGGGTCTGCAGTGACTGGGGATGACTACTGCCAGCCAAAAAGGGAGACGAAATCCTATACCAGAGCACATTTTCCTAAAGAACAAGGCTGTACCAAGAGTAGAGAGCTCCAATAATATAATAATATAAATATAATAATAATCTGAGCATGCAAAAAACAGCATATTTAGTGGATGTACATTGATGTGTGCATTTGCCCTATATGATTACATTGTAGCCCAGTTATTTCAATAATGTAACAGCTGCATATTCTAATATAACATTCTGCTTGGACTTGAAACAGTGGTGGAAAACATAATCAGAGCAGTACCAATATAACAGTGTACTCCATTACACATCCCGCTTTCAGCGTAAGTAAAGGTACACTCCCTGCGGGACACCAAAAACCAACATAGTGAAGCCTCTTGCTTTTACTTGATAATCTTGTGGTGGGGTGTCTGTGACGCAGGACGTGTAGGACCAAAAAGCAGCGATCACTACAAATAATATCAGGAAGATATACTTAAAGTATCCAAAGTAAAAGTACCGGTTCTGCAGAAAAAACGGCCCCTGTGATATATTATGATAACATTATTATTTATATTGACGTATCAATGCGAGTGGCATTTTACTGTTGTTGCTGGTTTTAACTATACAGTAATGCAGTTGAGTTCAGTGGTTCCCAAACTAGGAGATGGGTCCCCTTTAAAGGGACACAAGATAAATCTTGGAAGTTGTAAAAGAAAAAGGAAAAAAACATCTTCTTATCTTGGCCTCTATGTTAAATATGGGTTCATTTTACAATGTTGCACTACGCTTAAAGAGATTAATTGAAAATTAAATGATACCACCAGTACTCTGTGTGCAGACCCTACATTTGTGATCCCGGCAATCACATTGGGACCAAAAATAGAGACAGAGGCATCGAATGAGTGACACCAGTGAACCTTCCTCCCCTCTGCCTCCGCTTGCTCCTGCCCACGCCTGCACGGACCTCTATTCAAAGCTGGTCCATTTAAATACTGGCGAGACAATCCTCTGCTTAGCATTATGAAACAGCTCTCAGCACTGTGTGTGTCTGTGTGTGTGTGTGCGTGCGCACTGTGTGTGTGTTCACTGTCTGTTGGAGTTTCAATCTCTCGTTCGCTTCCTTCCCTTCCTCTCCCTTTCCTCCCTCTTAACTCTGTTGTCATTTTTATTTTTGGGGGCTTACAGTGCAAGTGGATATCAGGCAGACTCTGTATTTTCTCTGCAGCTTTTGTGTCTGAGCCGTTTTTTGGAGTCTCGTTGCGGTTTTCTCCATCTTATGCAAAACGTCTACATTGTGAAAGAACACAGATGCTTCATCTTGTTTTTCTTTCAAAGCTGGAGACAGACGATGGCGTATGGTACCAAAAATTCCTGAGCTACCAAATATTTTGTGGCATAGGACCTGATGTCAACTCAGTAAGAACGTAAGTCAGTGATGACTTCATGGAAGAATGCAAAGCATACAGGTACCTTTTTAAAGCGATAACAATTGGCAGGCACAGGCCATAGCATAGCTACGAAAAGTAATGCACTGTAATTTGTGTATGTATTTATTGCTGTATGCCCCAAATTGACTGCCGCTGTTTAAGGCAAAGAAGATCCGCGTAGGGAGAAAGGGTTGGGTCCTAAAACACAGGGCTTTCTAGCGGGGGAGTGGAGTTAGTGTCCCGGAAGAACTTAAGGGGAAAACACAAGACTTTCACCCACGAAACGGGTGTTCGTGTCCCAAGCGTAATACCCAAGGGAACCGTGGTTTTAACCAAAACCACAAACCACCATCTTTTTTCTAAGGGTTATTATTATTACATGTCATTTAGCTGATGCTTTTTATCCAAAGCGACTTACAATTGCTATATATGTCAGAGGTTGCACGCCTCTGGAGCAACTAGGGGTTAAGTGTCTTGCTCAGGGACACATTGGTTGACACACCAAAGGAATAATGTCATATCCACTGCGCCATCAACCTAATTTTATTTCGATTCAATTTTATTTATAGTATCAAACAAGAGTTATCACGAGACACTTTACAGATAGAGTAGGTCTAGACCACACTCTATAATTTCCAAAGCCCCAACAATTCCAGTAATTCTCCCAAGAGCAAGCATTAGCAGTGGATATTGCGACATTTGCAAGGAAAAACGGCAGACCCAGACTCTTGGTAGGCGGTGTCTGACGGTGCCGGTTGGGGGGGTGATGAACCTAACCCTAATAGTCATAATAAAGATAATGGAACAGTGACTACAATGGTAGTCGTAGTAGTTCACTACCCTAACTCTAACCCTAACTAGTTGTTTTGGTGCCTAAACGTAACTATTGTCGACACATGACGGTCCCCTTTTGACGCCTAAACTCAACTGTAACGTCCACTGAAACGCCACGTTGACCGTTACCCGGCTCACAGTCACCTTTTGTCGGCTCAACTTAACTGTAAAGACCCCTAAACCTAACTGTCTTGTTAGGGGTTGGGGGTCGGCACAATTTCGTAAGGTATCACACGAATTGTTGTGCAAAAGTTATCGCAAAATATCATACAAACCCATTCACCAGAATTCATATGTAGCATCCCATCACAAAATGACCTAAAGCTTTCACAAAAGGTGGACTGGGCTTTAGTAAGTAAGCCAAGAGGACCGTCACAGACAGGTTATACAAACTAATGTGTCAGTGGAACTCACCTTTATAGTCATCTCGGCCACAAAGATCGCTGTGAAGATGTAGTTGGACAGTTTTAGGAAGATCCGCTCCTGCAGTCAAGAAGGAGGAGAGACCTGGTTGAGTTGAGGCACATGATAAGGATTTGAAATTCACATTTCTGTTTTAAGCATGTTTTTCTAGTGAGTTTGTTCTTTGTGTGCTTCGAAATGGATCTGAATAATGTATGAAGGAGCTATTTTCCTCGCACATTATCTGAAAAACATCTTTGTACAAACATCCCTGTTGCAGTCACTAATGATGGCTGGCAGGCAATTATAAAGTTTACTGTTTATTAGCACTGCAGGGAAATTTAAACAAGCCATCTCATCTTTGGGTCTTGAATCTTAAGTTTCCTTTTACTGGTGAAAAAAAGACCAGTGTAAGGACACTTGTTATAAGAATTCCCCAAACTGAATCAATTGCATTGGGAACAAGTAGCATTATATCACCTGTGGAACACTTGGTGAAACGCTTCAGTTGTGTTGAGAAACAGGCTGAAATTGGCAGTTTTCTAATGAACCAAGCTTGTCCTATATTTTTTTTTTAAATCAGAGATAAACAGTCAATTCCGAAAACAAGCACCGTCATTTTGTTTTGTGAGCATGCACGCAAGACAATACCACCAAGATTGAGCTAGATATCCATCTATATGAACATTACTGCACTCAATGCTTCCCTGATGCTTAAAGCAGCATGGCTCAATTGTGTGTGTGTGTGTGTGTGTGTGTGTGTGTGTGTGTGTGTGTGTGTGTGTGTGAAACACAGGGGAGAATGGGATCCTATTTACTGAGCTAAACAAGGACTGGGGAGAGAAAACAAGCAAGCTAAAAAGAATAAGACCCCTTCGCCGACTGCTTATTTACTCTACTTCCCCTCAGAATCCTAGCTGCCACTGACTGTCTATGTACTGGATGTGTGTGCGTGCGTGTGAGTGGGTGTAGGTGGCTGCCTTTCCCACGGCCTTCAACTACCATCACCCATGCTCCGAGGAACACAAAATCACACACACACACACACACACACACACACACACACACACACACACACACACACACACACACACACACACACACACACACACACACACACACACACAACAAACACAGTCCTGCAGCGTCTATGGGAATGTCAGGCATGGCATCACTGGGAATACTGGCGTTGAGAGTTTATAAATTCCAGGCTTGACAGCAGCCATTTCGGTAAACAAGTTTTCATACTTTCATTCATTAGGAACTAACAGGCATGGGCAAAAAAAAAGGTACACTGCAGGGGGAGGGGGAGAGAGAGGGAGAGAGAGGGAGAGAGAGAGAGAGAGAGAGAGAGAGAGAGAGAGGGGAAAATTCATGCTGTATGCTTTAATGAGACATGAATTCACCAGGTCAACAGTTTTCCTCAATGTGCTGTCAGGCCAATTACATTCTGACAAAAGGCTGGAAATTTAGCCGTATATAATTATGCAGCTGTAGCCTACACGCTGCTAACTTTGGCTGAGGCAGGTCACACAAATATACCTTGCTAGCCAAATATTTGCATGTACTGTATACTAATAGCTGTAGCGGCCCGTGCTCTGCAGCGATACGTTATGGCCTCCATTTAAAAAAACAAACCATGGCTCAAAAGGCATTGGAGGATGCAACATATAAGAAAAAGGATGCCAGACACAAGGTTAACAATTGACCAAAAAGCCGCAGTCCATCCGGTTGCCAGCAAGGGAGTATTTCCATAGGCGGCGATTTTTGACCTGGAGGCCCGCTGATACATTTGTGGACAAGAATAGTGGCATTAAAAGGCATATTACAATAAGTATCTGAGACCCGAGAGACAGAGAGGGCCGAGAGGGCAGTGGCAAAACCACACAACGGCGCCATTGCGGAAGTGTCCACAACTTCCTTACTGTTAGCCTTAATCTCGCCCCGAGAGTTTGATTTTACAGGGAAAGTAAAAGATTTGGCTACAAAAACACCACGTTCAAAAGACAGGTGAGATTTTTCAAAATTTGTCTCTGTGTGTGAGGATGTACTCATCAGCAAGGACAGCGGCGTCTGAGACCTTGGCTGCCTTCTGTTCGTTAATGTAAGTGGCAATTTTGTCTGGCAAGCGCTTCTTAAATTCTTCCAGAAATAACAGATTACGCAAACCACCAAAATCAATGACGTTTTTAGACTGGCACCAACAATCGAACATAACTTCTTTGTCACGGCCAAATTCAACATAAATTTTCTTGAACTGCTGAAACTGTTGGCGATATGCCTCGGGCACCAAGTCGCTGCTTTGACTTTGTCATAATCCAGACTCAACTCAGGTGACAAGGACGCATAAACTTCTTGAGCATTGCCGGTGAACACGCAAACTGCTAAAGCAGTGGCCAAACATGCGTAGGCCGCTCTAATGTGTTCGCGACACGCTGAAACAAAGTTAAATATTTATCTACGTCCCTCTCACCAAAGGGAGCAACCAAACGAATACCCTTGTTAATATCAAATTCATGCGACAGACACCATGGGTGAGGAGGGGCTCCTTCAAACGAAGCTGTCTGTCAACTTCAATTTTGTGGGATTGTTCCCCTTCGAGCTCTTTGGGCCCTATTATAACAATCTGAAACGCAAGTATGAAACGCAAAACGCAAGTAGCTTTGTGGGCGGATCTCGGGCGCTGTTGCTATTATACCGGCCTCCGAACGCACCACCTGCACATGTTGTGCCCCTTCCTCCTCACCCCACTCCATCTCCGTCCACCCGCTCCATCAGGAGCACATCGCGCATTACTCCCGGACCAGATCCTGCCGTAGTTCAACATCACGTCTCCTTAAGTCCTCTAATATTTCCTCATTTATGTCATCAACACATCCATGATTCATGGAAATGTGTAAATCACAACAAGCCACAAAGAATGCTGTGACTTCTTGAGGACTGTACTGTAAAGTGTTCCTGACCTATCCAAACACCTGAAGCGCATTTTCAGTAATATTTTCCTTTGTAATTATGTATGGTTTGCAAAAATGGGAACTGCTGGGTCCGTGTAGATGAGAGAAGTGTATGCGAGTTGTGCACACGCTACATTATGGCCAAGCATGCACCCCTAAAATAGCATCTGAATAATGCGCTACTGACTTTAGACTAGCGCCTATGACTTTAGACCAGGTTTTTCCTGGTCAGTGGCGGAATTGGTTTCTGAAACTGCGAAATAGCACCAAGTAACGTTTGCGCTGGAGCACGCCTCCTCTTTTCGCTGAACCGCCCCCGGGAGCGCAAATACATTCCCTAATTTACCGACGTGCGTCTGTGGAGGGAAAAGTCTGCTGTGCGTCGGGTGCAAAATAGGAATGATACATGCGTCGGTGTAAAAAGGCAATTGCGCTGACTGCAAGATAGGGCCCATGGTCTTTTACCGCCAAGCGATGCATTTCAAGTTCTAACTCCTTCAGACGAAGCTGTACCCCCAGCATCTTCTTTTCCGGAAGGAGAACTCATGGTGGCAAGGCAACACCCAAAACAACTATGATACAGTTTAGCAACACCAGTGCGCCAAAAGCAAAAATGCACAGCTACACGCTGAGGCAAAAAGCAAAAGCCATTAATGCTCTACCACACTTCAACGCTTACTAATACCACTCAAAGCAGAAAACCACGTTTAGACGAGCCCCCAAATATGTTACGGCCTCCATTTAAAGACACAAACCAAGGCACTAGCTGAAATACTTCATGTCATTAAGCTGTGGCCATTTTAGCTAGCCTACAATATGAAGCAAGGTATCTACTTTAGTTAACTTTTTTCTTAGGTGTACTTCTATTTTGGGCCACTGAAATGAACTATTAGCTGAAATACAGCATGTAAGCTGTTGTTAGCCGTTTTAGCTAACTAACGTTATCCATCAAAATTAAGCACAGAATCAACTTAGGTTCACTGTACTTTTCCCACGTGTAACATTAACGGTATACTTATCAATTTGGCAAACTGTTACGGATAAAAAAGATAAATAAAAAGAAGACTGAAGATTAAACGATACAGACGGTGACAAGGATCCCCAGCTCCCTCAAAAGGAGTACAGTTAACAGCTCTTGTCTCCCGCTCATTCCTCATCTTGAATGGTGGCGATGTTGTATCCGGTTCAACGCCTGGTTCCAGTGTGCCTGACCACAACTCACAACCACAAGCCTGATCAGCCTGGGCAGCTCCTTCTTTCTTGGCCTGGTTTGAAGTAACGTTAATGCTGAACATATTTGTCAAAGAACAGCAATGACTTTGCCTAGTCACAAGCTATACCCAATTCTCAACACTTCTAGTAGGTAATCTACTGCACACCGGCAGCCCCCATGCTAGAGAGAAAGGTAGGCTAAAGTCTCTCCAACTTTTAGGGAGCTCAACATTCTGTAATTCATTTTGTAAACATTCAATAATTTAGTAGATCACTGTACAGCAATGCAATATTACATAACAATCTTGCTTAATGTGGTACTCAATTATGCAATTACAAAACATTTCCTGTATTCCTTAGCAGCAGGAAACAAAAGTCAACCCACACCTCCTGGAGCGCTTTCATCACGGGTCCAGCGTGTAGCACTGACGCCATCTCTCCATCTTAACGCTGTCTGGAGCTGATGACGTGGCTGCAGCAAACTTCAGATTGATTGTGTTTCATACAATTGATGCTGATACGATTCCATTTAGAACTCTAGACAGTGATGTATTGTCCCCTAGCTCAATTAGAAATAATAAATCATAATAGGTGGTACAATCATAGCTGATCATTTCCACTGAGCAACGGGAACAGTATCCAGGCAACCTCCGGCACCAAACCAAAACAGCAATGCGACTGCGAGCCAAATCCAAAGTGTGTGACATAACTTCCAGGACAATAAACTAATTACTCAGCCTGCATTCCATACTAAAATGTTGTGACTAAGACACTTTATCTCCATAACTAAATTGACGAAATGACTGCATGTCTAGTTAAATAATATAATGTGTCTTTTCTGTCAGGCTGGTGAAATGGGTGACGTAAAGCAGACTTCAAAAGAGAAGCAGCGGACTGATACATTATACATGTCCGGTCGTTACACACAGCCGAAACAGAATCAAGAGAGTGGAAATCAATCCACAAACGGCTTCATTAATTCAAAACAACCCACACAGGTAAACAAATACGTAGCATCGTGCAATGACCAACCCGGGGCAAACGAGATTAAACTGTGATGATTGCTCATTCTTCTTATTTCGGGACTGCGTGCTGCGTCATACATTTCCATCTCATTTCAGCAAGGACCTCAGGGCGCAGACCAGACACATTGGCCACAGGAGGAAGCTGACAAATATTTGAAAAACGTGCGAAAATACTGCTTTCTGACGTGTGTGTATGTGCACGCCAGATGAGTGAGGATATAAAAAAAAATCATCCCATCTAGATCTGATGGCGATGTGTGTGATCTCTCTACCCTGATTAGATTGGGCTGCCTGTGGGGCGGCCTCCATTTGTTGAACATCTCCTTTCCTGGACATTAGCCACGTACACCAGCCGACAGATAATTGAATCAATTACAACGGAACCGTCTCCTCCGTGTTTGTGTCGCAGAGAAAGCCGAATGGAGCGTTCCAGCGAGACCGATCTGCGATTAGGCCCATCCACGGAACACCTCGCTCGGTGAAAAAAATAAAAATCAAACAGTGATAATTATTGTGTTTATGCATGGAGCGGCTGGGCTGTGTTCAGCTGTTATAGCTGGAAGTAGGAAAGGACACAGAGTTAGGGTGTGTGTGTGTGTGTGTGTGTGCGCGTGTGCGCGTGTGTGTTGCTGCAAGGCATTCAAGCCAGCCCTCCTCTTTTTGAAGAGCTGGTGCATTAGCTAAGGAGGGGGTGGTGTTGATGATGCAGTGCAGTAGATACAGGGGTATAGCACACATTACCCACAGCTACTGGCTCACAGTCAAACAGGAGTGGTTCCCTGCATACAAAGTGTCCCACAGCTTTTTATCCGCGGAGAGCAAACTACAGTAGTAATTCTGTTTTGGGGCGAAGAAGTGTTTGTTTGAACAGTCATCAAGGTTGGACTTGCTGACAGGTTTTTTTTCTTGCATTTCTGTTTGGACTTTTTTGGAGCTGCCACCAAGTTTTGCTATGACTGATTCAACACATACGTTTCAGAAACTGTACGGAATATATATATATATATATATATATATATATATATATATATATATATATATATATATGCTTCTTTGCCTGACTGCCCGTCATTCAGCCTGTCTTTACTTTTTCTCCACTTCTTTCTATGGTTGTCATTGAAGACTGTGAAGGCAACACACTTGAGTTGGATCTTTTCACAGACTTTACAGAAACTAACAGAACAAATAGTTATATAGTGTGCGGTGAATTGCGAGTCGGTGCTCTTAAACGTGTTTTGAGACTTACGACGGTGGTAATGTGAGGCCTCTCCATGGCGATAGTGATGCAGTTGAGGAAGATGATGACCAACACGATATGGTCAAACATCCCGTGGTTGATGATCTTACTGCACAGGATCCGGAACCTGACAAAACATACACAGACATTTGAAACTTCAGCGACACTGAAAATTCACTTGACATAGTAATATGCAGTACACAAACAAGCGGCGTATTTTTTTGGTATGTAAAGACTCCTCTAATTACTGGGAGAGGAGGAGGAGTAGATATATTTGTAAGAACATTTAACTAATATAACTGTGGAAAAACCACATCAGACAAATTATTAACTACAACAGATTTGTATTTGTCTTAAAACATGTCTGGAGGAGATATCAAAGTAAATCACTGATTCTTGGGAATTTGGATAAAACAGGTTTTCATTTTGAAACTGAAACGTTAGTAAAATTACAAAATCTGAAGGTATATCATTATAGACCAAAGCCTTGGCTGTTCAACAATGTACTGGTGCAACCTCCTCATTTAGTATTTTTTTCATAAAATAAACATTTTTCCAGTTATTACTTTGTTTTTGTCAACACCTTCGGACACAATAAAAAGCAAATAATTTTTTATTTATTTGGTCTAATATATATTTAGAGTTTTTAAATCATTATCTGGCATTCGTAAAACACATATGCTGTTAAATGTTGAATATTCACTTTTGTTAATTTTTTATACTGTTTCACGTGTACTCCTTTAAAAGACCTAATATCATACAACGTTTACTTTAAGCCTAAATAGAAAAAAAAACATGTTTTATTTAACAAACATATATTTGTATTAAAAGAGACATTACTTTAACAACTCAACAGCATTGAAGAAACATAGTGTTAGCATATTCATTTAAGTCAAATAAAACTCCCTCTGACGGTGGTGACTTTAGAACTGACGGTGGTGACACTAATCTGGTGACAGTGGCCTCATAACAACATAAAATCTAAAATCTATACCACACAAGATGGCTTCTTGCTTAACAACTTAATTTAACTATTGGGTCCAAAAAATAACAATCTTGCGCATGCATATCATGTGAAAGAGTATTTTAAAAACCTCCAAATGGTCCTTAACAGAGGCTAAAATATAATTTTTGATCACAATAAATATGGGCTAACGGCTGTGGTTAGCCCGTTATTAGCTATTTAGCAGTCATTACTTCCTGTTTTGTTTTGTGTTCTCAACTCTCGTCTCGTTTCAGATACTTCACTTCCTGCCCCTGTCTTTCCCGCCTGTGTGAGTGCCTACCCCCTCCCTGATTGGTTTCACCTGTCCCTCGTTATCCCTTCATCCCTATTATGTATTTAGGCTACGTTCAGACTGCAGGCAAAAGTGGCCCAAATCTGACTTTTTGGGGGTCAAGTGACCAGGTCAGACTTCTTCAGAAGTAGTGTGAACACTCACATCTTGTCCAGATCAGATTTTTTCAAATCAGATTTAGACCACTTCCACATGTCGTACAGACCTCTGTAGTAAATTTGGAGGTAGCTCAGTCCGTAGGGAGTTGGGTTGGGAACCGGAGGGTCGCCGGTTAAAATCCCAAAGTACAGAGTGTGGATTGGTAGCTGGAGAGATGCCAGTTCACCTCCTGGGCATTGCCAGGTGCTCTTGAGCAAGGCACAACCCCCCAACTGCTCAGGGTGCTGGTGCAGCACTGGCAGCTCACTCACTCTGACATCTCTCCATTTGTGCAAGAATAGGTCCTGAGCATGTGTGTGTATTTCAGGCCTGTGTGTAGTGATTTCAACAACAAAAAACCAGTGTAAATTGTAATTTCCCCACTGGGGATCAATGAACGGTACAAATAATAATAATAAAAAAAAATTATAAATTATAACCCTCTCTCTTTATTCTTCTCCTCCTCAGCACCTGCTCATTAATGTTACGACTGGCATTACACAAACATTTTGAAATAAAAATTGCTTACAACCTCCCTAACTTTGGTGCAACAGCGTGCTGCGTCTGATGTCATTGTTATTGTTCTTTTTGCGCCTGCGGGTCAGTTCCAAACCGTAAACAGTTCACACTGGAATCTGATATAGGCCACATTTTAAAAGGTCATGTGAACAGACAAACAAAAAATCGGACATTACATTAAGACTTGCGGTGTGAACGTAGCCTTAGTCTGTGTTCCATGTTCTCTGTGCCAGTTTGTCTCATGCCTACATCCACTAGAAGACTTTGAAGAGACTTTGAAAAGACTGAAGTCTGACACCATCTCACAGCTTATGTAAAACAATGCCATAATATGTAAAGATAAGATACGATAAGATAAAGACTGGCCATCTTGCAGGGTCACACAAACTAGATTTGTTTGGAAAAATGTAAAATAGCTAGCTAGCTACCGCTATAGCCTTAGCTTGTAACTTAAGGGAATGTTTGCAGTTCTGCCGTACATGCAGATGAATGGCAGCAGTACCCGAAGGTCCACGTTTATCCGCCGGTGAAACTCCCATTGGATTACACCCTTCAGAAGGGTTGAAAATATAAATCGGCAACATTCCCTCTTTAGCGTTTAGCTTGGCGCTGTGCCATAGCAACCAAAAGCAACACTGGCTCTAGCCGTTTGCTGCTTCCAGTTTGGTGCTGGAGGGAGCGCACCCATTCTTTGTTGACAACGTTCACATGATTTAACTTCACCTCCAAGACTTAAAACGTCCGATAACATCAAACAGGTTTAATTTTGTCGGAACGCCAAGACAGGAAAAACAATTGTCACAATTTTACACTGGACAGAAACATAAACTCCTTTTGTTATTGTTGAAAAATTTGTTGAAATAAAAGATCTAAGACATTTTCTGTGCACACAAAAAGCTTATTTCCCTAAAATTGTGTTCACAAATGTGTTCAAATCCATGTCAGTAAGCATTTTTCTGGCTGGCCACTCTCAAATGTGCAGTTTTATAAATGACATTTATTGACAGATCAGGTAGTTGATTGAGTGTTTGCCTACTCCTCTTCAATGGCTGTGCAAAGTTGTTGGATCTTGGCAGGAATTGGAAAACGCTGTTTAATCAGCATCTTGATGAGTGTGAATCTTAATATACATATCTATAATATATATAGTATGTAAAACTTAATCTGCAATGTAGCCTAACTGGCCTACTTAAATCTGTCAATACAAAAATTCATATATTCAAACAATATTCCCTTGTGAATTGTACTGTAGTGAGTTCAAGCAATAAGTAGCATGAAATGAAAAATTGTCAATTGTCCATATAATTGTAGGTATTTAATTTGGTTATCAGGCTTACTAGAATCTAGATTTTGTCTTTGTGTTTATTGCACGTGGGTCCAATTGAATAGGCAAGTTTGACCAACCGCGGGTGGCCATTTTGAAACATGTCTGCCACGGCCCAATATCCAATTTTTATCCCAATGTATCTATCAACACATCTGCCAATTTTGTGTGCTTTTATCACAAAATAAGCCGCCCCACTACTATCAAGATTGCTGCTCAGTCCAGTTATATTCTATAAAACATGTTATAAATAATTAGAACAGGGGTGTCAAACACACGGCCCTAGGGCCAGAACTGGCCTGCCAAAGGGTCCAATCCGGCCTGCTGGATGACTTTACAAAGTGTGAAAACTGCAAAGAGAATGCTATTCCTTTTTGTCAACTGGGGGTTGCGCAATCCTAATTAGAGTAGCAGGCTCTATGCTGAATATGCAAGTATAGATTCCACGTCAAGAACAGCAAAAGTGTCCAGCCAATTCTACTGTTCAAACAGGAGTCAACGGTGGAAAATGTGGAGAAAAGTTGACACAGAGTGTCTGGTTTTTCCCAAAAAAGATGGCCCGGTTCCTATTTCTTCACAGAGGTAAATGGGAAGACAGTGTGCTCGGTGGGTTCAGTTACATTCGGCTCCACTATCAGACTCATCACGGTAATGGTTCCGCCGGTCCGGCCCACTTGAGATCAAACTGTGCTGTGAACTGACAAAGTTGTTGTAATGTTTATGATTTATAACATGGGACGTCATGATGTTATAATATTCCCACACGTGATGTGTCTTAAGTTGTAAGCAGACATTTGTTTATTCAGTCCACAAGGGGGTGCTTTAGTTTCATTGGTGTGCAGACTGCAGAAGCAAGGAAGTGGTCAGAAAAACCAAGATGGCGGAACAGAAAATGTAAAGGATTGTAACGGAGATTTATAAGTTCACTAAAGAGTCTAAAAGCTACTTTGCTGTGTCGGAGTTTAATTCCAGAACATTACAGTTGTATCGTACCGTATGTGGCCCATGAACTAAAATGAGTCCCACACACTTGGTGCAGAAGGACATTTACTGAAACTATGTCCACACTTAAAGAGTAATGAAAGATTCTTATTCACTGTAAGGGAGGTTGTATCACATACAGTGACTCTGTGATGAACTGCTGTAGAATAAGGAGTCATTAATTAGGTCTGACTTTCATTACCCGACTTGAGAAGGTTCCCGCTTTTAGCCCACGACAACAGATATAAAGAAAGAGGGAATGCTTGTTATAGGCTGTATGGCAGCGGAAGGGATTAAACTGTACATCAAATCCGCTTTGATGGCTCATATCGGTGTACAGCCGGGGACAATAATGTGAGGCTCAGATCTGGATTTTTGGCGTTATTTGGCAACGCAGACACCATTGTGTCAATACGTGCTGTGCGCATGTGTCATCCGACAGTGGTGATCATTATTCATAACGTATATGGTCCGGATGAGCTAATTCCTCTTTGATATCTTCATGTGAGAGCCTTGGTGTTAAAAAATTCATGTGTTGTCCTCGAGCGGGAGGGAGGGAGGACACATGGAAAACACAAGCCTCTGATGCCAGTTCCTCCTCCAGGGTTTGAAGGCTGGCTGAGAACTTTAATGTCAAGTTCAAATGGCCCCCAAGACTTACAAACACACACACACACACACACATACACACACACCAAAAACCACAGCAAAGAACTGTCACCACACACTCCAGCAAGTGCAAAAATACCCCTTTCTGTCAGACCCTAGGATTTGAAAAGATCACTGACATCTTGATACATGTTTGTTTATATGAAAAGACTTTCTGTTTGCTTTTTTTGCTTTCCCCTCTGCTGACCTTTTTGAGTTTTCTGACATCAATGCCTTAACTGCTTCTAAATGACAGTTTTCACTTAAATATTGATGACAGTTTGAGACTCTTGAAATGTCACAAAGTGTTTCCTCCTGTCCTAATTCTCTAATTTAAAGCTGCAAATCTGTACATTTGGATACTCTTTTTTTTTCCAATGTATTTGCTGATTTTAACATAGCCAATAGCCTGATTTTAACATAGCCAACCAATTCTTCTTAGAGCCTTTGAAAGTCTCGGTGGTGTTTCTGAACTGCACTTCCCAGAAACCACCTGTCACTTTAACAGTGTAGGCGCTAGTGTGAAATGTCCGCTTGGATCTTGTGCTGAAGAAGTTTGAGTTTGTGCCGGTGCTCAGGCAGTGGCATGACGTTTTTGTGTAGAGGAAAAACAAGAGCCGCTCATAACCACTTCTTCTTCTTCTGTGGATTCCAAACCAAACCAGAGACATAAACCGCATCACTTCCTGTGCGCTGGATGATTGCTTTCCAAGAAAAGAGCTGACAGATGGCGAGAACATTTAAAGTTTGTTTTTTTTCCCCCCCCGCTATAGGCTGAAATCGCTTTTGTGTTACATCATTCGGGACCGGAATGTATAGCAACAGAAAGTTTGGACATAAACACTCCACAGATCATTATTTTCCCTATTTACAGTAACTCTGAAAACCTCCTCCCTGCTGTCTTATTTGTTCTATTCTTATCTGCATCTTATAATGTGCTGCTCAGACGAGCCCCTTCCCCCACAGGGTTCAGTGTACTTCCACATAATCTGATCATGTAGTGTGTAATGAGGGACCAAATGTACAACCCTCCGTGGGTCCTGCACATCCCCCGTTCCCCATGTCGATAGACCAATAGTCTACATCCGGTGGATTTCTGAGGACTATTGTTAACTGCTCCTCAGATCTCTGCAGGGTAAATCCAGACAGCTAGCTAGACCATCTGTCCAATCTGAGTTTTCTATCGCACGACTAAAACAACTTTTGAACGTACACACGTTCCACCAAAACAAGTTCCTTGCCAAGGCTATTTTGCAGCGGCTCCGTGGCTGTGGGCATCGCTAAGCCATGACAATTGTGATTGGTTTAAAGAAGTGCCAATAAACCAGAGCACGTTTTTCTCCCATCCCGGAATGCTGTGTGGACTAACCAGACCTTCCTCGGCGGCGAACACATCTGATCGCAGTGACTGCATCACAGTATGCCTTCATAGCCGGCCCACTCCTCCGCTTATTTCAAACTTCCCCTGCAGTAATCATCAGTGGCAGCAGTAACAACAGAGAGCACAAAGGCAGGTTGAGGTGAACTCGGTGCCCATGTGAAAGCCACTGGACTCCGGCCTCCCGCCACGCGGCTGTCTCTTGATGTGATTGGGAGCACAGGCGGGCGTCCGTGGCCGTTCAAGGCACAGAACGGGCGCCACGCGGAGCCAGTGTCCTCGCCATCACTCTCAGCGACAGCCAAACCTTGCAGCCCGCTGCGATTGAAAGCCAGCTAGAAGCCCTATTTTGAGCCAAGATCCTTCAGTTTTTTTTAATAATCTGACAAAAACAGACTACAGGGAGCTTTTCTTATTAACCTTTACCAGATCCTGCAATACCGCCAACAGCGAGGAGAACCATCCAGAACTTCTGAAAGGCCTCAAATTTAAACCGTATGTCAATAGAACAATTATTCATACTGGTATTTTTTTTTGTTGGCAGCTCCCCAATAATTTGACTTTTAGATTTGAACTGAAACATTTTGTGAAATCTAAAGTCAATTATTGAACTGCTTTTTTTTTTTTTTTTAAATGTCTTTGCTTCAACCCTCTGGGTGGGCGTTTCTCATGGTAGCGGTTGATCATATGAACACGGATGCGTAGTCATTTGCCCTCCTTTTTGAAAAAGGTGCACACATCCTTAGCTATCAACAGTAAGCGTTTTAAGCCATCTGTCACGTTACAAAATTCAACATTTGTGGGGGACCCAATCTGTCGTTAAGTTCATATTCCAGCTCGTAAGCTAGGCTAATTAGCTTCAACCCGGGGAAAAAGTAGTAGCTAGTTAGCCTAATTTGCTAACTTTAGCACTGACTCTCACAAGATGTAGTCTTGCATTGCCAGACCTGTCTCCACAGCACTGGAGTACGGTCTAGCTACTGTACACCACCTATCTATTCTGGAATAGGGTAAAACACGCTCTGGCTTGTTACATAGGACATAGCAAGATTGAAAGGAAGTGCCAAACGTCAGGCTTTATCCAAGCAATGTATATCCGTTGACCAAGACTACACGAAATGTTACTTTTCTTATTCTTGTTATTTCAACACCTGCTGACCAACCCAGTCTCATGGCAATATGTGAAATGGTCACGTTATTGAATCTATTGATACGTGTTCATGGGGACGTTTTTGTCGTTTTTTTCCGTGGTGGCCAGCACGAAAATGTAAACTAATGTATTTAAATGGGAAGCATCTGTCGTGGTCACAGCACGACTACGGCAGCGAGTAGTATGAAATGCCGAAAATCAGGAGGTTGGTTGGGTTGGTGGATGGGTCAAACAATTCCGGACTTTCACCCCGAAGGCCGGGGATCGCATCCCCGCGGCCGTCTCCCGGCGTGTGAGGCGTCCTCCCCCGGGGTGTGGCGTTTGCTTTCCCCGTTAATCGCCCTATAGACCGTTTTGTGCTGGCCACCACGAAAAAAATGACAAAAACGTCCCTGTGAACACGTATCAATAGATTCAAAATAACGTGACCATTTGACGAACTGCCGTGAGACCGTGTTGTGCTGAGTCAGTGGCTATCTATTTAACCAGTCTTTAGTCTGGCTTTGCCAGACCTTCCTCCACAGCACTGTAGAGGAGGGTCTGGCTAGTCCACACAGCATTCCGGTGCCGCTGCAAAATAGCCTTGGGAAGGAACTTGTTTTGGTGGAACACGTGTACGTTCAAAAGTTGTTTTTAGTCGTGCAACAGAAAACCCAGATTGGACAGATAGTCTAGCTAGCTGTCTGGATTTACCCTGCAGAGATCTGAGGAGCATAGTGCTCATAAATCCACCGGCGTTTTAAATTCCAAGTAAGCAGAAGGTAATGGACATCCGGCCGAAAAGAAGGACATGCGGCAGAATTTTCGGCAGAAACGGAGCAATCCCGGAAGTGGAACGTCATGTATATAGCCTAATCAGTCTTCAATACTTTCTTTGGTGCTGCCAACTGTCTGACAATGGAGATTATTTTATACTGTATCTGGGAGCCATTCAAATCTCAAGCATCTACACATTTGGAATGGATATTATATCACCCTGGTGATAAATTGGGGGATTCGGGGATTTGTTGTTTGTTGTTTAATTAGCAGGTTGCGTTGCTGTGGCGGCAGGCTGGGGGCGGCGTTTTGCCTGGTGTTGCCGTGACAGCCACATCCTCCAAATGGGCAGCAGAGTATCCACAGATCAAAGCCCCAGAAGGGGAGGAAGAGTGAAGGAAGAGGGGGCGAGGGAGGGTGGAAGCGATGGATTCAGCACGTGGCTGAGATAACACGCAGCACTCAGTCGGAGAAACTCCCTTCCTCCCTCTGCTCCTTACTCACCCCTGACATGGCAGAAAATGCGCAGATAAAAGAGACTTCTGAAGTGCGATTGTGGGATGGAAAAGGAGTTGATATAGGAAGAGAAAGAAAAGAATGCATTGCGGCAAAAAAACACTTTGTCATTACAGTTACGGGATGTCAGTCAAAAATTGTAATGTGAAGAATCCTCTTTTTGTCAAGAAGATGGCTCAGTCTTTTTCCTGTAGCCTACACTTACAAAGCTATCATTTAAAAAAGGGTCGTGAACTATTTTTTTTTACATTTCATTTCATTTTTAAATGGACAACCTCATTTCTGCTAACTGCCCCAGGAGAATGCAGTTTACGTCTTTTCATTTTGGAAACAACAAATCGTTCCGTGTGCTGTGTACCCACAACTACCATGAATGTGTAAAAATGCAAAACTGAGAACAGAGCAGAGAGGTAGAGTGGTGAGAGAGGTGTACGAGAGGTGTAAATACTATACCTCGACTCTGGAGGGAAGAGGTAGAGTGACCAGGTGTCTCTCTGTCGACACCACTCTGGCTGTTTCTTCTCCAGCCAGTGGAACAGTCTGGCAAAACGACCCTAGAGGTGAGCAGGAAGTGCAGAATTAAAACGTTACGTATGATAGACTAATTTGTAAATGTCTCGCTCCAGTCTAGGTTTGACAGCTGAGCCAAAGCCAATGGGTTAACGAATGAAGCGGGTTTGTTTTGGATCATACTAGCTTGCTTGTGCTCTGCTTCTGACTGGCTAGTAGTCCTTACCTAGCTTACTGCACATGTGCGACCTCCAACAAAGATGGAACAGAAGTGTGATGTCTCACTCTGTAGCTACAACAGAGAGCTCACACACAGGGTGAAAAGAGGAGCTGCAGCAATGTGCACTATGACAAAAATATGCTGTTTTTTGAAAATTAAACCATGTAAACCTATTCTGATATAACCTCTAAATTACACTTATGAACCTAAAAATGAGCATAATATGAGGTCTTTAACTAACGTGGGAAAATATTTATATTTTGTCTGACCCCTCAGTTGTATATCTCCTATAAAGATAAAGATATCTTACTATTACACACAAAAAGTATATGTATCTCTTCGTATACTTGTTTGTCACTATCACTTTCTTCTAATTGCCAGAACTTGAACTCTCAGCTCTAACAATTTTAACCAACCAACAATGAATCGTGCAAGAACTGGGCCTGTAACAATTATTACATAATTGTCTACGTAATTGCAGTTTCTTTGTTTAACCGCAAATAATTGCTAACATTAGCTAAGGTCCTAAGAGTTATTACTGTTGATGGGAATTTGATTTTGTTAAGATGTGCCAAATTGTAATTGTATACGTAAGGCACTTGTCCCTATACATGTTCATGGCAACACAAATGACAATGGGGGGACACATGGTTAGAAAAACATGTAAATACAGAGGCAGTGATGACTATTTTGCCACATAGTTTCGCCAATAGTGATGACTATTCATTGCACTCCTAATTTAATTTAATCTGTTTTTTGTTAATGAGCAATGCTTTGTTTTTTATTGATTAGAATTTCATGTTCATTTTACAAAGACAATACAATGATTTATGATAATAAAGAGGCGTGGTTCACTTCATAGGCTGTGTACCTGTGTTATTACATTATCTGGCTCACATAACGGTGATATACAACAAAAGATGTAATTAATCTATTACATAAATTTCTTTGATAAAGTAATACCTAAATTAATATTTTTTTATTTGACTGAAAGAGACAATTATATTGTTAATTATTTCTGAGACAATAAGTTGCGAAAGCAAATTTTACAAACGTCAACATTTGGGAACATGCACACACACACACACACACACACACGCACACACACACACGTGCACAAACTTACCAGGTTGGCCTCCTCCTCTGCATTTTCGTCTTCAGTGTTGTCCTCCAGAGAGACGTGTGTGGGGCCCAAGGCTGACGGAGAGCCCTTCCCATTGCAGTCGCTGTGCTCTGGGGGCCGTAACTGGCCCAGTGAGGGGGGTCTGGAGCTGTGCATGCTGGCTGAGCGGTACAGGTATGGCACCTACACAGGCACAGGAGGCCGTAACACGTACATTTACTTACATTTATGTAAATGCTATAGTCTCATTCAGTGGTGTGTATTAGAGTGCGGATCGGGACGCATTTTTCTGTCAGAGCCCGGCCCGCGTCCAACAGAGCAGTAACCAAATCCGGCCCGAGCCCGACAGGCATTAAGATATTTATGTCCGAGCCCGACCCGAGCCCGACACTAATGATACTAATGACAAATGTACGTTTGTCTGTGTGGAAAGCCCGCTTTTATTAAGCAACTGTAGGAAGGCATTCGGAAATGTCAACAGATGAGCGCATCAGCGGACACGGGGCAACAAGCGCACGTTTACACAGGCACGCACCTACATAATAAGCTGTTTTCAATTGAAAATGTTCAATTCCTTATTGCGCTGATGTGACCGAGCCCAACCCGAACCCGAACATCATTTCTAAATATCTGTCCCAACCCGGCTCGGTTCAGGTATCCATCCTCTAGTGTGTATGTAACTAAGAATGTTTACTCAAGTACAGTAATTAAGTACAAATTTGAGGTACTTGTACTTGAGTTTTTTCTTTTCATGCCACTTTCTACTTACTACTACTTACTTACTTACTACTTCTACTTACTACTTACTTATCTTACTACTACTCCGCTACATTTCAAATAGAAATATTCTATTTTTTACTCCACTACATTAATCTTACAGCTTTAGTTAATTGTTACTTTACAAATTGAGATTTTTGTACACAAAACACACTCAGTCTATTGACAGTTTGGATCGTTTCCAGTTTCTAAAATGTGAGGATTTTTCTGAACATTTTCCTGGTGATACAAACTTTTACTTAAGTAACATTTTCAATGCAGGACTTTTACTTGTAACGGAGTATTGGGTACGGAGTGTGTAATCCTCCTCCCGCGGTGCTTGTCTTTTCTCTGGCTTTGTGAACGCTACAAGCATGATGTGTTGGGCTGAATAAAACTTCAAGAATGCCATAAAAATGTGACAATATAGTTTTAAGATGTACACTAAAAGTTACTACTCTCAAGTGAGCGGGACTTACACTTTGTGGAGATTGTGGTATCAACATAGTTTCAGCCCCCAATTGTGCTTCAAGTCAAATATCAAAAAGTACTCTCGAGCAGAGAGCTTCAACACAGTGTCTGGGACCCCCAGGGGGTCCTCAGAGTTGCTGCAGAGGGGGGGCACCAAATTATTGTTGATGGTTTAAAATAAAAAAAAATGTGTCTGAAATTATACATTAACATGAATCCAACATATTATTAGTAAAGATAATTATTTTTTGAATGTACACAACATTGATGATAGGCCCACTGGCCTACCGCTAAGGTAGCCATCTACAGACACAGTTAAGCTTAAGTATTTACTGTGCCACATTTTAACATTCAAACATGATGTATAAATGTATGAATATGCCAAAAAATATATATATTTTAAAAGCTTAGTATTGTATGCACCATAAAAAGGTATGTATAAAGGCTTTAGGCCGCCCTACACGTTATTGTAGGCCTAGTTTAATATGCAACTCAATTTTATACAATATACATATGAAGGGGTAGGAATGGACATCGAGAAGCCGTTCCAACTTGGAATCAAAATGATGCCCAACCCTAGTAAGGGGTCCCTGCTCTGTCTTTTTTTTCAGCCAAGGGGTCCTTGGCCTAAAAAACGTTGAAGACCCCTGCTCTAAAGATCAATCCGAGGTAGAAACAACATCTACCTGCAGCAGAGCATCATGGGGCAAATCCATGGAGCTCCGAGTCTCCACCGACTCCATCCTCCGGTGTCTGGGCCCTCTCTGCGACTGGGACATGGAGTCGGTCCTGACCAGAGAGGTGTCGTCTTCCTCCATCAGCCCGCCTTCTCCCTCTCCTCCACCTCCCTCGTCTTCCGAGCTGGAGCCCCCCTCCCCGGAGAGGAGAGACCGCCGCTCCCCGGACTGCCGCTTCTGGCGTTTGAGTGACGGGGCGCGACCAAGGCTGTTCCAGCTGGACCGGCGGCTGGTCCAACCGCTGCCAGAGCCCCATGGGGCGTGGGGGGAGGAGCTCGGAGCACTGGTCTGGAGCAGGAAGATGGCCAGGAAGGCAAAGGGGACAAAGGAAACAGAGTGATGAAATAAAAGCAGAACAGAGAAAAGGAGAATTACAAGAGGGACAGCTTGGATCAGTGTTGATTTTGTATCTTAGAACTCTGGCGATGGTCTTTCATGCAAATAAGCTGAATTGGGTTGACTCGGCTTGGCGGGAGCTGAATAGAATAGAGATTTATGCTGACAGGCAGACAGGAGCAGATGTAGAGATCTGGGCTTGTTTTCTCAGGTCTTTATCCCCATCGTCAGTTTGTCAAATAGAGCGTGGCAGTGGCAGCGGTAAGTAGGGTGTCGGACCGGCTCGCCACATTAATCATCATCAATCATTATGACCAACACACATCAGCAAGACACATCCAAATGAATTCAGAGAGACACTCAGAGGAGGCCTGGGGGAAATCCCTGGCCCTTATCCACTAAATAAATAAATGGACGAACCGGTGATTTGTCGTAGCAGGCTGGGTCCATGGAGACGTTGCTGCCTCGATGGGACTCGTAGCCCAGGAGGGGGTCGCCTCCGACGGGCAACTTGGGTACGGGCATGGGGGTGGCAGCCGTGTGGGTAATTAGAGGTGGAGTCAGGCTGGTCTTCAGGTCCACATGACCATTTACAGGCACTACTATTAAAGGAAAGAATGAATGAATAAAAGTCACATATAATGGTTCAGGAGTGGGTACGAGCAAAGGACACGAGCGTTAAGGGGGCTCTCACACCTGCCTCCTTGAGTTAGTTTTAATCGCACTAGAGTTCCTTTTCCCCCTTGGTGCCGTTCGTTTAGGAAGGTGTGAGAATACAATAACCACACTCGAATGCGCACCAAAAGCGGACCAAACAAGCAGCGTGCTTTCAAACGAACTCTGGAGTGTTCCATTAGAATTGTCCCGCATTTTAATTATGACTAATCGAAGAGCGGTTCAGGAAATGCGTCCAAAGACACATCTGGCCAACGATGTGAATGTTGTCACGTGACTTGTGTCGTTGCATTTCGGTTCGTTCCACCGGCTCATCGACTGAATCGGACCAGAGCACACAGTGTGGTACGAAAAGGAACGAAACACCTCTTAGATAAACCTCTTCCAGGATGAAGAGGTTTATCTGTGTTTTAAGCCCCCAAGGTCTCCTTCAAAGCAGCGCTGCCTGGAAGGCACTAGGATTAGGCAATGGTTATGGTTAGGGTTATGGCTAAGGTTAATGTTAGGGTTAGGTGCCTTGAAGTCAACAGTCGCAGCGCTGCCTGGAAGGAGACGTTGGGGGCTTAAAACACCATCGAGTGAGGAAGAGCAGGAAAAGGTGGTACATGGGGTGGAGAGCCAAAGGGGTATACCTTCAGTAAAGCAGCACAGCATACTTAAAAATGGATGCCTCACTGTTATTGAGCAACATGAATATTTCAGCAAGGCATTAATGTTATGGGATGCGTGGGAGAGAATATTATGTTTGGCAGCAACAAAAATACATGACATGCGGAGGGCAATGCAACTTTAATAGCGCTAATTCCTCCGTCTTCCAACCTATATCCGAGGCCGAGAAGATGTATATTAGGCTCTTCCAGCTATGTAAGCAGTTTCATACGGAGCAAGCGGAGGCGATACGGTACGTCTGGGAGTTACACTCCATACAGTAGTGCTGCTATCGGGCTTTTCGGTCTGCACGAACAGCCGTTAGAGGGTATGTGGAGGATATATGAGGAATAATGGATGAGGCAGCCATACTGGTTTGACTCTGCGCAGGCACGTGTGGTCGGAAACCAATGGGGGAAAAGGCTGAGAGCGGGAGACCACAGACATAGAACAGGTGGGGGATGTTTCCACAGGGTGTAGTTTAGATGTCTTCGGCCTAATTTGCGGCTGTACAACATACTTTTACATGCAGTTTGTAAGAAAGACAACACAGTGTGCAATCTGCAGGAGATTTAACAAAGATTAGGGTGGGAAAATGCCAGCAGTTAACTGTGCAAACACAGATGGTACACGTTTTGCCAAGTGTTGTTATAGGGGCTTTGAAGAATCACTGAGGGTTGAGTTCAATCCTTTGTTTTTCCGCTCGTAGCGTCATCAAGCAGCCATGCAATGAGTTTCACCTGCAGAGGCCGATAAATCCTTCTTGCTGCCGTTAACGTCCTCCATACTCCGTGCACAGGAGTCGATCTCCGAACCTGATTTGGAAGCATCACCCTTGACAGACCAAAACACACAAAGAGTTAGAGGAAAGGCCCCCGTGAGAATCTCTGTTTCTTAGTAGAGTTAATTCCAGAACAGAAAAAACAAAAAAAAATGCGTTGCACATCTACAACATGAGACAGGTGCGTCGTAGGGGGACGGGTAGGTCAAAAGTTGAAAAGACACTCCCGCACACTCCCTGTCTAACTTGCAGCAACGTTTCGGTACTTGACCATTGATGGTCTAGTACCCAAACGTTCTAGTATAGTTATTAGAAAGCGCTTGGGTTGAAGGTGCCTCTAAAACAGACCCCCTGCTTAGCTGTTTCTGAGTCCAGATCTGACCTGGGATCGGTCACTAGAGGCAACCTCGCTCTTGAAAGCAGGCTGGTGATGGTGTAGTCTCCCTTATCCCAATGGTCAAAGGGTACAGAGGGACAGTGAAGAAAAATTAACCCGAGTGTTGTCATGCAAGGACAGTGAGAAGGTCCATAGAGAAACCACACTGAAACACAACCAGTAAAATGCAACACTTTACTTTTCACAGAGAACCTGGCAGGTTTATTGTTGTTGAGCAAAAACACATTGGCCGCTATTGGCAATTCATTTTACTTGCCGTGACCTGTAAACGGCTACAAAAGAGCTTCAGTGTGGTTACTACGTAGGTGTACGATTTTCACACTTACACACAAACACAACGCACACCTTAGTGTGGCGTAAGGCCATCCTTAAATCAGTAGTCAGAACAGCAGCACCGTTTATGCCTTGTTTTTGTTCTCTATCAGTGTCTAGGCTGTTCTCATGAACCATTCGTACACATGGCTACCAAAAGTAATGCATTGCAATTCATTCCACGTATTTCTTACTGGATCCACCATACCACATTGACCGCCACTGTATAAAATATAATCTAGATCCGTGTAGGGATTGGAAGGAGCTTGGGTGGATGTTTGGGTCCTAAAACACAGGGCTGTCAAGCGGGGGAGTGGAGTTTATGTCCCGGAAGAAGTTAAGACACAAGACTTTCACCCAGGAAACGGGTGTTCGTGCCCTGGGTGTACTACCTAAGGGGACCAGTGTTTTAACCCAAACCACAATCTTTATAATCTTAACTAGTCGGTTCGGTGCCTAAACTCGCCGCAGGACAGTCACCTATTTGTCGGCTAAACTTAACTGCAACGGCCGCTGAAATGACCGTAAACCTCACGGTGCCCCGTACCCGGCTCACAGTCAACGTTTTTTTGGGCTAAATTGAACTGTAAAGACAGCTACACTTGTCATGTGACCGATCATCACATTCCAGAGAGTGTTCTAACCCCCCAACTCCCTGCTATGTTTCACAGGCTTTTCTCAAGCTCTTAATTACTCTATTCAAGCCTCTGCTTCACGCTGCCTTCCACCTACAAACCTACTGCGGCGAACCTCAGAGTTGCTGCTTGTATTTGTTGCACTCCGCCAGAGCCTGCAGACTCCATTAATATGTGCGACGGGTGCCAGGTGGACGCGGGATTAATAGAATGCCGACCCAGTGAGTCAGACCTCTGTGGTAGCAAAGTGAATAAACTGTGTGCAGAGAAGCCTGATGACCTAATCACCATGCACCTCCTCATAAACCATTAAATTGCGTTCGTGATACTTCCCATGAGTGTGAGAGAAAGACACAGTGGGTGTGGATATGCTGCATATTGTTTTCGTTTAATGTGGGTATGGCTATCTTTGAGGCAGCACTTTTATTTTTCTTCTTCTTTTCTTCTAGTTCAAGCCAATCTTTGTGTGCCACAGACTGATTCACTGATTTTTCCCGCTAAGTCACAAAATTTTCGGCAGGTAGTCGCCGCTACAAAGCACACATTCTGATGGGTCGCAGATTTTATTGTAACACCGGAAAAGCCTGCGTTAGTGAGTATCCAGTCAGGTAAAAGGAAGCAGGAGATTTCTTTATGTAGGCCTAATTGTATTTTTATTTTTATTTTAGAAGTGGTCTGTTGTAGTTATGGCTCATACTGGAGCAGGGCCATCACAGAAAAAAGTAAATTGAACGAAGAACAACTAAAAGCTAAAAGGGAAAGTGAAAGATGACGGGCAAAACCTGCGGTTGGGCTTTCAACAGATGGGGACAATTACGGGATTCTAAATGATTCAAGAACATCCCTGAATTAGCCCTCAAGTATGTAATATGTCAATTTCATTCATTAAATTAGTTTAAAATGCGTGATGTGGTTGTACGTCAGTAGCAGACATTAAATTACGTGACCCTTCCATTTAGCGCGGATGTTTTATTCCTTTTATTCCGTGTTTGTGTTGGCCTACTGTTTTTCTTTAGCTCACAATACATCCAAAGTAGGCTAAGTACGCAACACTTGAAATGCAGCGATGCATCTGTGACTTATTCTCTTATTGTAAATAAATGTCTGAGCAAAATATTCATGGCGACTATATGACCTCTCCGTAAAGCTAACTCAGTAATCTACAGTGGGCAATACAGCACCGTAAAGACCTTTACGACAGCAAGCATGGTAAAAACACTACCATGTTTTAGGGCTGTGCTCGATTGAAGAAATTCTTAGTTTTAGTCATTCAATTGTATCGACTAATCGATTAGTTGATTTAATCGACAGATCTGTAAATCTGAGTTTCTCCGCAAAGAGTCATGCAAAAGCGCCACTTTAATTCTTGGGTTTACCAGAGATGTGCTCGTATATTTCTTGGAAATAAGTCATTCAGCATGAAAAAAGCATAAAACATGGCTAATCGACTAAAGAAATCTAAGTTGACTTAGACCAAAACGACCGATTAGTCGACTAATTGACTAAGAGGGAGCAGACCTACCACGTTTGTCCAAAGTGGCCGCTAGAATCAATACAAACTGAAAAATTACATATAGCCACTTTAAATAACAATGTATGAAAAATTAAAAGGGCCTTTTCTGTAAATGTGTCTGTCACTCCTTGTTAGCTTCATTTTACCATGCTGTTATTAGTATGCTCTAAATTAACTAAGTCTGAATATTCTACATTCCATTCTGTGAAAACTCCAAACAAGGCCTCTCTCATCTGTTTCAATTGGTATCATAAATGTGTTTCATACATTGAGCCAATCCTCTTTTCCTCTGGAGCCCCTATCTTATCTATCTACTCCCACGGCATCAAAGTGAATGGAGCGACTGTTAGAAAATGTATGTATCTCATTCAACCTTTAGAACAGGGCTTCTCAAACGTATTACTCAAAGTCTGCATCTAAATAGTTTTTTTGGTCAGCGGTCTGGAACGATTGGCGATAACAAAACCAAATAATCAACTTACTTATAACTTTAAAGCAACCTAAAATTTAAGTTGAGTACTCCATTTTTCTGTACCTTTTCTCGGTAGCCTACTTTCTCACTAATAACAAAAAATTATCATGATGATAACTATTTGTCATGTTATAGGGGGGAGATCAACTAAAGGTCTGTTACACCACTACTGTATATTCTACCAATGTATTGATCAATAGAAAATCTACTTTAAAGGTCCCATGGCATGCTGCTTTTTGGATGATTTTATATAGACCTTGGTGGTCCCCTAATACTGTATCTGAAGTCTCTTTCCCAAAATTCAGCCTTGGTGCAGAATTACAGCCACTAGAGCCAGTCCCACAATGAGCTATCCTTAGGATGTGCCATTTCTGTGTCTGTAGCTTTAAATGCTATTGAGGAGGAGAGAGGGTGGGGGTGTGGCCTTGACCAACTGCCATGCTTCGCTTGTTTGCAAACCATGATGTCTCTCTCTCTCTCATGGGCGGGCCACATTCTCTGGGCAGGCAAAGCGGAGAAAGGGGAGGTAACCTTTCCCCTGATGACATCATAAAGGGAAGATTCCAGATTGGTCCATCTGATTCATTTTCTCTAAAGGCAGAGCAGGATACCCAGTTCTCAGTTTGAACCTATTGCCATTTCTAGCCACTGGGGGACCATAGGCAGGCTGGGGGAACTCATATTAATATTAAAAAACCTCATAAAGGGAAATTTTCACGCCATGGGACCTTTTTAAAACTAGAAAACATTACACTTCATAAGGTATTGTAATCCTAACACGTGGTATGGGCCGCGTCTGGCCTGACTTGTTGTTTGGTCCAAATGCGGACCTTGGTCCAGACTTTGAGAAGCGCTGCTTTAGAACATTATGAAGTGAACCCTGCTTCGAATCACTTTTTTTTTTTTATTATCTGGCTTTCAATTGTATCCTGTTTTTCCTGTATTTCCTGTTGTAACATGTATTTAATGGGTTTCAATTTCTAGTTCTATTTAAACCTTCTTATAGGTCCACCACATTTATGTATATATGCATCTATGCGTGTTTTATTCTGGTGTGCATATGTTTTTTGTCTTTGTGAAGCACTTCGGTGCAAAACCTAACCCTTGCTTTTAACGTGCTATACAAATTAAATAAACTTGAAAGCTTTCAGAGTTAACTCACAGAGGTGAAGCCAGTAGATGTTCAAATAGTTTTCTAACAACTAAGGAACTAAGCAATTCTGGCACTGTGTACGCACATCGAAAGCTACTGGAAACCTGATTCAAATTTGTCATCTTAAAAAAAAAGCTTGGCTGAAGATTAAAACCGCAGACACATGTTCACACAGACATACCGCTAAAGCAAGCGCTCAGCCCACGGCCACAAAAATGACATCATCCAAAAAATAAATTCCAAAATACAATAAAAATCAGTTTTAACCACTGCAGGAGCTCGTCTCCTGCAGGGCTCATCAACCCACGCACAATCACTCAGAAAGGACATCTGTGATAGGTGCTGATAGATGCTGCTGATGCTCCCCAAGTGGAGCATCAGCGCTAAGCATTGTGGGTGCTCAACCTCATCTCCTTTCCCTCCCTCTCTTCTTCAGGTGAGAAAGAGAGGAGAGCAGTGGTGTTTTTGGTCTTGGCTTTGGTTCCTTCTGCGTAGTGGTCATTTACGGGCGTGTACAGCTGCAGTAGCTTCCGGACAGTGTGGCAAAGTGTGTGTGTGTGTGTGTGTACTCACAGGATAATCAAAGCTAGGCCAGGGGCTTTGTTGTGAGGACCTTGTAGTATATGCATGAGGACCAAACCTGATTGGCCCCGGTGAAGAGCGACGGGACAACCTGATCCTCATCACTCCTTTCTGAGGCACACAGACACAACAGCTGGCTTTGAGGAATCCACCCAGTTTGTAGATAACCCAGACAAGCCAAGTTTGTTTAAGCAGCAATCACGACTTATATTGACGTTTATAGTGGCCGCAGTAGTTATGACGGGAGTAGTCTATATCGACCACGTTTCGTTTCCGGGATTGTTCAGGTGGCACCGGAAATTCCGCCGGATGTCCCTCATTTTCGGGCCGGGTGTCCGTCACCTTCTGCTTCCTTTGTGTTGGCGTTCTAAACTCCGGACGAATTATGAGGACTACTGTACCAGCCCGGTCTCATGGCAGTTTGTGTAAATGTGATGTTATTGTAATCTATTGATACGTGTTCACGGAGACGTTTTTTACGTGGCGGACAACACGAAAATGGGAAGTAATGTATTTCAATGGGAAGCATATTTTGAGGCCACAGCACGAAAATGGTAGGGAGTAATATAAAAAGCTGAAAACCGGAGGTTGGTCGGGATGGTGGATGGGTCAAACAACACAGGACTTTCACCCTGGCGAGCGGGGATCGCGTCCCACGTGTGGTGCTTTGTTTGGCATTTTGTCCCGCGTGTTACTGTGGCGCATCTCCCGGCATTTAAAGCGCCCTTTCCCCGTAAGGTTTTTCCTAAACTTTTTGTGGCGCGTCCCTCTCAACGTCCTTTCCCCGAGAAAATAACGTGACATTTACACGTAAAAAATGAGAAAAACGTCTCCGTGAACACGAGAAAAATAACGTGACATTTACACGTAAAAAACGGGAAAAACGTCTCCGTGAACACGTATCAATAGATTAAGAATAACGTTGACATTTACACGAACTGCCGTGAGACTACGGTTAACTGCTCCTCAGATCTCTGCAGGGTAAATCCAGACAGCTAGCTAGACTATCTGTCCAATCGGAGTTTTCTCTTGCATGACTCAAACTAACCAAAACAAGTTCCTTCCCGAGGCTATTTTTGCAGAGGCACCGTTGCTCCGTCCGCCGCCGGTGACGATTGTGATTGGTTTTAAGAAATGCCAATAAACCAGAGCATGTTCCTCCCCCATCCGGGAATGCTGTGTGGAGTAGCCAGACCCTCCTCCGCGGCGCTGTGGAGGAAGGTCTGGCAATGCGAGACTACGATGGGAGCAAAGCAGTAAGTAAGGTGACGAAGTATAACAGCGGTTGTGATGCTGGATGGAAGAAAAAAGACCCATTCCACCCAGGAGACCAGGGTTTGAGCCCTCTTTGAAAATAAAATGAATGTTCTTTTTTTTTTTTTTTTTTTTTACTACATGGAACACATAGAGCTACGTCACGTTCTGCGTCACGTGCCTAAGTGGTAGTGAAGTAGCATCTTATTTGAACCCAAATCACAATCCTTTTCTAAACATAACTAATTAGTGTTGATGCCTGAACATAAGTTGATTTTGTGCCTAAAGCTAACCAAACTGAGACCGTTTCTCAACGTCAATGACGTGTTTAAAAATGCAACGGTTACGTTCTCTGGTTTAGGTCGTGTTTCCTGCCACGGCCCGGGGCGCTAATTTCATTAAACACTCTTATTCAAGGGTAATAATAAACGCCCCATATCGCCGTTGAGTTTGGAGGACTTGTTAGGTTCACCAGTTTACCCACTGAGAACTACAATCATCATCATCCATGTGTTCATAGATTGGGCGCTTTTGTTCTCCATGCTAAGGCCTAATAAAGTAACTAGTCTAACAAAGCAAAGGGCTATGGGCCCTATCTTGCACCCGCAGCGCAAAGCCAGACACCAAGCACTACGCAAGTGTCTTTGCTAGTTTAAGACCGACACAATTGTCAATTTCCCGTCCAGCGCCCATGTCGTTTAAATAGCTAATGCGCCATGGGCGTGTTGGTCTTACAGGGAGGTGTGTTCAGGTGCATTCTGGGCGTATTGCTATCTTGAGGTAGCGGACAGTGATCGCGCCAGTGACCAACAAAAACCTGGTCTAAAGTCAATATTTCATTGTTATTTTAACAGCGCATTAGTAAAATGTGCCAGAACGCGCACACTATGCTTGTTACAAACATAAGGGGACGCGCAGCAGCACACAAACATGCAAAAGATTACAAATACAAATATCACGGTGCAAATTTGCCATCATAATCATAAGGTCCAAATGCGCCTGGCTTTTAAAGGGAATGGGAGATGCCACTCTGATTGGTTTATTGCATGTTATGCCCAAAACACACCTATGAATTAATGAAGACACTAAGTACAACCCTTTTGAACCATGCCCCCGGCGCACAGACACTTTTTTCCGCCATCAAACTAGCAAAAGTAGATTTGGACACGCCCTAAACGCACCTGCGCCAGGCGCTTCACGCTGTGCGCTTAGATTGTTAAAATAGGGCCCTATGTGTTTTGAGACATAACGTGAGGTACATTTTAGAGGCACAAACTGAGGTCGAGAAGATGCATCTGCTCAAAAATGTTTCAGCTTGATCAAAAGATTTGCGCTCATCCCAGGCGCTTTAAAAGTTTGTTTTAGACGTTAACTTTTATGAAAAAATGTGCTAAAACACACAAGACAGATTATCTCCAAACAAATCGCGTTCCTCTGCCTCAACAATTGCTTTCCTTTCTGTGTTTCGACCAGGATTTGTAAAATGATGCTACTTTCTTACCCCTTTTCACACTTTCCTGGCAGGGCCACTGCATAAAAAACTGCTTAACATGCAAGGAGCAATTGAAGCTCAACAAATATATTGGTGTAAAAGTGAAACAACATCTCAAACGCCATTATCTTTTCAAAGCCCCATTCTTGCAGCAATGGAGATATCCAAGTTTTGTGTTACGCACACATTCCTTACAGGAATAGCTTAACTTTCCCAATAGAAGTCAATGCAAGCAGGTGATTCCCCTATACCTTTCAGTGAGCGATTGGTAATGCCTCGGTGCTCTACATTCATGTATTGTGAAATTGTGTCTCTTTATTAGGGTCTATTAGTCTACTAATCCAGAATTATTTATTTATTTATTTGTCTGTTAGTTGTGTATTGTGTTCGATTGCTGTATGGTTGGTGGCAAACTAGTTTCCCTATCGGGATTAATAAAGTTTTTCAATTCAATTCAATTCAATTCATACCTGCAGGACTAACACTACAGAAGGCTTAGTATCCAATTTGGATCGGCCAAATTTCCTTTTCTTTCCCTCTGTTGCTGTTTTCTCTCACTCATCTTTCTGCATCATCTCCTCAGTGTCTTTCCTTCAGTCCCTTTTTATTTATTTTTTACCCCTTCCCTCTCTAGTACATCTTATACGACTTCTTCACAGGCAGACATACTCTTATTTATTTCTAGATTAAGGCATCTCAGGAGGAGCCTGGATTTAATAAGAGTGGTAAAAGAAGAATTTTTAAATTTTAATACTACTAATATAGGGGAGGACATTTTTGGTTATTTACGGTATGTTGGTGTTGAATGTGTTGAATGTACTGTTGGTTTGAGGAGATCAGCGAGGAGAAGGACGTGTTGGAGGTTTCACGGGAGAAAGGAAAGGTGGAGATGATCGCTTTGGAGCAAGGAGTGGAGGTGGAGGGCTGGGAATGGACTCAAGGGAAATCCCTTGTCCCGAAATAGCCCGGTTGTTTGGGTAGCGTGTTTACACTCTGCCACCCCAATTTGGGCATGGTGGCGGGAGCAGGAGATAGGCCAGACCAGGCCCGCTGCTGATAGCCAGACAATAATAGACACCAGCAGCACACAGGGGGATCTCAATTACATCGCTTTACACAGGGTGTAAATGGAAGACAGCGGTGGATGTTGATAGGAGGAAAAAGGGTAGTTGTGTGAATGTGTGTGTGTGTGTGTGTGTGTGTGCGTGTGTGTGTCCACCAAAATTGTATCCTACCACGGCCGCATTCGTCAGCTCCGAATTGTATCAGAAACCTGCGCTTTAGTAGCTAACCTTAAACTAGCATCATTAATGACATCCATAACAATACCAGTATGGAAGTCCATGGGTGCCAATATTTAAATAAAATCATTCCATCAAATTGCAACTAAATTGTCTGTCTGTAAGCACTAAAAAAACTGCTTTCATTTTCATCTTTAAGAATAGGTGATTACTGCCAAGATGGAAATCCTGAACTTGAAAATTAAATCCCAAACTAGACTTTTAAATACAAACTTTTATTATGTCCTTAATATAGCTTATTTTTCAATAAAAGTGAAATGGAACAAGAGTCTACAGCTACGCTACCAGGTCTGTGAGTCTATACTTAGGCACATAAAATCAGCATGCTTGTATGCTCACAATGTAACATTCAGATGTGTATTGGGTTAACAGTTTACCCTATTCACCATTCATTACATCGTGTCAGCATGCTTACTTTTGCTAATTAGCAATACAACCAAAGGAATAGCTGAGGCTGATGAAGGTCATAAGTCTGTGAACCATCCAGTAGTTGTTGAGATATTTCACCGAAAACCAAAAGTCAATCTCATGGCACCTCCATGAGAAACTAGTACTACAATTCATGCTCCACAGTGTAAGCTAATAAATGCAAAGTTACTTTTTCCCTTTTTAAAAATTATGATGCTTTTCATTTTCAAATTTGTTAATATAATGTGTATCCTGAACTTAAAAATTAAATATATAAGTGAATAAATTGTAGTTAAATTTCTATTTGATTGAATGACTTCAATTTAATATTGGCAGTCCTGGACATCTATAGGCGGCTAGTACATTAAATGTATGCAACGTATACAGTACAGTCAGTTAAAAGATTATATAGGAGAATCAAACTTCTACAACCACAGGTATAACCATTAGACCAGCCAGCAGACTCCACTCAAATCCCCATCACAGGCTTGGGCCCCACGGTGGGCAGCTGTGTTTCAACAATTCTGGCTGTGCCGGGCCCTCATCCAACCACCACCTCCACCCCTCCCTCCTTCGCTTCGTCTTTATCTTCCAGCCAGAAAAAAAGAACAGAGACTGAGAGAGGGAGAGTTTTGGCAGCGCCGATGCAGCGTTCTTATCCCGAGGCTAGAAAGAAAAAAGAAAGGGGTGGCGGGCTGGTGGGAGGTGAGCATCCAATCTGAGGTTTGATGCGGAGTCTGCTTTTAAAAAAAGGAATAGAAAAGAAAGACACACACACAGCAAAGTGATGTAAGTGTTTAAGCACTTTGTTGTCTCTTCTGAACAGTCACTCTGCCCCGGTTAGTTTCAGCAGCAAGGGCATCATGCAGGAAGCAGGTTAGAGGACTTTTATGGCGCTTTTCCATTACATGGTACCTGCTCGACTCGCCTCGACTCTACTCGCCTTTTTTGGTTTTCCATTATGAAAAAAAGTCCCTGGTACTAGCTAAAGGGTACTTTTTTTCAGCATCACCTCCGTCAGGTTTCCAAGCGAGCTGAGGCGATACCAAAAGGTGATGTGAGAACCCGCAGACTACCGATTGGTCGGAGAGAATCATTCTAATCACTGCGTCATCGTTGCTAGCGACTGATGGGGGTGTCCTGATGAAACCCGCCATTTTTAAATAGTTCAGCCAGCGGTGTTTTTTTTTTGTTTTTTTTGCTAGCTCCCGCTTCTTTTGAAACAAAATTTGTCTTCTGGCTGTGGCAAACGGCCACATGCCGAGAATAAAAAACAACACACCTTTGACGTTCTGTGTGTGTGTGTGTGTGTGTGTGTGTGTGTGTTGCGTTAGGTCACGTCAGTTTTCTCGCAGCCACGCTCGCCTCACGCATAACGCAGAACTAAAAATCTGCAATGGAAAAAGGAGGACGGGCACTGCGGTCGAGCCGAGTAGAGCTGGTACTAGCAGTGGGTAAGCGCCATTAGATGTTGTGACACATTCTCTGGCAGCCATCTTGGAGGTTTCGTGCTCTTTTAGATGGAGACTGCTTCTTCTGTAGTGCTACAACCAGTCACCCAACAAAATCACTGTACTGTTAACTGATTTGATTAGTACAGCTTTTATTTGAAGGGAAAGTGTGATGGCGTTCTTGTCATAGTAAGTTCACTGAAATTTCAACAAAAAAAAAATAAATACCCAACATGCATTTCCATTTAGCCCTACTGGTATTAAGCCATGCTGGTTCAACGGAGGTTTTGAGATTTTAATTGCTGAGTCTTGAAAGTGAATGGAAATCCATTTGCGGGGCACAAAAGAAATGACAAATTACTAATGGAAAATGTGATTGCAATGTCTCTTTCCAATGATATCTTGTTATTCAGGATAATCCTCAGACCTTGCTGTGAACAGTTCTCACTATTTTGGGTTATGGTCATCAGTTTTAATCATTTGAACTTTTTGTTCAAAAATCACGTTTTTTTGCGATCCGTTTGGTACGGTTGGCTCTAAATACACCAATACCCATAAGCCTTGGCAGCTGTTCCTATGGAGAAGAAGCAAAGTGCCCCGGGTAACTCTGAAGAATTTTAAGCTCTGTGATCGGATGTTAGCCTTTGTCTTATTTTTTTTTAATACATTTTTTTTATCACATAACCAGATATTTTATATCACAGTTACTTATCTTTTGGAAAAGCTACAATAGCAAGCCACCTGATACGGTGAATGCACAAAATAAACTGGACTTTTACCACTTCAGTACTCTATTGAATTGGGTAGGCAGCAAAACTTTCAGCAGTGAACTCAAAACCTCTGTAAATAAAATAGATCTATCTAGTATCTGCATGACGCAATATCACTAAGGGCAAGTTATAAAATACAGCAAAACATTTTTGTAATTTGGGTGCAGTGGCCCTTTTTTGGACACTATAGCAGGTAGCATTAGCTTAGAATTTATTATCTGCACTAGTGTATTTGATAAATGATCTAGCTGGTTTGTTAATCAGCCAAATATGATGCACAAAAGCAGGATTTGCACACGACCTACACTTAAGAGTTATCCTGCTACTGTAACAGAAGAATACAACCTCCAAGCTGTGGCTACTGAGAGATCTGACACGCCACCGCAAAGCCTCCATAGGGAAGGATGGGGAAAAACGGGTGGAGAGGGAGGGCCGAATGAATGAGGGCGGTTAGTTAATTAAATGGATGGTGGGAAGACAGAGCTGCAGTGCTTTACATACCCCTGAGTCTACAGGCAGCTGAATTAGACTCGGCTGGACATGCAAGTCCTCCCGCTTGGTCACTTCCTATAGTGGAAGTGATCGGTGCAGCCGGACAGGAGAGGGAGGCGCACACAGGAAAAGAGGCATAAAGGTGAGAGGTGGAACCACGGCAGTAGACAAGAGCAGAAGGAAAATTCAGAGAGAGTTAAAGGAAAATTCAGCCTTTTACATTTCGACTTTACCATGCAACATATCAGCAAATCAAAGCAATAGGGGTGTCACGGTTCTCCAAATCCACGATTCGATTTGACTTTTGATTTTAAGGTCACGATTCAATTACATTTTTTATTTAAACATTTACTTTTCAACGGGGAAGGCAATACTACAGTAAGAGCCACTAGATGGCAGAAGGGTACAGTTGGAGTTTCATGGAGTGCCACTGAATGCACCATTAGTTTACAGAGGTGCAGATGAATGCACTATGGAGTCTGGAAGGCAAAATGTTGCCACACCGTTAACTTCAGGGAATCAGGAGGGAGGATTTTCCATTTCTGTTGTTTCTTGGTCATCTCCGACTCCGGCAGTAGCCATTGTGTCTGGAAAAGTGCCGATGTAGGCTACCGGTAAGGTAACGTTACCTGCGTCTTTGTCTGCATGCTACCAGCCGTTAAGCTAAGCCGTGTCTATTGTTGTTTTTTTTCTTTGGATGTGCGCAAGTAGGCAGGGGTGGAGAGAGAAAAAAATACTAGGGAAATCGCCGATCCTGCTTAAGATTTTAATAGTCTAAATCGGAAGCTAATTTCGATCGATTTTCGTTTTAAAATCAAAATCGCGACACCCCTACAAAGCAACTGTCCTGGATCACATTGTGCTGTCAAACTGCACCGCACATGTGTATTTCCGCAACTTGAATCAGTTGAAAGCGTGAAAAGTCAAGACAGCAAAGAGTAGAGATGATGGGCACAGCCATGTTTTTTTTTTTTTTTACCCTCCATTGGTCCATTGGTGTTTTGGATGAAAATCATTCAGATCAGAAAGCAGTAATGAAAATGATGTTGACATATAAGTTTAATGAGCTATGCATCGTCCTGGACATATGGCGTCCGGCATGGAAGCATTCCTGTGCAGCTGACTTGTCAAGAACGTACACTTCGGTGTGAAACGTGCATGTTTGCATTTGTGAAATGTGTTTATTGTCGGAGTGAGAGGTGTAATAGTGAAAAAAAAGAAGAACAGGTCTTGTCTCTCTGCTGTTAATAGGAATCCATAAAGAAACAAATCGCTCTGTTGCACTCTCTGCAGCGGATATTAGATTCTGTCACATGGACGCACCTGACGGAGAGACACAATGACAGAAAGAGATGGTTAACAGGAAGACATAGAGGATGGAGTAGATGAAGAGGATGGAGTTAAATCAAGAAAATAAATGCAGGTCAAAGAGGACTGAAAGAACATACTCCATGAGATGATTTCCCCTCCTGCCTTTATGTCCAAAGCAATATGTACATTAGAAGTGATACAATTTTGCGTGACTGTGTGCCGTAGATCTCTCCTGGCTTGGCTCACATCATTCAAGTGCCCGTTACCTAGCAACCCTGACGCAGGGAAAGTTTGGCCGCCTAAAAATAAACTTAGTGTTTGCAGAAAAGGATGTCAAGTTGAAAAAGGAGAGGGAGAATAAAGCCGACAGCTCTGTGATGATACAGGAGAGCACAGGGGGAGAACAGAGCACAGCGCTAATAGACCTTAAGGGGTTTCTACATTTGGTCGTGTTTGTGTATGAGAGTGTGTTTATGTATGTGTTAGCGGTAGCGTAGTTTGGTGTTTTTAGAGCTTTTTTTTAAATTAAAGATTAGCTGGCTGCTGCAGCTGAAAATGAGACTATGAGATAGATAGGTGTGGCTGAACCAAAATAGCAAAGTTGCAGGCTGGTAAACCCAAAACAACAAGCTAAAAGAGGCAAACGAAAAAAGCTAGCTAGTTAACCTAGCTTCTTAGCGTTAGCATTGTTTGCCACTGGTCGTTTCTTTTTGTTCATGTCTTTATTAAAAACGGCCGAGTCGTTGCCAGCTCCTGCACACTCATGCAGCGTCTCAATTCGCGCACATCTGTGCCTACACTTTCTATTCAACACGGTCTCGCGGCAGTTTGTCAAATGGTCACGTTATTTTTAATCTATTGATTCGTGTTCACAGGGACGTTTTTCTCGGGTTTTTTTTTCGTGGTGGCCAGCACGAAATGGTTTATATGGAGATTAATGGGGAAAGCAAATGTCACCTCACACGCCGGGACACAGCCACGGGGGACTCGCGACATTAACAGTGTTTGGCGGAGGTTGGGTTAAGGAAAAAAACAACGCGGAAAGGACGCCACAGAGAATGCGCGACAATACCGGGACGGTTAACAGGGAAACAAAACGCCACACGCGGGATATGAAAGTCCTGAATTGTTTGACCCATCCACCGCCCCAACCAACCTCCTTACGCGGATTTTCGGCATTTCATGCTACTCGCTACCTTAGTCGTGCTGTGACCGCGACATATGCTTCCCATTTAAATACATCAGTTTACATTTTCGTGCTGGCCACCACGGAAAAAAACGACAAACACGAATGAATAGATTACATAACGTGACCATTTCACGATCTGCCGTGAGACTGGGTTGTTCTATTTTAAGTACGTAGTACATTCACACTGACAGAGTAGGCTATAGCAAAATGCAGTGCACTACTCATAACGGTCAAAAAGATGAGTGGGGAACGCTGGACACTACTTGGCGCTCAACGGTCGCCATCTTTGCTACAAAGCAAAAAACTTGTGTGGAGGAAACTGCAACTGTTGCAATTAAAACAGCAAAACACTGAACTATACATAAGTAATTTATACATGTGTTTTTATTTATATATATATATATATATATATATATATATATATATATATATACCACTATACTGTAGTCAGATAGTGAGAAAACAAGACGGTATATATTTTGGCGGGCGACAATAGGTGGAGGCAATACTCTGCCCGGCTGAGTAATTTCCAGTCAGTGCATGACGGCCATTTTGTTTTTTTAAACAACACTACCGTGTTGAAATTGACGCACTACACAAGTGAGTACATAGTGTACGCAAGCATGTGTACGCAAATATCTGAATTGAGACACAGCATCAGTGTTGTGTTCGTCCTACATTGTAGAAAGGAGGGATGCTAGCTAGCGTTAGCGGTCTTTCTTTCATGGATCCAGGGAAGCTAGCTAAGCGTTAGCTGTCTTTCTTTCATGGATCCAGCTGTGGCGATGGCAAATGAACAGCGTCAAAACTCACTGCAAATGAAGTGCTTTAACCACGGCACTCGGCGCATGTTCCCCGGTGTTTCGAATCATGATTCAAATCATGAACCGGAGTAACGTAGGGGAAAACGTAGAAAGTGCTCAAATCACAGACGGAGCTAAGCAAACGGCTAACAACGTCGGCCCTCAAGTGGGCCGTTGGAATTTAAGCGATATTACAAACTATCTTTAGGTCGACACAGATATCGGACCAATCAAATTACAGTACCAATATTGTCAGATGGTACCAAAAATGCACACACCACCTGGTAAACACTACTGGAAGGGGTGCTATCACAGCAAAAAATACAAATTTTCCTTTTTGCTAATTACAATTTTGCCCAAATAACACAAGTCAAAAAGAACAAGGATGTATTAAACTGATGTCAGTTGGACTTTAAGAAGTCACCAGACATGCATTAATTCCAGTCTTGGCCTGCATGTAAATTCTTCCTCTTAAGCAGCTTTGGTCATTGCCTTCCACCTCCTATGTGATTCCATTTACCAAAGTCATGCACTTCATATTTGTACAGCAGATAGGCACAATAGGAGGAGAAACCCATTGAAAGGAATCCATATTTTATGAGGCTGTCAACCTCTCCCCCTGCCATCCCTCATCTATTCTCTCTCCTCTTAGCCCGAGAGCCAAAGAAAGTCGGAGATCAAAGCATAGGTGCTGTCACGCCTTAAACGAAGAAAGAGAGGGGGAAGACAAGTAGACAGCCAGAGATAGGCTGAATACTCGTGTGATTTACTCTCCCTAACTCGTCTCACCCTCTGTTTCTTTCTCTCAGTCGCTCTATCCGTCTCAAAGAAAGCCCTGTATGCTACAAATGGACTGAAAAGTAAAAAAAAAAAAAAAAAAAAAAAAGTCACTCAATGAGTTTCAACCTCTTTGCTCCCCCCAAAAAAAGTTCACGGAAACAGTTTTTCACAGCTACTGTCTCTAAACAGTATCAGTTTCTTGCCCCTTTCTGTCTCAGAGAAAAATCACTAACATTGCGCTGGGGTTAAGAACATTGCACTTTAGTTTTATGACATATGCAGAGTTGTACTAAGGGTTATGAAAATAATGTATCCGAGCATCAGACTGATGAAACGGAGGATGTGGGCTGATGCACCGTCTAGTCCAGCAGACATAGTTTTCTTATGATGTGCTTTATGGCATGACCGTATTGGCAAATAAGCAGAACACTAATGAGGATGACTGCTGAGGTAGTGGGAAAGAGTGGGAGGAGAAGAGGCTGACAGCGAGATGAAGATGAAAAGGAGCGGAAAATGAAACGCTGAAACTAGGGTTCTCATGTCCTCAAATAACCCGCTGCAGAGAGTGTAAGAGAAGGTAAAGGTTAATGAAATAATACAGTGGGATTTTGTTATGGATGTGTGGGGGCGTGGACATCCATCCGTTAATGTTATTTGTGCCTGCAATAAAAAAATAAACACCTCATTGAGTAATTTAGCCTCATGTTCAAGTCTTAAAACCACATTTTTTTTTCTAATACAACAAATTAGCAGGGCAGAGAAATGATAAGAATATATTAAAGCTAGTTTTATATGAATCACTTACACCCTCTACAGAAATAATTTGTGGTAAGATCTGGAAGCAAGACACATTCAACAACTTGACCATTTTATGGGCAACTTGTTTTTTTTTTTTTTTCAACCTGGACCCTATTTTCCTATGTTTTTGACCCTGTTAATGGGCAATTGCGCACCTTCAATTTCCGTCCACTAAAAGTGCTGTTTTTGCCACTGAGATGCTCCAATTATTGTTCGAAGTGTCTGACAACATTATGGAAAGGATCCCTACAGAGGTCGACCTTTTTGTTAAAGAGTAAAATCCTTTTTGTTTACCATGTAACATTCAGCCTAAATCACCATCACCAAACCCACCAGACTCCATTTAAAGGTGCCGTAGGTAGGATTGTGAAGATCCAGACTTAGCCCAAAAAAGTTTAACATCGACAACTTCTCAGTCCCTCCCCCCTTTCCGCTAAATCCCAAAACGGTCTCCTAAGCTCCTCCCCCATGAGGGAGAATGATTGCATGTGCCTGAGCAGAGATTTACATGCAGTTAGACATCCCCCCCCCCCGACCCTGATTGGTGCATCTGAACAGGGAGCGGTGGATTTTTGCAATTTCTACAAGCTGAAGGTGTTTTTTTATTTTATTATCTAATTTACTCTTTCCATAATGTTGTCAGACACATGGAATAATTGGAGCCTGTCAGTGACAAAACTTTTAATTGCCCTATAGGATTCCATTGCAGCCCAGTTTGGGGGCTACCGAATACCGAAATTACCCTTTAAAAGAAGTTAAATAATTTCTTTAAAGACAGACGTTTAGACAAAATAGCTCAATAATTTAAGCTGGTTGGTTTTTTTCCTGTGGTACTTTTGTGCATGTGTGACCAGCAGCATTTTACCTCGGTCTGGAAACCCTCGACCAAGATGGCCACCAGCAAGTTGAAGAGGACGTAGTTGCCGAAGGTCATGAGCGCGATGAAGTAGAGGGCGGCGACAGGAGTGGTGGAGGCCATACCGTTATATAACACCTTGTTCCAGTCCTCCTGGGTTAGGATCTGAAGGAGAGGAGAGGAAAGACCACACAAACTCGTCACAAGACTGACAGGTTTGAAGTGGACAAGCGCTGACTCAGGGAAACTATGATATTTCCGAGTTTGGGTGTTGATGAAGTTTAAGTTCTAGTACTTACAGTACAGTATGTCTTGTATTTCTATGTCAAAAATAGAAATGCATTCTATGCACCACAGGTTTTTCATTTAAAAGTACACAACATTGAATTGTAAAAGCTTTCATGACTGTGTATACTGGATAAGGGAAGCTGCAGTAAACCATCCGTGTGTAACAGAGATGTCAGTACAGTGCAGCAAGACATGCTGACACTCTACATCGTCCCTGAGCAGATGTTACACTGGTTTATAAACGGGTACTTAGGGCTGCACGATATTAGGAAAATATGTAATTGCAATTATTTTTGACTGATATTACGATATGATTCACTTTATTGGAGGGAATTATCATTTTTGTATTATTATTCTCATTTTCATTGAAAAACATTTATATATATATATATATATATATATATATATATATATATATATATATATATATATATATATAAAAATTGATTGAAGTGTGATTTTTTTTTTTTGCAAGGATCTGTACCAAACAAAGATTTCTTTTCTGTAGTCTGTAGGATAGTATATGTAGGCCAGTATGTCTCTGCAGCACTACAATACTTTATTTTAGAATGGTTTGACACATATTTTGCATTTACAAATATTGCGCACCCCTGCGATTTGGATATTGCACCAGTTCATATTGCGTTTTCGATAAAATTGCGATTAACTGTGCAGCCCTACAGGTACTATATTAAGGGTGAGAAATACTATACAGCACGATAGATAGATAATGGATGAATGGTTAGACCCGACAGAAAGCCTAATCACTAACCCAAGGAAACCTGCAGGAGGCAGACCTTCTTAACCTACGTAAAGATACGTGGAAATAATAGACTGTGAAATTGTGGACGAAGCCGCAGTGACATCACTCATTGGTTTGTGGACTGCCTTTTTGAAGCCTCGGATTTGGCAATACGGGCATTGCCACCTTTGCTTTTTTGTAACCGAATATGATGATTTTTGCAAAGAGGGTGGAGCTGGGAATGATCATGCGGCCAAGCCAATCCTATTTATGGTTGCAATGGCGCTGCGCTAGGCTAAACGCCAAAGGGGGAAAGTTGCCTATTTTCAACTCTTTTGAAGCAAGTGCATGTACGACAGAACAGAAAATCTGCACTTTCCCTTAAAGCTACACAGTGTAAGAATTTCTCCCATCTAGTGGTGAAATTGTATATGACAACCAACTGAATATTACTTTCTAGCCCTTCCAATTCCGAGCGCATTTCAACTCCTACGGTGGCTCTTAGTATCTCCATTGTTTACACGCAGCTGTTCTAGCCACTCCAATATTAACTTTGGTCTTGTAGCTTTGCCTGTCGCGTTGTCGTTTTAATTCTCTTTTTCGCAACCCTGGCGAGCAATCTCCACCTGGCATTCGTCATGGTGCCACTGAGTTTAAAAACGCGAAATGCGGAGGGATGTCCCTCTTTGGCTAACGTATTTTAAAGAATGAGGCTCTACATGACGGCCGATCATTGGAGCGACTCGCTAGTATGTATTCTGAATGATTATTAATGGCAGATTCTACGCTTACGAGAATACTTTGATTAGTGGGTGGATTTAATTAAACATGAATGAGCACATATTTGTGAAAGAACAAAGGGTTTTTTGCTAAGAATACAACTAAAACAATTGCACAATGTAGGGTCATTTTCCCATAGACTTCGATAGAAACAGACTTCATTTTGCAACCGGTGGAGTCGCCCCGTGCAAGAAGGTTTAAGCCACTTCCGTTATTGCTTCACTTTTCAGACCAGGAAGCTTCGTCCATTATTTTACATTCTATGATGGAAATGGAAATTATACAGAGTGGAAAAAAATGAGGAAGATAGATAAAGGCCATACAGGGAGGGAGAGTGAAGAGGAATATTTGATTTGATATATTTTATTTATTAGGAAGTAATTGTCTTTTCAGCTTCTGAAGTTCAGTCAGCGCCAATGGAGCAGGAAGATGTTGACTGCCTAAGGGCTCTTCAAGTTTGCAGTGTGATCACACAGGAAGTTTAAGCTTCCAGATGGTAGATGAACTTGCATACCTTAAGGTCATTTTTACTATCTCAACACACTGTGAAGTCAGGCATACAGCTGCAGCTAAATTGGCCATAACAAAGTGAAATGTTAGTGTTTAAAAGAGTAGAAAATGGTTTGTGCTCACCTGGAAGACTGTCACTATAGCCCAGAGAAGAGAGTCAAAGTTCTTTCTGTCTGGCAGAGTGTCTCCATCGGCCTCGCATCCAAACTTACAACCAAACAGATGCATCCCCAGGATACTGACACAGAGAGAGGGGGAGCCAGGAGAAAACAAACAGGAAACCGAGGGGTAAATGTTTACATCAGGCCAAGCCATTAGATACAGTACAAATAAACGGAAATAAACATGCTGAAAAGACTTGTTTTGACTCCACCGGACTAATTATACCTGCTGCTTGCGAGACAGCTGAGGCAGTATGTACTGAGCACGAATGGTAATTTCTGCCCAGGGGACAAAATATAAATATAAGCATTCACACGTTAGTTTTATGACCAAAAAAGTAAAACAATAACATCATACATGGAGTACTGTCAGTCAGGAAAGTTGGCCCATAATGCTTTGTGGCAGTAATGTTGCCAAGAAAGGGACTGGAAATGGAGTGCTTATGTCAGGTTAAATTCAGCACCATGGAGAGCGTCACACACCATGTCAATGATGCTTTAAATTCAAACAAAATAAGATCACCGGCATTACAAACAAAGGCATAATTCCATCCAACTAATACGTATTAGGTAGGTACTTCTTTGGAAATTAAGGCAAGGCAGCTTTATTTATATAGCACATTTCAGCAGCAAAGCAATTCAAAGTGCTTTACATAAAACATTAAAGAGCAGGTAAAACAATTAACATTTGTAAAAGAGAATATAAAAACAGTTAAAATAGAATAAGATAAGAATGAAATAGAAGAATAAAGGTTACAGTGCAATGTAAGAAATTAACAGTTACATGATTTAAAAGCACTGCAGTTTTCTGGGAATTTGTTCCAGATATGTGGTGCATAAAACTGAATGCTGCTTCTCTGTGTTTAGTTCTGACTCTGTGGACAGAAAGCAGACCTGACCCAGACAACCTGAGAGGTCTGGATGGTTCATTATGTAGCAGCAGATCAGAAATGTATGTTGGGCCTAAACCATTCAGTGTTTTATAAACCAACAGAAGTATTTTGAAATCTGTTATTTGAGAGACAAGAAGCCAGTGTACAGACCTCAGAACTGGACTGATGTGATCCACTTTTCTGGTCTTAGTGAGGCCTAGAGCAGCAGCATTCTGAATTAGCTGAAGCTGTCTAATTGATTTTTTTAGGGAGACTTTTAAAGACACCGTTACAGTTATCGAGTCTACTGAAGATAAAAGCATGGGCAAGTTTTTCCAAATCCTGATTGGACAGAAGTCCTTTAACCCTCAATATATTATTAAGGTGACAGTAAGCTGACTTTGTAATTGTCTTAATGTGGCTGATGAGATTTACGTCTGAGTCCATGACTCCACCAAGATTTCTGGCTTTTCTAATTAAAGCTGAGCACGGACTTTCAATCGTTCCTCTTTGGCTTGAAAAACATTTAAGTTTTTTATTTGTTTAATTTAAAAAAGTTCTGCATATCCATTTGTTGATTTCTTCCATGCACTAACTCAGTGTTTTCTATTGGCGCATAGTCCCCTGTTGATATGGTTATGTACATATCAGTGTGTTGTCTACATAATTATGGTAATTTATGTTGTTGTTTTCCATACTCAGAGACAGTGGAAGCATGTAGATGTTAAACAGAAGAGGCCCCAGAATGGAGCCTTGGGGAACTCCGCATGTCAAATTTGTCTGTTCAGAAGTGTAATTACCTGTAAACCAGTGATGCCGGTAACATGTTACTTAGTACTTAGTAACGCGTCATTTTTATGTTGAGGCGGCAGGGGTGTTGACGGCAGCTGCTGAATTTAACTAATAAAGTCAGCCCCCGGCTGAGGGCCGCTATGTTGGAGTTTACCCCGGTGGACGAGAGGGTCGCCTCCCTACGCCTGCGGGTTGTGGGGGGGGGGAAACTCTGACTGTTGTTTGTGCATATGCACCAAACAAGAGTTTGGAGTATTCGGCCTTCTTGGAGACCTTGAGTGGAGTCCTGTATGGGGCTCCAGTGGGGGACTCCATAGTTCTGCTGGGGGACTTCAACGCACGTGTGGGCAATGATGGAGACACATGGAGAGGCGTGAGTAGGAGGAACGACCTCCCTGATCTAAACAAGAGTGGTTGTTGTTGGACTTCTGTGCTAGTCATGGATTGTCTATAACAAACACCATGTTCGAACATAGGGATGCTCATAAGTGTACTTGGTACCAGAGCACCCTAGGCCAAAGGTCAATGATCAATTTTATGATCGTTTCATCTGATCTGAGGCCGTGTGTTTTGGACACTCGGGTGAAGAGAGGGGCGGAGCTGTCAACTGATCACCATCTGGTGGTGAGTTGGGTCAGGGGGTGGGGGAAGACTCTGGACAGACCTGGTAAGCCCAAACGGGTAGTGCGGGTAAATTGGGAACGTCTGGAGGAAGCCCCTGTCCGACAGACTTTCAACTCACACCTCCGGCGGAGCTTTTCGTGCATCCCTGTGGAGGCTGGGGGCATTGAACCCGAGTGGACAATGTTCAAAGTTTCCCTTGCTGAAGCTGCGGCGAGGAGCTGTGGTCTTAGGGTCTTAGGTGCCTCAAGGGGCGGTAACCCACAAACACCGTGGTGGACACCGGTGGTCAGGGAGGCTGTCCGACTGAAGGAGTCTTTTCGGGATATGTTATCCCAGAGGACTCCGGAGGCAGTTGCAAGGTACCGAGGGGCCCAAAGGGCTGCAGCCTCTGCCGTGAAAGAGGCAAAGCAGCAGGTGTGGGAGAAGTTCGGAGAAGACATGGAGAAGGACTTTTGGTCGGCACTAAGGTGCTTCGGGAAAACCGTTCGCCACCTCAGGAGGGGGAAGCGGGGAACCATCCAAGCTGTGTACAGTAAGGATGGGACGCTGTTGACCTCAACTGAGGAGGTAATAGGGCAGTGGAACGAGCACTTTGAGGAACTCCTAAATCCGACTAATATGCCCTCTATGGTAGAGGCAGAGCTGGAGGATGATCGGGGATTGTCGTCAATTTCCCTGGTGGAAGTTGCTGAGGTAGTTAAACAACTCCACAGTGGCAAAGCCCCAGGGATTGATGAGATCCGTCCAGAAATGCTCAAGGCTCTGGGTGTGGAGGGGTTGTCTTGGTTGACACGCCTCTTCAACATTGCGTGGAAGTCCGGGACGGTGCCTAAGGAGTGGCAGACCGGGGTGGTGGTTCCCCTTTTCAAAAAGGGGGACCAGAGGGTGTTTGCCAATTACAGGGGTATCACACTTCTCAGCCTCCCTGGTAAAGTCTACTCCAAGGTGCTGGAAAGGAGGGTTCGGTCGATAGTCGAACCTCGGGTTGAGAAGGAACAATGCAGATTCCGTCCTGGTCGTGGAACAACGGACCAGATCTTTACTCTCGCAAGGCTCCTGGAGCCTGGGAGTATGCCCAACCATTCTACATGCGTTTTGTGGATCTGGAGAAGGCGTATGACCGGGTCCCCCGGGAGATACTGTGGGAGGTGCTGCGGGAGTATGGGGTGAGGGGGTCCCTTCTCAGGGCCATCCAATCTCTGTACAACCAAAGCGAGAGCTGTGTCCGGGTTCTCGGCAGTAAGTCAGACTCGTTTCAGGTGAGGGTTGGCCTCCGCCAGGGCTGCGCTTTGTCACCAATCCTGTTTGTAGTATTTATGGACAGGATATCGAGGCGTAGTCGGGGTGGAGAGGGGTTGCGGTTTGGTGGGCTGGGGATCTCATCGCTGCTTTTTGCAGATGATGTGGTCCTGATGGCATCATCGGCCTGTGACCTTCAGCACTCACTGGATCGGTTCGCAGCCGAGTGTGAAGCGGTTGGGATGAGGATCAGCACCTCTAAATCGGAGGCCATGGTTTTCAGCAGGAAACCGATGGAGTGCCTACTCCAGGTAGGGAATGAGTCCTTACCCCAAGTGAAGGAGTTTAAGTACCTTGGTGTCTTGTTCGCGAGTGAGGGGACAATGGAGCGGGAGATTGGTCGGAGAATCAGCGCAGTGGATGCGGTATTACATTCAAGAAGGCAAAGCTCTCAATCTACCGGTCAGTTTTCGTTCCTACCCTCACCTATGGTCATGAAGGCTGGGTGAGAAGTTCAGTCATCCGTGAGGAGCTTGGAGTAGAGCCGCTCCCTAGGGAGGTGTTTCAGGCACATCCAGCTGGGAGGAGGCCTCGGGGAAGACCCAGGACTAGGTGGAGGGATTATATCTCCAACCTGGCCTGGGAACACGTCGGGATCCCCCAGTCGGAGCTGGTTAATGTGGCTTGGGAAAGGGAAGTTTGGGGTCCCCTGCTGGAGCTGCTCCACCCGCGACCCGATACCGGATAAGCGGACGAAGATGGATGGATGGATGAATTTAAAGAATTAGTTCAACAATATTAGCTTTCTTTCCAAGAGTGAGATGAGACGAAGTATAGAGCTAGAGCTGGGAGGCGATTAGCATAGCTTAGCATAATGACAGGGGGAAACTGTTTGTGGTTTTAGACACAGCTAGTATTTAGTGTAACTGTTTCCTGGTTATCAATGTTTATACTTCCACCGTGGTTGTTTGTGCATTGTCTCTGCTGGTTGCTTGGAAACCTCACTCTGATGACAAGGCTCTGGGAAGTCACAAGGTCTTTACAAAATAGCTTTAGAATAAGTTTTACTATATATCCATGTTACCAAGTCTAGTGTGATGGCTATGGACATTTCTGTCACCTGTTTGTTCATTTCAGTTGCCTGTATTATTGATTTCTACTTGTTTCCTGTGTTTGTATGTTTTTTTTCTGTAGTTTTCTGTTCCTGTCTTGTAATGTTTCCGGTTTTTGTTGGTTATTCTGAATTGTTTAGATTTTGGTTGACTCCTGTGTTCTCCGTTCTCCCTTGTGATGTCTTATGTTGTGTCAAGTTTTTGTGTTCAGTTGATTTCATGTTTTCTGTCTGTTTTTCCTGTTTCTGGTTTTATTTTGATAGTCTGGTTTTCTGTCTTGTCTTGTCCAGTTTACTTCCTGTGTTTTCCCACCTTTGTTGATTGTCCTGCCCCGCCCTAATGTGTTTCACCTGATGTAACCACCTGTTCCTTGTTTGCTACCTCATGTATTTAGCCTCTGTGTTCCCTTTGTCTCTTGTTAGATCGTCTTGTGTTGCTTCCCTGTGCCTTGTGTTTGTTCCTGCGTGTGTCAGTTTTCTCCTGCCTGTGTTTTGCCTGTCAGTTTTTGGTTTTGTGAGTTTTCCAGTCTTTGTACTGCTGCCTTTTGTTGAATTAAATTCCTGAGTTCAAACCATCTCCTGTCTGCCTGCCTACCTCTCTCTGCATTTAGGTCCACATTCCCTGCTCCCTCGTAACCTCTAGAGAGCTACTGTAGATTTGGTAGCATGGATACTTTTAGCAGTTTAACATGTACAAATAGAGTGGTTTGAGAGGAGATCGGGATGAGATTAAAGGACAGAAGAATAAAGGAAAAAGATGAGACAAATAATGGAAATAAAACCATCAAGTAAGAACACATCTGTGTCGCACCGCCAATTTCTTGTTATTTTATACTGTTGTGTCCTGCCTCGGTTGCACCGGATTGTTGTGGTCTGCAGAAGCGCAGAGTAATAATGGAAGATTGCTATGTCATTAGCAGTATGCTAAGTGTCGATAAACGTCTTGTCAAGCAGAAGCAAGATAACACAGCACACTGAATGTCATCATTACTTATTACACTATTTGTAACAGGACAAACAGAAAGAAAGTTCACTGCTACATACTGTACAGTAAGACAGCTAATCGGGGGTGTAATTATTATGAACCAGCAGTGAGTGTGTACTGCAGTCTGTCTTTTCTTCAGAAACACAGACACTGAAGCTCAACTGGAGCTGAGGGATCGATGAACAGGCCTTTGCTGTCTCAACTTGGCAACTCTTCACTCAAATCAGAGGCTGTTTATATATGCATATACAAGGCCCCCGTGTTTGTGTATGTGTGTCTCTACTTAAGTGCATGCGTGCCCCTTAGAAACGTGCACTCACATATACACACATCCCAACAAGCTGCTGAAATAAAGCAGCACATGCACAGATAAAACGTACCAGGGATAAACACACAGAGACACACACACACACACATACAGTACACACAGTTAAAGGTGCTGTAGGCAGGATTGTGAAGATCCAGGATTTAGCCAAAGAATTTGAACATCGACAACTTCTCAGTTCCCCCCTTTCTGCTAAAGCCCAAACGGTCTCCTAAGCCCCTAGTCAGTTTCATCAAATATGACAAAGTTAGTTTTATAAGGCTTACCTACTGCACCTTTTAAGAGTTTAACTAATTCTTGGTTGTGAGTAGAAATTTCTGGGTTTCTTAAGAGTAGCAATTAAGATTGCAGTTAATACAGTACAGATGAAAAAAAATCAAAGGAAAAACCGGTTTGGTTTAAGTGTCCCCACTAACACCAGTAGGTGTCTCAATAAGGTGTTGTTCCACCGCGAGCCTCCAGAACAGCTTCATTGCTCCTTGGCAAGGTTTTGTGTTTTGTTCACACCCATCGCACACTACACTCATCTACTGACATTCCTGATCAACATAACTCAATCAATTTGTTGTATTTAATGTTATTCCTTGTTTGTTTTTTTTCACTGACTTTAGGCCAGTTCATGACATTATATTATTGTTTCTAATACACTCACTGGTAGGTGTTTGACATTACTGCATGCTTAGGACTGTCAAAATTTGCCAAAAATGGCTTTTAGTAATGTAGCAAACTTTAATGCTATAGAGAAATATTTTCGATCTGACGCTAAGTTATCCAGGGGCTTTAAGGGAAATTAATCATGTTTGAAAGAAACCAATGAAGTCTGTCGTACTGCCTTTTTGATAGCACATTTGCACTTATTTCATCAATAAAGCTCTAAAAAGAAAAGGAAAAAAAATATACACTGATTGCATTTTTTCTTTAATGATGTGTTGTATCTGTTTGTGCGTCAGACAAGTGCACGGAACCTCGACACATTGGATTTTTGCTGAACTCAGCCACAGGCCTAACCAGGCAGAAAGAAGAGTTGCTGAGGAAAACAATGGAATCACTTTGTCTTGTCACCCCATCGACTGATCTCGTTCTTCCTGTCACATATCTGTGCTGAACTCGGCTTCCCTCTGCTCTTTGCGTCTCATGTTTAAGTCACAATGTACTTATCTACTAATGGACTTTAATTCAACTCCTTTGTGTTTCCACGGTCACTGATCAAACTCCCTTTCGTTTACCCCATCTGTTTTCTATTTTAACTTCATTCATGATGTTGTTCCTCCTGCAACAAGGACTAGATGGCTCATCTTTTCATAAGATTGTAAGATCGACACATGTATGTTTTTTTTGTGCAGTCTTGTATTAGGTACTTAAAAGCAATACTTAAAGGTACCAGTATCTTACCAGAAAATTACTTTGGTAGAAGTTAACGTTTTAATGCGTAACTTTTTGATACTAATGAGCGTCCATCACATTCAAGCCATTGCCAAATGACAAAGCTATTTAAAGACTATCAGCTCCACACCAGTCTCTCTGTATTTCTCAGCCTGGCTATGTTCAGAAGGCTTGTATCATGCGGATGCACCACCAATGCCAGTGGTGTTGCTCATTACTTAGAATTCCTCATGGGGGGAGACAGAAACTACGCACTATAGCTTTAAAGTCACCTTTTACAATATGAGTAAAAGTCTTTAACTATCTGACATGTATGTACTTACTGATATTAAATGTACTTAAGTATTAGAAGTAAAAGCAAAAGCTTCCCTATGCTACAGCATAATATTCAGGGTTTCCACACCGTCTTAAAAATCTAATTCAAAGTCTGACATTAACAAAGAGAAAAACAGAAACAAAGCTGTATTTACGTTGGCGACAGAGCGTGCAGCAGGCGCTTCCATGACGCTATCAGTTATCATGCTTTCTTCTCTTCTTTAATTTTGGCCTGTGGTTTTGGCGCTTGGCAACAAACAGGCATTACGTCACCAACTGGAATGGAGCGTGCATTAACTTGCAATCTAGGAGCAATGATTGGCCAAACCTGCTTTTTTTGCAGTCTAAAAAAATTCCTTCTGATTTTATTTTGTGGTAACGTGTAACGGAGATGCGTTGGGGAAACGTATTTGAGTAAAAGTATATATATTTCTAAATCACACGAGGTCCCCAGATGATACTAATTCCATGCCAATATGGCTTTAGACAGGATGCAAGGCTTCTCCCTCTCCCTCTGCCTACCTGAATATGAAGATAAAGAGCATGAGCAGCATGCAGAAGGTGGCCACGTTGTCCATGGTCTTCATCAGCACCACCAGCTGCCTCTGCAGGGCCGGCATGAAACGGACCAGCTTCAGCACCCGCATCAGCCGGAAGGTCCTGAGCACCGACAGACCGCCACCCTGCTGACCCACGATCTCCCACACACTGTCCAGAGAGAAGAGAAACACGCACATGCATTCATGTTAGATCCAAGGTCTTCAAACAGCCAAAAACGTTCGGATCCCTGCCCAGTCTGTGAGTCGTGAAGAACTAATGCTCGTACCACATCCATCGTCACTATTTCTAAACATGACATGCTTAGAACTCACATGTTCAAATAGAGCTGCAAAGATGCATCGACAAACTGATTAGTTGTCAACTATCAAATTAAACGGCAACTACTTTGATAATCGATTAACTGGTTTGAGTCATTGAGGCATCTTATGAAGACAAAAAAAAAAAAAAAACATTGTCCGATTCCAGCTCCTGTGATGTGTCTTTGAGTGGTGGACAAAACAAGACATTTGAGGACGTCATCTTGGCCTTTGGGAAACACTATCGACATTTTTTCACCATTATCTGACATTTGGTGGACCAAACAACTAATCGATAATCCGAGAAAAATAATTGGCAATGAAAATAATTGTTAGTTGCAGCTCTGTGTTCAATAAATGTTGAAGACCAGTGCTAGTGCTGCTTAAACAAATTAGTAATTACTTAAGTGGCCTTTTTTCGGGGAGAAGACCGTCTCCATCTTTCATTACTGACACTAACATGTCAGACAATAATGGTTAAAACTGTACAGAACTTGTAGTTAATTAAACCATGTGGGAAACTGACTAATTAGTCAGTTATGTACTGAAAACAAATGTGTTTTTTGTGGTCAAATTTGCACAGTGAACTGTTTAATATTGGCATGAAAGTGTTATTAAAAAAACAACTAAATCAATAATATGATAACATTATAATGGAGAAAGGTGATTTCCATGGGATACGGCTGCACACGTAGCTTCTATTCCCTATTATATTTGAAGCCCATAGAAGCGACATATGTGAGCATGCATTTCCTGTTTCGGTGAGATCTCCTGGCATGCCACGGCAGACTAACAGGTCACTTTTGTTCAACATTTACCTGCCAAGAAAATTCCGGAAAATAGCATTAGTGAAGCACTTTGGAAATGGAGAAGCCATTATTCTAGTGGTGTGTCATGACCGTGTTTATTACCAGACTACAGACTGCAGCATCACTCTCAGAGTGTTTATTGGATTTTTTTTTAATCACATTGTTTTTCACGGCTGAGTTGGTTTCATTGGATGGAAAGCTAAGATGACTGTACTATAGTTTTACAGTTTTCTTATAATAATGGGTATCTATAGGACCTTCAGGTTATGTGTTCCCAGTGACATCATTTCATGGCTTGGGGAAAAGGTCTGTTCAGCAGCTCACCTGATCACCACGATGATGCCGTCAAAGATATTGTAGGGATTCTTGATGTAGCCAAAGGGCCCGTAGACCAAAACCTTTAACAGCATCTCCAGCGAGAACAGGCTGGTGAACACAATGTTACTGATCTCCAACGCATTGGTCAACTCGTCAGGCTGGAGACACAAAGAGACAAAGAGAAAGCAGAGGTTAAAGCCTGATTGGGACACATGTGTGATGTGCCACACTCCTGTCTAAACCTTGTATCATCAAATTGTAAACCTTTCAGGAGGTAAGAAACTGAAATGAATTGACCGCTGAGATGCAACTTCCGGGGTCTGAAAAGTGAAGCCATTGCGGAAGTGACCTTAACCTGCATTCTATCTAATGTCCAGCAGGGGGCAACTTCACTGGCTCCAAAATGAGGTCGGTTTCTGTTCTGTTTTCTTCTGTTTCTAAGTCTAAGAGAAAATGATCCTACTTCTCACTTGATTTATTACTCAATAAACATGTTCACAAAGAGTTTATGGTCTCAATTGCTAGTTTCAAGTCTTCTTCAATACAGCGTGATGTTCATTTTGTAAATTACTGTCCCATTTATTTTAAAATAGACGATAAAGCAGGGGATGCTTTAGGCTGTGGCTACATGCCGACCTTGCCAATCAGTACAGAGGCTTAGCAATGCTAATCGAGGCCCTGTGTACATTAAAATAGACATGCACTTGTTTTTGGCCGTTGTCCATGTTTTAAACTGAAATTGACCCTCTCACTGTATATTGTCACTTAATCAAAGTTAACTGGAACATTTTGGTCGCCTAGAAATGCCCCGTTCAGCTTTCTGCTAACCAAGCTAGCTAGCGACCGCTAGCGTTAGCTGGTAACTTAAGGGAACGTTTGCCGATTTTCTGTTCTGCCGCACATGCAGATGAATGGAAACTTTCCCTCTTCAGCGTTGAGCTTAGCACAGCGCCATTGCAACACTAAAATCCACATTGGCTTGGCCACGTCATCCTTTCCAGCTCCCAGCCTCTCATCAAAAAATTTTCACATTTGGTTGCAAAATGTGACAATCCACAAAACAGCAATCCACAAACCAATGGGTGACGTCACGGATGCTACATCCACACATTGTATATCCTTTGTTCTGCTTGACTGCGAGCACTTTCTTTCGAACTCCATGGAACAGTGTTGGATTTGCACTTGGGTTAGTGAGACATTTCTGCGACTACAGCATCAACACCTGCTGGGGAAAGCAAATATGCCAATGGCTCAAAATATATATATACTTTTTTTTTAAATGATATTTTTTAGGGGTTTTCCTTTATTTAGAACAGTTGAAGAGAGACAGGAAACCAGAGAGAGAGAGGGGAGGGGATGACATGCAGTAAAGGGCCTTGGGTCAGATTCGAACAAGGACTGAGCCTACATGGGGCACGCGCTCCTCTACCAGGTGAGCTATAGGCTGCCCCCAAATGGCTCACTTCAAATCAAATATGACAAATCAGTTTTTTCACACTCATGTACAAACCCCAATACGCCTAGGGCGTTTGCTCAAAGCTCATCAGAGAATTGGGCTGCCACTCACAGCTACAGGAGATCAAACAACTGGTGTGTACTGTATGTGTGTGTGTGTGTGTGTGTGTGCCAGAAAAAATGAGAAAAAAAACAGGCAATGCAGACAGACAAGAGAAAGAACGCAAGCCAGAAGATAAAAGGCGCGGCACATCCAAATATGACACAGTATGTAAATCAGACATCTACAGCGGGTATCCGTAATTATCGCCGAGGAGAAAAGAGCCGGGGGGGAATGCTGTTGTGTGTCTGTGGGCTGTGTAACACCCCAGACAGGCTTCATGAGGCCTTTCATCTCCATGCAATACACAGTTTACACAACTCAAACATGGTGTCATACACATACATTGCACTGACATGACACAGAGGATGGAAGGTGTTGAGTGCCTGATCTGTGTTTGCATGTTCTCCATCATCAAAGTGAATGGTTGCATACAGTATGTGTGTGTCACTGCCTATCTTACAGTGTGTGTGTGTGTGTGTGTGTGTGTGTGTGTGTGTGTGTGTGTGTGTGTGCTTGTTTAACTATATTCGTGGGGTCCAAAAACCGAAGTCCAGTATACTTGTGGAGTCCCGACAGCTTTGTGGGGCCAAAATGCTGGACCCCACAACTTTAAAGGGCTGTTTGAGGGTTAAGAATTGGTTGTATAATTAGGGTTAGAATTAGGTTAGGGTTAGGGTAAGGGTTAAGGTTAGGCATTTAGTTGTGATGGTTAAGGTTAGGGTAAGGGGCTAGGGAATGCATTATGTCAATGACAGGTGCCCACAAAGATAGTGCCACAAACCTGTGTGTGTGCGCGTGTGCGTGTCAGAAACATCCCCAGGCTGAACCAGGAGGTAATGTAATGTAATGTAAACACAGTGTGTGTGTCATTAAGGCTGTCTTGGTGGGCTGCCACTATACACCATGACTGTTTAAGCAGCGATTACTCAACACGAGCATGGATACAGAGAGACAGGAATACAGAGATCACATCACCAGTTGAATAACAGCTCATCATGCTGCATTACGGCACCAGTTTGTCTAGAGCACCAAAGCAACAGTGACACAGAGTCAGTCGGTTATTATGAAAAATTGTCACTGGTGTTGCTTTCAGGTCATATGGGAAAACGGTTGCTCCAGCATCCCTGCTTTAAAGCAATTAAAGCGAAGCTTTCATCTGGTACAGTATGTCTAGACTCAGGAGGCAATGGACCTTAATTTTTCAAAAACAAAGAATAGCACTAATAGTTGAGTATGAGAAATGATGTTATGTTAAGACTAATTTAACTCCAGCTGAAAATCATATTTTGGGTTATCTCTTTAAAAAGTCCCATGTTGTATAAAGTGAGATTTTCTTGTCTTTAGTATCAACATGCTCAATCCACAGAGAAATGAAGGCTTAAAGAGACAGCTGCAAAAATTTAGCTTTTCAGACAGAGGGTGAATATAAGTAAATTCAGACAGACAGAATGAGAAAAAATAAAGTGCTTTTTGAACAATAAAACATGTTAAAATTTCACTTTGAGTTTTTTTAACATTAACCCCGTGACGCCTGAATTTATTCAAAATTATATAAATAAATGTATTATGTGTGTTTCTGGCTCCAAGCTGATGCTAAATTAAGTTGAGATTGTTAATTTGTCTATAGCATATAGAATAGATATAAATTTAGGTATGATGCAAATTAGCGACAACAGGCATTCATGGTAAGACTCTTTCCAAAATGATAAAATTAATAAAACACATTTTCCCATCTCAGATATGTAGATTTTATACATGTCACAAAGTAATTGACAAATAAATGAATCTTAACAGCAAGAAAGAAAACACTCTCCTACTCCCTAACATTGACAGTAGTCTTTTTAGGGTTAGGGGTTAGGTTTAGGGGTCAAGGTTAGGGTTAGGGTTAATTTCGCTCCTGTGAACCGGTTGTAGTTCCCACTCTGACCGGTTTTACGAGAAACCAGTGCATGAAAAAGGTTCTTAGGTATGTATCGAATGTAAACAAACCGACATTGGGGGAATACACACGCTATCTCGCCTGCAGTCGGAATGGTAGGGGTTTGATGCAAATTAGCGATAGGTGTAAACCTAGCCCTGGGTATCCTGCTCTGCCTTTGAGAAAATGAAAGCTCAGATGGGCCGATCTGGAATCTTCTCCTTATGAGGTCATAAGGAGCAAGGTTACCTCCCCTTTCTCTGCTTTGCCCGCCCAGAGAATTTTGCCCACCCATGAGAGAGAGACATCATGGCTTTCAAACGAGCAAAGTGGCAGTTGGTCAAGGCCACACCCCCACGCTACACCTTGACCCCCCTCTCCTCCTCAATAGCAACAGACACAGAAATGGCACATACTAAGGAAAGCTCATTGTGGGACTGGCTGTAATTCTGCACCAAAGCTAAATTTCAGGAAAGAGACTTCAGATACAGTATTAGGGGACAACTAAGGTCTATATAAAAGAGACTTCAGATACAGTATTAGGGGACCACTAAGGTCTATATAAAAGAGGCTTCAGATACAGTATTAGGGGACCACTAAGGTCTATATAAAAGAGGCTTCAGATACAGTATTAGGGGACCACTAAGGTCTATATAAAAGAGACTTCAGATACAGTATTAGGGGACCACTAAGGTCTATATAAAAGAGACTTCAGATACAGTATTAGGGGACCACTAAGGTCTATATAAAAGAGACTTCAGATACAGTATTAGGGGACCACTAAGGTCTATATAAAAGAGGCTTCAGATACAGTATTAGGGGACCACTAAGGTCTATATAAAAGAGACTTCAGATACAGTATTAGGGGACCAATAAGGTCTATATAAAAGAGACTTCAGATACAGTATTAGGGGACCACTAAGGTATATATAAAAGCATCCAAAGAGCACCATCTCATGGGACTTTTAACATGTTGTAGTTATAAGTATAAGTATAGGGGGCTGCTAGGGCAACCATCACATTAACGGCAGCTTGACAACTACTAGCAGAACTTTTTTTGTGGTTGAAATTTGAAATGGGTCCTTCACTATGTGCTGCACTAAGTGTAAGCAAGCACTGTCTACAGAAAACTTCAATAAGAGCATCTTGACAGAATATCTGAGTTTGAACAAGTCAACACTTACAAGTCATTGCTCAGTATTAAGTCATTACTCCCATAAGACCAGAATGCAACAGTAGGCCCTGAGGCAGAACAGAAGGTCCAACAATACCAAGATGAAAATATTGCACCATAATTGAGAGCCCGTCGCTTCAAATCGGAATTGCACTGGCTTATGACACCCCATGTTGTCACTGCTACTTTTAAGTCCTCGTACCTAAATCAGGGCTCGACATTAACGCTTGTCCCGCTTGCCCGTAGCAAGTTAACTCTGTGTTCGGGCAAGTGGAATGCCTCATGCAGATGTCCGATCGGGCAAGTAAAAAAATAAATGTAATATTGTGTATAAAAAAACGACAGACTTGTTCAGCGGGCTAGCACAAAAAGACCACCAACAGCGGAGACAGTCTTTCCTTTCTCACCTTTTAACAATGAAAGTCCTAGACATATAGGCTACATTGTAACTGTTTACCTGATGGAATAAAATTCGCTGAAGGAAAACTCAATAAAATAGCTAAATGTTAGCTTTTCATGCTTTGGCTTCCCGGCCTGTTTTGCATTTTCATGTAATTTAGTCCTTACACCCCTGTATGTAACAGCCTTTAGTTCAGTGGGAAAAAAATGTAAATAGACTGTATTTATATTGCGCCTTTCTAGTCTTAACGACTACTCAAAGCACTTTTACGTGAACCAGGAACCATTCACACACATTAACTGAAGGCAGATGCTGCCATACAATATGCCACCTGCTTATCAGATAAACATTCAGACACATTTACACACCGATGGCGCAACACCGGGAGCAATTCAGGGTTCAGTGTCTTGCCCAAGGACACTTTGACATGGGACTGCAGTGCCAGGGATCGAACAACCGACCTTCCGATTGGCAGACGACCACTCTACCACATGAGCACAAGCCCCAAAAAAATTTGTACAGTTATATTTTTCTGCTTAAAAAGTTAAATGGGCGTAAGAATATTTCCTTTCTTGTCATTTAGTGAGTTTATATCAGCAATAGTTGGTTTTGAGCTGACGGTAGCTGGTAGCTAGCCCAACCCAAATATGACATCACTTAAAGCTTATAGTGCGTAGTTTCTGTTGTCCCCACGAGGAATTCTAAGTAACGACAACAAAACTGTTGGCGTGTCCACATGATACAAGCCTTCCGTGAACGCGCACAGCCCCCACCCCTCCTCCACGCAGTGCGAGTTGTCAAGGAGGACACGGAGGATCAAAAAAACATGACCGACTCTTCAGAAGAGGTCATTATTTTCACTCGAGTTTCTGCGCGACATGATCTTCTGAACATAGCCATGCTGAGAAATCCAGAGAGAGTTGTGTGGAGCTGACAGTCCTTTCAGACAAAACGTGGTTTGCACTGCTCTTGCCGCGGGGTTGAGCGCACAACCAGGTTGAACCAGGTTCAACTTTGAGCACCCCGCTGCTTCTGCACCCGCCCTTTGTTCGACGCATCAAAACGCCATTGGAAACAATGGCTTTCAATGAAACAATGGTCTGAAAGTCCCCTTAACTGTCATATCTTAGCTAGGTAAGAATACAGCTAGCTACCTAGGTACAGCAACCTCACAAGTTAATACGTGTGTCATTTTATCGTATTAGTCAAGTGGTTTAAAAAAGTCCCGTATTTTCCACGTAATATTAGTTTATGCATAGTATTGTCATTTTCAGTGTTATTATGCCATTCTGTATATATATATATATATAGGCTTTATTAATACCCATGTTGATGACACATCCTCCTTGTAGGCTACATTAACGGCGTTGTTTAGGTGCAACATTCTAGAGGCTCATGATAATACCAAAAGGCACCAACACCGCACAATAGCTGCGAAAAGCCAGACGCCTTGAAACACCCGTTCCTCCAGTATTCTAAGGAATAACTTCATTATCGTCCCAGTTATGCAATTGCTGCCTGTTAATTGTATATTTTGTATGTTAATAAATTATAATAGTTGTCCAAATCCCTGATTTTATTGTTGTTGTTTTTAACTAGGTGTACATTTTCCATTTCGGACAAGTAAGTTTAGCAATCGGGCAAGTAAAACGTCTTCAGCCTATGGCTGAAAAAAACTAACGCCAAGCCCTGCATAATGACTAAAATGGTTTAAAACTGCCTTCTTAACCCTGAATAACCTTTAGTAAATGAGTTATCTGATATGCCACCTCTATGGTTGAAGTGTCCTTAAGTTTAGCTGACTAAAAGCACAATCTAAGATCATTTCTACAGCCAGCTATCTACCGTGACAGGGGCTGGATTAACCCGCTAGCTGCCCCGGGGCAAACAGCTGTAGGCCTTTACTGACCTCCTGTTCTTATCTCTCATGCATTGTGGATGTGATGTTTTTTTACGGCCTTTATCCTTTCTTTTTATACTGTGTATTTGTGGTAAATAACTCCCAAATAAATATCTTGATAGAATATTACAATAGACCTGACTCCTGGCCAATCACTGTAGAGGATATAGGCAGCCAGTTCTTGTATAACTTTTTTTTTTTATAGGATTGAGGTTCAAGAGGAGAAATAAAATGATTATGGGTTGAATGACACCCAACTGCAACAGTTTTGGTTTCTTTAAATTCAAAATAGCATCACTGATTACTCATTAACTTACACATTTGTTTGATTTGTTACATTACTGAAAAGCTAGCAGATGCTGCACTTCCTTTCAAAATCATAATTCAACTCCGCTGTGATTAGCACGTTAGCATTAACACCAAATATCCTTGTCAGCCTTATGTGCAATAAATCAAAGAGTATCATCTCCAACAAGCTCAAATGTGTTATAGCATTGCTCCTCTAAGCTCGGCTGTTAAATGAGATGACAGCAACTAATAATGAGGAGAAATAATAGGGGAATCAGAGTGGAGGAGCTGAAAAGGGATTTGTGGTGGAAATAATATAAGCAAAGTGTATTTCATCACATTACTTGTTGAGCATGTTAGTGGAAGCGCTATCATGCAATACATGTGCAATGTTAAATGGACAGTGTACACACTATGGATCTTTTCTTTATATCTTTCCCCTCCTGCCTTCTTGTTAAAACCGCAGCCTGCTTCCTGAAAAACAAGCTTTTCTCCGTTTCATCTCACCTCTTTGTCATCGTCTGTCTCTTGTGTGCGTCTCTGGGTTCACAGAGACAGACACGGACGCATCTATTTGTTTGATCCATCTGCTGTATTGTGTCCATTCACTTGTATAACGACAAGCGCGGCGGCAAATCCTTTATACGCGCGCACGCGTCGTACGATTTAAAAAATTGTTCAAAGGGTAATCAAATGCTGGGGCACTTGGATGTTTGTGTTCTTTCAGATGAATGCCCGCACACACAGCTATGTAGAAACACACACACACACACACACACACACACACACACACACACACACACACACACACACACACACACACACACACACACGCTAGTGTAAAAGAGAAGCAAAGTACCTCCCCTTCCGGTGGACAACCATGGGACCTTAATTTGGGAAAAAATATATTTGGTAGTGAATGAAGAGAGCTAAATACTTTTTGGATTGAATAATTGTTTGAATTTAGCTATGAATTACACATATGATGTCAATTTAAAAGATCATTTTCACAAGTGAAGAACGTCACAGTTAGTCATGAAAATGTCACTTCATCAGGTTTTTTAACATTAATATGCGTTCCCCCAGCTTGCCTATGGTCCCCCAGTGGCTAGAAATGGTGATAGGTGTAAACCGAGCCCTGGGTATCCTGCTCAGATGGGCCAATCTGGAATCTTCTCCTTATGAGGTCATAAGGAGCAAGGTTACCTCCCCTTTCTCTGCTTTGCCCGCCCAGAGAATTTGGCCCACCCATGAGAGAGAGACATCATGGCTTTCAAACTAGCAAAGTGGCAGTTGTTCAAGGCCACACCCCACCCTCCACCGTGCCCCCCACCATTAGGGGACTTCAGATACAGTATTAGGGGACCACTAAGGTCTATATTAAAGAGACTTCAGATACAGTATTAGGGGACCACTAAGGTCTATATAAAAGAGACTTCAGATACAGTATTAGGGGACCACTAGGGTCTATATAAAAGAGACTTCAGATACAGTATTAGGGGACAACTAAGGTCTATATAAAAGAGACTTCAGATACAGTATTAGGGGACCACTAAGGTCTATATAAAAGAGACTTCAGATAGAGTATTAGGGGACCACTAAGGTCTATATAAAAGAGACTTCAGATACAGTATTAGGGGACCACTAAGGTCTATATAAAAGAGACTTCAGATACAGTATTAGGGGATCACTAAGGTCTATATAAAAGAGACTTCAGATACAGTATTAGGGGACCACTAGGGTCTATATAAAAGAGACTTCAGATACAGTATTAGGGGACCACTAAGGTCTATATAAAAGAGACTTCAGATAGAGTATTAGGGGATCACTAAGGTCTATATAAAAGAGACTTCAGATACAGTATTAGGGGACCACTAAGGTCTATATAAAAGAGACTTCAGATACAGTATTAGGGGACCACTAAGGTCTATATAAAAGCATCCAAAGAGCACCATGTCATGGAACCTTTAAGACCGTCAAAATACGTAATTAGAAAGATTAGTCACACAAAGGTCCCATGGGCTAGGATGTGTGTTTCGTCCCGGGATGTAACGGTACACACACGAGCAATGGATCTTGCTCGTTCTTTCGCTTCTCAACTGATAAAAACGCTGGATAAAACACATAACGTTAGCTAAGCTAGCTAGCTGGTCAGCAAGCCGAGCAGCAAGAAAGGAGACGTAAATTGACTGAGCGATTTTACAGAAAACTAACTACTACTACTTACTAGCTACAACAAACATACAAACAAACTGTGACTTTCTTCACTTGCAAAATGATCAGTTCAATTGACAATCATCACATGTGTAATCCATGGCTCAATTGTAAGGAAGAGGATTAGGGCCACATGCAGAAAAAAATGTTTTGGAATTCTGAGTTTAAAGTCAGAATTCTGAGGAGAAAAAAAGGGACACTTTGCACGTAACTGTAGTGCTCGTGCATGGACACGCTTTTTAACGTGAACATGTGCCAGCCCAGGTCAGACATAGACACAGACAGATTAGACACAATTTTGCCAACAGCACACGTAGGCTGCTCATAACATAATGGGGTAGCTCAGTTAATATTCATGAATTTTCTTGGTATGTAGCCTACATATCTAAGAAATAATATTAAAAGACATTGCGTGAGTTTTGTGGGGGACCAACTTTATTTTTCAGAATTAAAGCATTCTTGTGGAAAATGCACCCACTGAACTTTTGAAAATGTATTTTTCATTTCATGGCACTAAACAAATTATTTGGAACTGCTGCCACAGGCTTGAACTAAAGTTATGGTAACACTTTACGGGAAGGGTACATGAATTATGAATTAATGCATGAATTAATTCATGATTTGTGCATTATTTCATTCCTTTATATCTTATGAATCATCAGGAATTGACATTATTTGTGCTTGTTGCTGTGTTCCATGTGTTCTGTTGTTACCTGTCTGTCATCTGTCTTTGTCTCCGCCCATCCCCTTATATGGTCTGCACTTCCTCTCTTGTTAGTTTCCCTCCGTTTCTACGCTCACCTGTTGCTCGTCTTTCTGTTTATTGGTCTGAGTATTTCTACACCCATGTTCCTTTGTCTGTTGTCGGTTCGTCTCTCTCTGTTTGTCCTGTGAGAGTCCTGTTCGTTTGTAGTTGTGAGTTTGTAGTTGTTGAGTAAAAATAAAGTGTGTTTGTTCTGCACTTCTGCCTGGAAGAGTCTTGCATTTGGGTCCACCTGCTGAACCCGTGACAGTTAGAATCCTCTACAATACAGTCACACTTTTACAACGTTTAGCTGTCGGCATTTTAACCGTTTAACCGGGACAATTTCATAGTGGTTGGTGTAAACCGGGACATTTTAGCATCCCTATAGGCTTTTGTCGGGACCAGGGACAAGCAACTTAAAATCGGGACTGTTCCGGTCAAACCGGGACGTCTAGTCACCCTACCCTAATCCACTCCTGTACAATTCAAATGGGATCAAAAAAGTGATTTGTTTCTCCCCATTCATTGCCATACACAGCCTATTTATATTATAGGTCCAATGGGGGGCCACCGGAAAGGGAGGGACATCGCCTCTCCGTACCAAAAATGCACAGAAGTGTACCCCAAAGTCACACAACTAACCACTCACACATCCAGGTCACACACATAAACCCACACCGTGTGCTCTACTCCCAACAGGCGTTAACATGTATGCACACAGACGGTATGCACATAGCCCTGCACAGCCTCACACTTACATACACAGCTTTATAATAGATGCGATTGATAAGCCAGAACAAGAAGTACAGTTTTTATGAGGTGAGACTTGGACTGCAGACATCTGGCCTTGAGGTTCAGATCATTATTTTCCCCCCACTGTTTTCTGCTCTGCTATTGTTCCAGCTTGTATATTAGACATTCCTCAGACATCATGCAAGATTACTGCAAGAGAATGAGACCATAAAAGCCGTTCTTGCACGTAGAAACGCACAATGGAACACACAAAAGACATGGAGGTAGAAAAATACACCCGGAACCACACACGCATGCTAGTTAAGGCTCACATGCCATTAGCTTATCAAGCAGGAGAAATTTCTTAATTGACAAATGGCCACTGAGGTGTGCGTACTACCTCCTACAGGGAGATGGATGTGTCCTCGCTGCGAGTGTGTAAGTGAGAAAGACGCTCTTGCTTTTCTAATTGTTTCTTTCGGTGGCTGTGTGTCCTGGGTAATGAGGCTGCAGCAGCATTAGGTGGGACAGTGTGTTAGATGAGGAATAGCGCTAATGTAATGTCACCTAATCGGATGTGATCTAATCCAAACGGGGGACGCCCCAGACTCTAAATGATGCAGCACCATGTCTGGTGTGTATGTGTGTGTGTGTGTGTGTGTGTGTGTGTGTGTGTGTGTGTGTGTGTGTGTGTGTGTGTGTGTGTGTGTGTGTGTGATTTTGTGTGCTAGTTTATTCAAGTGGTTAGCTTAGGCGTGCTACAGAAGAGTACATTTCAAGCATGTAATGGAGACTAGTACACTCACCCTTATGTGTGACTGGTTGTAATTCAATAATAGTGATTTGTCTCCGGTGAATGAATGATCAAAAAGGCTGGATCCACTCCTTAACTTATTTCATAGAAGAACTACACAGGGATAATAACAATAAGGAAATTGACTGTGGTCTTCCCTAAGCATTTGAGGTAACACTTTAATTGAAGGTATCGACATAATCGTGACATGACACTGTCATTCGGTTTTTGTCATGACAAGTTGACATTGTTTGGGTTGTCCTGATTATGACAACTTGACATTAACCAGAATGAAATTACCAGAAGATGTCTTTGTCATGACAACTTGACATTACATTTCTTTGGAGTGTCCTTATTAAGACAACTTGACAGTAAACAGGATGACATTATATCAAGTTGTCATGACAAAGACATCCTCTGGTAATGTCATCCTGGTTAATGTCAAGTTGTCATAATCAAGACAACCCAAAAAATGTCAACTTGTCATGACAAAAACCGAATGACATTTAATGACAGAATTCAAACGTTTATGACTTGTTTATAACATTCATGACACGTTCATGACAGTGTCATGTCACGATTATGTTAATACCTTCAAGTAAAGTGTTACCACATTTGACATGGTTGACAATATACTGCTACAAAGGTTGCAGAGGCTAGGTGTTTAATAAACTTTTGCTCAAGGTTAAGAAAACGTGTACACTTGTAATCTTGTAGAAAGAAAGCATATAATTTTCTATAGATTTTATAGATATTTACTTTGGAGAAAGTCACTTCTAAACAATTCCTTTGAGCAAGAGATGAAGTGGATACCATGTATTGATGTTTTATCTATCAAGATCTAGATGTTCTGGTGACAAAAGATGCAAAAGCACTATATATATGTGTGTGTGTGTGTGTGTGTGTGTGTGTGTATATATATGTGTGTGTGTGTGTATATGTGTGTGTGTGTGTGTGTATATATATATATATATATATATATATATATATATATATATATATATATATATATATATATATATGTGTGTGTGTATATATATATATATATATATATATATATATATATATATATATATATATGTGTGTGTGTATATATATGTATATGTGTGTATATATATATATAGTATATGTGTGTATATATATATATGTGTATATATATGTTTATATAATCCTATGATATACCCTATAAATTACTTTCATATAGAACTGCCAGTGTCAGTCACAAAATAGCTTTAGCTTGTCCACACAGATTTTCTTTTTTTAAGTTCTGCCATTTTCAACACCTTCCAAATCAACTGTAGGTTGTTCAGTCTATACATTGTTATTGCAAACATACTCTTCTCTGTTTTAAATGACTATTTTAGAATATTAACCACCTTACAAAAAGCTAAAACCAGAACTTGATGGGACAAGGGCCAGAGTGAACTTGCTTAATACAGGCCACATGTTATTTGACATCTCACTGAACCAGGAAATAACTGAATACATCGTTTGATCACTTCATTGATTCCCTCTCTTTTTTGATTTCGTGGCCTAAAGGGCTAGAAAAGCCTTCCCTCTATAAACCAGGATTAGGAGTTGTTGTTTTGCCGTCAACATCTCACCATTGTACAAATTAGAAAAACACTTTTCTTAGCCCTGTCTTGGAGGGAGGCCAGTGCCTTCAGATGCCAACTCTGCATTCCTCTGGCAGGGCAGGATAAAAGCTGAATAAATGTTGTCTCTGGTTGGAGCGAGAAGCACAACCAAAGGGTCTTTCCACTGTCTCGCTGGGTTTGGCAAGGGCAAAAGCTAATGTGTGTGTGTGTGCATCATAAAGCATGAGAATGCATCAAGAGGCCTTGAAACACTACTAGACTACTGTACGTTCCATAACCTTTGGAAATAAAACAAGCCACAACCTTACCTAATGTTAATGTTAGTCTTTACAATAACTGAACCTAATCCTGCCTCACACATTTAAATGTCAGGCTGCTTTCAATTTGAAGGGGGCCAAAATTCAGGAATAAGAACAGACATTCCCATTCGTAGCAACATATAATCAAACCATAATGACCTCAAGCGCTGTAACGTGAACACTAAGTGCCATAGAAACGATAAAAAAGTCAGAGCGGCAGTTGCTGGTTGGATATAGCCGCTACAGAGCTCCGGGACGCCAGCTACCAGCGGCAGTTGTTTAGCCGCCGATAGGTGACTTTGAGCCGGGTACAGTCACCGTCAGACGAAGGTCCTTTCAGGGGCCGTGGGAGCGGAGTTTAGCCAGAAAAAGTTAGCGTCATGCCGCAATGACAGTTAGTTCAGGCACCGAAAAGACTAGTTAAGTTTAGGGTGAAAGTATTTTTTTTTTCGCCGCAAATTAAACTCTGCTCTCCGGCTTGAAAGCGCTGTGTTTCATGTTGAAACCAAGTTGTACTATTTCATTTTGAGCGCCCCAGCCCACCGAACTGCAACCCCTCCCCACCACCGACTACGCCTCGATATCCTGTCCATAAATATAAAAAACAGAATTGGTGACAAAGCTCAGCCCTGGCTGTACTTTATACTAGTACTTTGTACTGTGTTTTATGTAAAGTGCATTTGTGTTTATAAGCGAACGTTAGCACGCTAGTTTTAAGGTCGGGCATGCTTAGCTAATTGCATTACTAAGCATAGTTCATGATTCTTTTCTTGTTGGGAGTAATAAAGCAAGTCAAAGCGATTGACTTTCACAAAGTAAAGCTGCATGCTATTTCTTTTCAAATAGTTTTTTTTGTGTTTTAGCTGCAAGTATTTGCACTTTGGATGTGTGTAACTCGACCCTTAACATCAATCTTAAGGGCGCTGACACACCAACCCAATAATCGGCCGTTGGACGAGATCTGGCGAGGTCAGTGACTCGAGTCTGTTCGGTGTGTTCCGTGCCGTCGTCTATCTGAGGGGCTGGAATGAGTGTGACTAGAGTCTCTCAAAATCTGACAAATCTTTTAAACTGACCTTTGTCAATCTGAAATGAAGACAGATTCAGCAACTGCATGGCCTTTTTCTCGCTTAAAATGTTTTCAGAAACATGTTTCGGTGAACTATTTTAGTACAATATGAGATCGTATTCTGAACGAGCCGCCATGGCAGTCTGGCTTTGAATTTCTGGAGAAAACAAATCCACGTGACTCGTTTGTCCAATCAGCTGCCGGTTTTCATTTCTTGGGCAACAATACAGAGTAGCGCCGCCTGCTGCTATGGGGACGTATTACTTTTCGAGCACGCGCAGAGCGTACGCTCAAGTCGGTGTCGCCTCAGTGTGTTCTCAGGCAGTTTTTTGGACTTCGTTGGACCCGACTGATCAGTTCGACTGGCTTTTCTGCCGACGGTCGGCCGTCTGGTTGGTGTTTAACTGCTTTAAAACTTGCCCTTTTCAAAGTGAACCTTCCCTTCCTATCCTCATGAAGCGAACTAAGTCTTGAATACAAACATACTGTACAAACACCAACATGGATCACTGTTGAGCAGCAACTTTCTTTTTTAGGGGAACAGCTTTTAAGGTTAATCAAGTCAAAACATCGCCTGTGGGAAATGTAGACCAAATGACCCAAAAGTGACTTCAGATCACTTTATTCTGTAACAGCTACATGCTGAATCAATATTCATGGTAGTGCTAAAAGGCTTCCATTATAACGGCAACAACAATTTCCAAAAACAGGAAACATGCATTTTGCCGTGTGTCCCTTGACACCCCCTGTCTTTTCTATGCCTCTTAACTTCTCCCCGAGCTATTTTGGCATCCCCAGCGTTCATGGAGGGGAGTGGAAAGACTGACAGGAGAGCTTCAGAAAAAAGGATGTGGGGAAGACAGGGACGGGGTGGCCATACACACGGGGGAAGTTTCTTATGTAAAGTGAGAGAGAGGTTGACCTTCCCAAGTAAATAGATAGACTTTGGTGCTGTGTTGCATAGTTGGCAGACACACAACTATTCCATCAGCTCCACCATAAATGGTAACGCTCTTAAACTGCGCGGAGATAAAGCAGACACCCTCTCCTTTCTCGTCCAACCCGTCTGCCACATCTCTTCCACACATCACCCTCTCTATCCTTTTCCCCTCCAGGTCCTTCTACTCTGTGGTCTCCATCCAACACTCTATTTAATCACCTTTTTATCCTTCCATCTCTGCGTCGCGCGCACATTTACATTCGCTGCACTTGCCTCTTTCTGCTGCCCTCGAAGCGAGAGCGTGCCTGTGCCGTTTGCCAAGCAGCAGAGTTTGCGCGTAGGTATTTGTGTGCGTGTAAGAGATAGGAAGCAGACAGGGGGTCTCTGTTATGTGTCTTAGACAGTGAGGGTTCAGGCCCTGTAGCTCCATACACACTGATGGGTTGCAGGGTAACAACATGTCTGTGTTTGAAGGACACGTGTGTGGATGTAGAGTGTCTGTTATGGTCCGTCTACTCAAGAGGCCAGTTTATATCTCAGGTGTCGGGTCACAGCAGTGCACACATGTATGTGAGAGTGAGTGTGTGTGTTTGTGTGTGTTACAGAGTTTCATCCAGTGTGCCAGGCCCAGAGTTAGGAGTCTTGAGCGAAAGAGTCCATATTTAATACTCTGAGAGGAGAATTCGAAGCTCAATGAGCCATGGATAAGTATTCAAGCTGCTCTTTGATCCCAATAACAAGAATATATTCTGTATGATGATACGTGCTAAATAAATAATGATAAAAACTTAAAGGGGAACACCAGCTAAGTTAAGAATTCCAATATGTTATTTCCATGGCCTAGGAAAGGTAGCTACTCTCTCTCAAAGCCAGAAACCAGAGAAGTAAGTCTAAAGTCCGGGGCTGCTCCACAGACAATGAATAGGAGATTGAATTGATTTTGTGGACCCACATAATGTTTCTTTTCTTTATTATACCTAAATGAGATTCATTTCCATTGTAGCATTCTCAGTTCTGAAACAAAAAATGTACCCATATATCCAGAACATTCCCTCAGTGTGCTCTCAGTTTCATCTATAACATATTTCCCAATACATTGTCTATGGAGCAGTTCAACACACTGTACTTGATGGCATCACAAATTTAGATTTCAGCACTCTAGTTTTTGGATTTGGTAGAGAGTTGTTCATCTTTACAATATTTTTTTTATCGTCTTAGACTATAGGAATAACATTTACCCCTAACCCTCTGGTTTACCTTAAAGGGTAACTACCGTATCTTTCAACCTGGAACCCTATTGTCCTATGTGTTTGTGTCTAAGTGACTGATGGGAACAACAATCTTTGACATTGGTCAAGTATTAAGTGAGATCGCTGCAGTCGGCAGCAGAGAAACAAGCTACAATTTAAGTTAATAGGGCAATTGTCCAGCTTGTATTTACCTTCACAAAAGTGCTCAGGCTCAGGTTATTCTAAGTGTCTGACAACATTATGGATTAAAACCTCTTTGAGACCTTTATGTTTAACCAGAAACAGCTCTGAAGTCGCTAGCGCTAAACCCACCAGACTCCTGGTGAAAGACATGGTGTCCTACAATAAACTATTGTGTGTGTTTATTTCAACCAAAACTAGAGTCGTGATGGTTGGAAAAGTGGAAGGACGACCTAAAACGGCGGTTCATAGTTTTATTTTGTTTCTGTCGACTTTGAATGAAGTGTATTTTACGATGCTAAAATGACTAATATTTACATGGAGTCTGGCGGGTTTAGCCAACGCAATTTCGTGGACGTTTTCATGTTTAAAAAAAGGATCTTACTCTTCAACAGAAAGGTCGACCTCCTTAGAAATCCTTTTCATAATGTTATCAGACACTTAAGATATTAATCTGAGCCTGTCAGTGGCAAAACAAGGACTTTTGTGAAGGTAAATACAAGCTGGACAATTGTTGCCCTACTAACTTAAATTGTAGCTTGTTTCGCCGCTGCCGACTCCAGCGATCTCGCTTAATACTGGGCCAATGTCAAAGATTGTTGTCCATCGGTCACTTAGGCACAAAAACATAGGAAAATAGGGTCCAGGTTGAAAAAAACGGTAGTTACCCTTTAACTAAATTGGCACTTGATGATGCAATACACATTTCTGCCAATGGTTTCTTGTAGCACGCATTCAACATCTTCATAAAGCCTGACGGATTAATACATTAACATAACATGCATTATAGTGAGAAATACTGAAACACCTAAACATACTGTGGGGTAGCTCCCAGTTAACTTAACAACTCAACTGAACTTAAAGAGCATAGCATTAATTAATTTGGGGTCATGTTTCTGTCCACCCGCTGTAAGTGTAAGTCCAACATTCACTCTCTTTAGCTGCTAGTCTAAAATGAACCAGGATGATTTTTGCCAAAAATCAACTGCAGTGGAGATTACTGTTTAATGGAACCCATAAATATATTCAAGCACCCACAGCTGCAGAAACTCTAACTTTGTGACAAATTGACAACTCTTCTGTCAGATATAGTCATATTCAGCATAATTCATGATTAATAAGCACATGTGTAATTATTGCCAGCAGTGACATTGATTAAGCTTTTAAATATCGCTTGAAGTTTGAATCACTTTGAACGTTAGTGTACGTTCCCCATCTTTCTCTCGCCATCAATTACTCATCGGGGTGGATGGTTAATCTTGTCAAATTCTCTTTAAGACACAGTCAGAACTCCAAAACCTTATTTTCAGCTGAATGATGCATAATACCAGATCCATTGTGTGTGTGTGTGTGTGTGTGTGTGTGTGTGTGTGTGTGTGTGTGTGTGTGTGTGTGTGTGTGTCATCCATTTACAGAACAGGAGGGCGGGCTGGAAAACGGGTTAACTTGATCGAAAAGCTGCCATTCAACAGAGCTGAAACACAATTGCTTAAAGGGTAACTATCGTTTTTTTCAACCTATTTTCCTATGTTTTTGTATTTAGCTGACTGATGGGAACAACAATCTTTGAAATTAAATAGTTTAAATAGTTTTAAAGAATATACGTAGAATATTAATCTGAGCCTGTCAGTGGCAAAACAAGCACTTCTGTGAAGGTAAATACAAGCTGGACAATTGCCCTATTAACTTACATCGTAGCTTGTTTCGCCGCTGCCGACTGCAGCGATCTCACTTAACACTGGACCAAGACTGTTGTTTCCATCAGTCATTAGACACAAAAACATAGGAAAATAGGGTCCAGGTTGAAAAAAAACCCCAGTAGTTACCCTTTAAAGGGGCTGTTTTCCACAAACACAAACTTTCAAACAGAGCAGACAATACATGGATGATAAACCTTGCCTCAGGCACAGGACGGATGAACAATAAATGATGAAAGAACAAACGTTTCAAATGTTTGGTGGGCGTCTCAAAAACATGTATTTTCTGTGTATTCCATTCACGTTAAAATCTAAAGGTGAGGACAGTGAACAGGCAGCCGATGTTGCCATACAGACCTTTTTTGTGGCAGACATGTTGACATGTCATAGTAGGAAAAGCACAGGTGGATTCAAAACCATTAATGATGGCTGCATTCGCCTTAGGAGAGGCCCCTGGTATTGTGCATGCTGACTCACTGAAATAGCTTACTGGGACACTTGATGGAATTGAGCCATAATAATAATAATAATAATTTCAGCTGTGCTTTTCCTACAATGACAAGTCAAAATGTTGCTGTAAAAAAGGTCCATTGGTGCTACAGCAGCTGCTGGCATGGATACAGGCACCGGTTAATGTAAAATAATATATATATATATATATATATATATATATATACAGTACAGGCCAAAAGTTTGGACACACCTTCTCATTCAATGTGTTTCCTTTTTATTTTCATGACTATTTACATTGTAGATTCTCACTGAAGGCATAAAAACTATGAATGAACACATATGGAATTATGTACTTAACAAAATAAGTGTGAAATAACTGAAAACATGTCTTATATTTTAGATTCTTCAAAGTAGCCACCCTTTGCTTTTTTATTAATAAGGGAACAAATTCCACTAATTAACCCTGACAAAGCACACCTGTGAAGTGAAAACCATTTCAGGTGACTACCTCATGAAGCTCATTGAGAGAACAACAAGGGTTTGCAGAGTTATCAAAAAAAGCAAAGGGTGGCTACTTTGAAGAATCTAAAATATAAGACATGTTTTCAGTTATTTCACACTTTTTGTTAAGTACTAGGGCTGTCAAAATTAACACGATAATTTTTTCGTTAATTTTTTAATAATTAACTTTTTAATATTTTTTTACAAAATTAACGCAGCTGTGTTTGTTTAATTCATGTGGCGGCTGAGAAATGTAATACGTCTACATAACAGCAGGCGGCGCTAATCTGTATTGTTGCCCAAGTAATGAAAACCGGCAGCTGATTGGACGAACGCGTCACATGGGTTTGTTTTCTCCGGATATTGAGAGCCAAACTGTCATGGCGGCCATTCAGAATACGATCTTATATTGTACTAAGATAGTTCACTGAAACATGTTTCTGAAAACATTTTAAGGGAGAAAAAGGCCTTGCAGTTGCTGAATCTGTCTTCATTTCAGCTCAACAAAGGTCAGTTTAAAAGATTTTCGTCAGATTTTGAGAGACTCTAGTCACACTCATTCCACTCGCCATTTCCGGGTGAGTCCCGACTGCCCTGCCGCCGACGGAACTCTTGGCTCGTTGGAGATGAACTGGGCCTCGCCTGTAAAGTATACGAGAGCAGGCGACAGCAGCCGGGGACGGTGACAAAAATCTGCTCTTAAGTCGGACAGTTTCTAGCCGTTTCCAGCAGCCTTCAGCAGGACTAAATAAGCCAAATTGTTGCTGCTTGATAACGCTGCAAACCCTTTGTGTTCTCTCAATGAGCTTCATGAGGTAGTCACCTGAAATGGTTTTCACTTCACAGGTGTGCTTTGTCAGGGTTAATTAGTGGAATTTGTTCCCTTATTAATAAAAAAGCAAAGGGTGGCTACTTTGAAGAATCTAAAATATAAGACATGTTTTCAGTTATTTCACACTTATTTTGTTAAGTACATAATTCCATATGTGTTCATTCATAGTTTTGATGCCTTCAGTGAGAATCTACAATGTAAATAGTGAGGTGTGTCCAAACTTTTGGCCTGTACTGTGTATATATATATATATATATATATATATATATATATATATATATATATATATATATATATATATATAAAATATATGAAATAAAATTCTGCGGTCCTGCTCCTTCTCTCCATATTTGAAAAATAAGCAACTATATGTCTGATGTTCTTCTTCAAACAGAAACAAAGATGTGCTGAGCTTTGCAGGTGTGAGGTGGGTTTGCAAAACTGGAAACGTGCAGGATTCTGGACAGAAGATGAAAACTATCTTTCCATTTAGAAAATGTATCTTTTTTTTGTTGTTGCATGTATAGGCAAATAGGACGAACATTTGTGTGCTAATATGGGACCACCTGATTGCCTCGAATACTTCACACACTGCACAACGTTTGGTACATCATCATCGGATATTGGATCTCAGCAGATTTCCCTTTGGCATTTCAGTATCAATAAATTTAGGTGTCGAACAGAGACGGTTGAAATCAATGTTTTGTCCTTGATCTGTGCAGCAATGAAGAAACTTAAAAGGGGTTTTGGCTTTAGAAAGGATTAAGCCTCCTGAATTGCTGGAAGGCTTTCAGTGTTGAGAAAGCAGCTGGAGGAAATGTTGTATTAGCTACTAAGATACGTCTCCACAGGGGCGTTTTTGGAAATGGGGGGATCACCCTGCTTCCCAAGATTCAAGATTGGATGCTTCTGGACTTGCCACTTAGCCTGACAAGCCAGACCCACATCAAGATGTTGTGTCTGGGAACACACCATTGGCAGGGCTCAATCCGAGGGGCGGGATAAACGGTTGTCTTTCATATTCTCTCTGCACCCAATAGGATAGCGCTACAACCAGGCAGAACAACGAAGAAGGTAGCGAAGCTAGTTGATAGATTAAATTTATGCCATATCCGGTCGGCAAAACTCCGAACAAAGCTTCCTTTTTTAACAATGATTTCAGTGCTGTTCTTTGTTCTTTTCTCAAAGAAAAGCTTAACTCCAACTCTTCCAGAGTCACGGCCAAAGCCGATTCGAAAGACCACTGTTCGCCAGCAGCAGCAGCCATCTTCTTTAATTTCAAGTAGCAGGGAATTCAACTAGCCGTCTTTATGCCCACCGACTCTATACACAATGTGATTGGCCTGAATAGAGTTTGGTTTTTCCAGCTCGCAAGCCAACGGAGAGTTGCTAGATTTCTAGGCTACTTGCCACTAGCAGTTTCAGCAATTTCTCTTCAATGACCACTGAGAACCAAAGAAAGCAGGCTACACCCATCGAAATCTGTGATGGCTGCACCTGATTGGACGAACGCTTTTACTCGTGGGCTTTCCACTCAGGTGTTCCCAGGGATGTCAAAACGGACCAAAAATGGAGGATCTCCTTTATTTTACAAAAATAGTTCAAATGTGTTTCTGAAAACATTTTAGACAAGAAATAAGCTATGCAGATGCTGAATCTGTCCTGTAATTTTAGATAGACAACGGTCAATTTCAAAGATTACGGCGAGGTTCGAGAGGCGAGTCAAGCTGGACGCCCCTGATTTGCATTAAATAGCCTGGACCTCAACTTTTATGCAAATCAGGATCGGGCAACTCAACGCCCCGTCTCTCAAAAGTCGCCTCAAAACTACCGAAATGCATTGCCTGGATACTTACATAGACATGAATGGGAAGCGTGGAAATGATGCTGCCTGTGGACACATTCCATTAGCCTTTGATGGCAAACTTGCTGCATATGTTCATTACAGAAATGGTAGGTCTACTATTATAAGTCGTAAATATCTCTTCCATCCATCCCATATTGCGGCATTAATGCACTTTGGGCAGACCGCCTTCAACACGTTATCAAGGTTATCCATTCTTTGCTTTGGAAACACGGTTTGAAATGTGCCCCAATAAATAAATAAATAAAAGCTATAAAACATGAAATAATGTTGCCTAATACAGCCGGGTGCAGATAAAAGAGGATTTTAAACCATGTGTAGCACTTAACACAGTAGGTAAATCTCCATTTAATTCCTGAGGTGAAATTTGCACAGGGTAAACACACAGCGAAACTCCAGCAGAAAACTTTGCTGGAGGATGTATGGAAATTAAAACCCAACCTCTTCTCCATGTGGACAGTTACAGAGCCAAACTTAGACTTAGTGATCCTTGTGTCTATTGGATGTCGATGGGTTTGCAATCAATGAAGCGTCTCAATGAGGTTTTCAGCAGTCTGTCTGGAGACTAGAGGGATCCATGTTACCCAAACTAGGAAAGAGCACTTTACAGTAAGAGAGGAGAAAAGAAAGAAAGGGGAGGACGGAGGGTATATGACAAAAGAGACAAATGTGAAAAGAGAATGAGGAGAAAGAGAGTAGTGGAAGAAAAGGGAAAAGAAACTTCTTGAGAGACCTTGGGCTTGCCCTCCCAATTTCAATGCATGCTGGGCAGCAAACTTACTCAAAATAGTCTACTGGTTTCAGGCCCCAGAACCAGATTGGTGTGTTGCTGAGGCTAAATTCTGAACGTCAGCATCTTTCTCCACACTGCACGGCTTCTTCTCTCCCTGCCACAGTTCACCTCCAGCCCAGTAATAAGCTCTACACTCAAGATTTGGACATCATTTGGAAAAGCATTCCATTTGGCCGACTTTTGATTGTTAAGCCTTTGTTTGTCCATCACATTTTTCAAGCCACTGAATTAGATTGCATCTTTAAACAATTGGAGAGCACGGGCCTTGCAAAGTGCAGTACATTTTTACATTGATAATATCTTTGCAAGCTTTAACGATCTACTCAACAAATTTAACATCTCAAGGTCAAGCTCTGTCCGGTATCTTCAGGTTCACCACTTCATTCAAACATTATTATTTAATTATTTAAAGTGCTCATATTATGCTTTGTGGCTTTTTCCATTTTCTTTATTGTGTTCTATATCTTTTTGTGCACGTTATAGGTTTACAAAGTGAAAAAGCCCAAAGTCCACTCCAAAGGGACTTACCATCTCCAACAGAAAACACTGTTCCCAAACTGCTCCAAAACAGCTCTATTGTAGTCCAGCCTTTACTTCAGAGACAAACGTGGTCACTTTGTAACACACGTTATAATGCTCGCCTAGCTGCTAGTGTGGCACGCCCTCATACTCTGCTTCTTAAAGGAACACGCCGACTTATTGGGACTTGAGCTTATTCACTGTATCCCCCAGAGTTAAATAAGTCCATACATACCCTTCTCATCTTCGTGCTTGTCGTAACTCTGTCTGACGCACCCACCGCGTCAGACAGACGCCAACATGTTCCTATTTACATGTTGTGATTTGTATAGTCACAGCATGTACAAATAACAAGGTCACATGAGAAACTGCCATCTTCTAACGGTATACAAACTGGGAACTATATTCTCAGAAAGGCAAAGCACTGCTACTTGGGCGGAGTGATAAGCACAACACCTGAAAAGCACCGTTGTTACTCTGTGCTCCTCGCCACGAGGCTTCTCAGGTGCTGTGAGCAAATCACTCCGCCCAAGTAGCAGAAGTTACAGGAAGTAACTGGAAGGGCGATATCTGTAGCAAGAAGGCTCCACTACTTCAACTACCACAGCAACCTCCAACCTCGCCTAGACGATGTGTTTATATGTTACTACACCAAATGCAGAAAAATCCTCACATTTTAGAAACTGGAAAAAAAAAGTTCTGTCAACTAAGCGTTTAAAGGGGCAGTAGGTAAGACTTATAAAACTATAACTTTCTGTCATATTTGCAGGAAACTGACCCTATGTTCCAGTAGCACTACATGAAGCAGGTAATTAAAACAAAATCTGGCTCCTCTGGCACCACCTACAGCTCCCTGTTCAGATGCACCAAGCAGGGCCAGGGTGGGTGTCTAACTGCGCGTCAATCACTGCTCATGCACACACATTCATTCTCCCTTGTGGGGGAGGGGCTTAGGAGACCGTTTTGGGCTTAAGCAGAAAGGGGGGGGAGGGACTGAGAAGTTTATGATGTTCAAATTTTTGGGCTCAGTCCTGGATCTTCACAATCCTACCTACGGCACCTTTAATCGTCTACTCCTTTCAGCTGGACTTGTAGGCCTGTCTATTGTTGGGTAGTTTAATTCATAACAAAACATCATATTAAACCACTCAAATAGTTAGGCTAGTATCTGGAAATGAAAATGCATCTATAGTCGGGGCCTCAATATCATCTCCCGACATATGTTTAACTCCCTGCGAAGTAATACAGCTTCTTCATCAACGAGATCGTTGACAAAAGTTTTATAGTCTGCCTAACACGGTTAATATACCAACCCTGTCTTTTTTAATTCACGCAGATGACAAAACTGCGCTAAAATGCGTCTGATACAGACTGAATGAATGAATGAGGAAATGAAAGAGCGCTGTGTCAGAGGGAGGAGACTGAGAGAAACTCGAGGTTTCTTGAAGAAAACCTGCTCCCCACCAGGTTAGGTTCACAGGCTCAGTTACCATAGTAACTGACTCTGAGGTGAAGTTCCCTCTCTTTCTGAAATGGAGTTACACCCCCTCTCTCAGGTTTGATTAACCTCCCTTTCTGAAAGAGAATACCCAGAGTTTCCCTCATCACAGGGTTAACAAACTCAGAGTTTTCACTAAACCTGATTTCTGGAATGGACCCCAGGTGTACATAGGGTCAAAGTGAAAGAAACCCAGGAATAAAAATCCTGCAGATTGAGATCTCTTGTGAGATGTTGTGGGGCCTTCCTCACCGATTAAATCACCTCTCTCTCTCTCTCTCTCTCTCTCTCTCTCTCTCACTTCCGTTTTCTCTCTCACATGGCTGTAATTACGCTCGTGTAAACAACCGAGGCCAGAAAGAGACATCAGGAATTCCAGTCGGGCCTGTGGGAGCTGTGGCTTACACAATCGCACAGAATGACACACACACACGCATACACAGAGGATCTATTAGTAAAACTAATACCGTCCTACAGTCTTTCATTAGGGTCTCATCGCCGCTACGCACAACCGTACCTTGACGGAGCACCATCAAACAGATGCATAGAGACAGAGCGCGACGCGTCATACATCCATTGACTTGTACTGCGTGGAGGTGTCTCCTCGTCAGTTTTGTTGAAAAATGCCTAGAAGCTGCTGTGCGGTGACATTCACTACCAACAGGGTAAATAACCCATGGCATAAGATTTTATAAGCTGCCGACACGAAAAACTGAGCTTTTATGAAGACAAAAGTGGAGGCAGACGTGAGGAATCACCAGGGAGAATGAGAAGACTGTGGTTTCCTGACACTAAGCTAACGTTATGCCCGACGTTACGTTTGTGGCAAGCATTAAGTCAAACATCCAAATGTCAGTTTTAGGCTAACTATACGTCAAGCTAACACACGCGACGTCGGACATGTTGTTTTCATTAAAGGTACTCTAAGCGATGTCATGCGTTTTTTTTTAGGCTACAACATTTTTTGTCACATACAGCAAACATATCCTCTCTATCCGCTAGCTGAACACACTGTAAAAAAACGCGGTCTCTGTAGACAGCCCAGGCTCCACAAAAGGCAACAAAAACAAACTGCACCGACCTGCACCACCAAACATAACAAACAGTGTTCCAGCCAATAAAACGACGAAGGATTTGGCGGTGGGGGTTGGGGAGGAGGGAGGGGCGAGCTAGCCTCCGTTTTGTTTGACAATACTTCAAACGTCAACAAGAAGTGCTGTCACCCGACATCGCTTAGAGCACCTTTAAAGCTTAGTTTTTTTTCGGGTCAGCAACTTATAAAAATTAAGTTATGGGTTCTTTGTAGAGCTGGTCAATATATTGATAAATCGATATCGTGATATGAGACTAGATATTGTCTTAGATTTTGGATATCGTAATATGGCATAAGTGGTGTCTTTTCCTGGTTTTAAAGGCTGCATTACAGTAAAGTGATGTCATTTTCTGAACTTACCAGACTGTTGTAACTGTTCCATTATTTGCCTTTGCGCACTTAGTCATTATATCCACAATACTGATGATTATTTATCTAAAATCTCATTGTGTAAATATTTTGTAAAAGCCCCAATAGTCAACACTACAATATCGTTGCGGTATCGATATTGAGGTATTGGGTCAAAATCTTCGTTAGATATCGTGATATCTGATCATCGCCCAGCCCTAGTTCTTTGCATCCCTGTTTGCATCCCACAAATACAGCAGCTTTGTGAATGTTTCTGTTGTTTGCTAGCAGACGGAATTGAGGAGGAGGAACCTTCACGCAATATGAGTCAATGGAGCTCGGTGAGTTCTTTTCCTGCTCCGGTGGGGGCGGGACTTAAATGCTCTCTGTCTCTATTTAATCACACATATTCTTATTGAGACACACAGAAAACACACTAACCTGCTCGTGGTACTCGATCCCCATGCTCAGAGTGTTGATCAGAATGGCGATCATAATCCCTTGTCCAAAGTACTTGCTGTCCACGATCTTCCTGAACGTGTCGCACACCAGCCTCCAGAAGCGGACCACCTTCGCTAACGTTTTGCCCAGCCCTCGCTGCCTCTTTTTGGGCTGCCGGCTGTCTCTCCTGTCCCTGTGGCGGAGGTCCTGGGTGAACTCGTACGCGCCCTCGCTGTCCGAGTCTCCGGGGGTCTCGTTGCCCTCGGCTTCGTTGGCCAGGGCCTTGGCGCAGTAGGGGCAGTTCTCGGGGTCCAGGGTCAAAGCGGCTGTGTCCATGGCGCTGCTGGTGGTGCTGAGGTCACGAGCCGACAGCTGGCAGGAGAGCTGGGCTGCAGACCGAGTGTGAGAAAGGTCAGACGGAGAAACTGAGACAAGGAGAAGGCAACTGCGGTAAAAATCAGCGCGATTGTGATGAATTACATAAATGACATGGTTTAGACAAATTGTCAAATCCAATGAACGAGATCTGTTGTAAACAACAAAATTTTTGGACAGTTGGGTGTGTGTCACAGGGAGTGTGTGTATGGTGGTGATGGGCAGTTCGTGCTATGAGTAATGCCTCGTCTCGACAGGCTGTGCTGTGGCCTGTCTGGCCGGCTGCCAGAGTTTCCACCGTCTGTACAATCCGAACAGACCTGCTCTGACTTTTGCTGAGCCCGCTGCCTTTTAGTAACTTGGCCAGACGGAGCTGGCCGCGAGCTTGGACACGAGGGATTAACATTTATTGACTGTAATTAGTGCTCACTTGTGTCTCTGTGGACAGCGTTTTGGTTTGAGGCTTAATCACGACAAATCAATACCGTACTCCGCCAAATGGATGATTGCAGAAAAAGGAACACTTCCAATGGCGTGTCACTTAATTTGCTTCAACAATGATATGGGAATTAAGCGCCGATTCTGACTGAATGAGATACTCTGTTATTTTCAAAACCCATTTTGCCTCCCAGATTTCCCCTTAATGGGAACACTCCGCGGAGCAAACTATCCACCCTAGCACAAAAGGAATGCAGCTAATGGAGAAAATCAAAACACTTTCCAAGTTTTCGATTGCATTCACGATCATGATTTTCAACGCAATGTGTCTGTAACCACATCCCTGTGAGGTTGATGTGATTCGTCTACCTGTGGGAGCGTGTGTGTCCGCCAGGCTTGACGGCCGTCTCTCCAGGGGCATGGGCGGGATGTTCAGGTTGAAGCCGATGTTAGTCAGAGTGCTGGCGGCAGCGCTCCCTCGTCTGGACTCTGCCAGTGCTCGCGCCTGCAGAGTGGGGTAGTTCTTAGGCCCCGGAGCCGCAAAAGGCACCGAGTTCCTCTTCATGGCCCTGGACGTGGGAGCCGTGACGTGGAATTCACTGCAAACTGAAGAGAAATCTGCAGCTTCCCCGGCAGGATTGGACAACGTTGCCAGGTTTGTATTGGAGGTGGCTGCCGGCACTGAAAGTGGCGGGGCCAAAGCGAGATGCCCGGCGCCGGTGGTTGCTACAAGGGCCCCTCTGTTGTTGTTATGAGCACCGACCTCCACATCCCTACCCTCCAGACACCTGACGCCCCCTCCTCCCCTCAAGCTGCCATTACCCAGGTGGTAGTGGTGGTGGTGATGGTGTGCCATGTGATGAACCGACACAGATCCCTGCCTGGAGGGCTTCCTCCTCCTTCTCTGGCTGCGTTGGGGCTCCGTCGCGGGGGGCGAGGCGGCGATGTTAAGCCCAGCGCGGCGAGCCAGGAACCTGCAGACATGGGCCACTTGTCTGGCCCCCTTGCGGACGATGTGAACCAGGTACTTGAGCAGCTCGTCGTAGCAGGAGCCCGGCTCGGAGAGGGAGGCCAGGGTGCTAGCGTTGGACATGAAGCGCACCCGTTGCTCCTTCATCAGCTGACTCTCCCTCTGCTTGGTCTCGGAGAACTGAGTGGCGATGACCACCAGGCACAGGTTGATCATGAAGAACGAGCCAATCTAAGGACAAGGAGGACATTATTATTAGTCACACACTCGCAACGGATGCTCGCACAAGCGCCCCCGCGACTGACCCACTCTGTCAATTATCAGCAGGCGCGCACGCTCACAGCCGGAGGCGCCGTGAAGCGGCACTTACAATGATGAGTAGGATGAAGTAGATGAAGTTGTAGAAGGAGTGAGCATCCATCACAAAGTACATGATGTCCACCCAGCCTTCCAGAGTGATCACCTAAAGAAGAACACACACACAAAGGAGAGGATTAGAGAGAGACAAAGAAAAGAAACTTACTCAATCGTTACTCGTTACTCAATCTGAGTAACGTATTCTGAATACTTGGATTACTTCAGGATTACTTCTACATTGAATTGCGTTTTATAAGTGTAGGAATGCGACCATCCCATCCAGCTTACTAAACAGGCATATTATGGTGTGTTCTTTTCATTCCAACTGGCTGAATGTGTACCTGAACAAGCAGATAGATTATTGTATTGGTAGTCCCGAACTGCATACCACAAAAATCTAACCGCGGTCTAAGCTACCACGAGCTAATTTTAGCTAACGTTAGCTAGCATGTCAAACGGGGCTGTCAAAAATACTGACTTTCAAAAATATCCATGTAAGACAGTGGTTCATGTTTATTGTTTAACTTTGGCCTACTTTAGCATATCAACATTAGCTCACTAAGAACCTGTGAACCACAATCCCAAACTGTCAGTTTGATTTTCTGTGTACCGAATTGTTTACCTAAAGTAAATTTCTTTGACTTTTGTGCACATCATGTCTTTTTTTTTAAATATTAGTTTTTCTAAATTTATACTTTAAAAAAATCCCAACGTATCGCCTTACGCACAGTATCGCAATATATTGCGATATATTGAATTGTGACCCATGTATCATGATACGTAACGTATTACCAAATTCTTGCCAATACACAGCCCTAACATATATATATATATATATATATATATATATATATATATATATATATATATATATATATATATATATATATATATTTATACAGTATAGCCCTATATAGAGTATACAGTATACCCACTACAATACTACACCACTGCTTCATTAATGTGTTTACTGTGTTAATGGACTGAGGATGGGAGTAGGATTCGGTATGCAGTTTCGGATTTGGCAGGATCTTAACCAGTGGATTCAGTATTCGGCCAAACCCCAAAAATATGGTTTCAGTGCATCCCTAAATATTTTAAAAAGAAAACAGTCATCAGGCCACTAAACCAAAGTAGAAATTATTAGAACTAAAAAAGAGCATATTTCACAGTCCAGATCCAAATACCAAGACTCAGCAGAAGACTAATCTCCAACATTTCTCTTGTGTGTTTTACCTCGCACAGGCAAACTGGAGCAGCGTCCAGACCTTTCAGGGAAACGCATCTCCAATCTTTCTTTTATCCTTCAAAATGATCCCCCCTCAGCTAGACGGGGAGGAACGAACTCTCCAACAAAAGGCTTTATAGATGATGCGGAGATAGCAAGCAAATGGTGTGGAAAAATGAAGCCGCAGTCTGGTGGTGTGGCTGTGGCGACCTGCTAATCCTGTAAACCTTATTTCTCTGATACACCACCTCTTTCGTCTCCATCTTGTATTACAGGCTTGCACGTCAGCCAGACCTTACTGTATGTGCCTCATTGCAAAATTGTATCTCTCACAAACGGATTCCTTTTTTTTGGGCCAGCTGTTCCTCCACACCTCGCAGGTGTGAATAGCCGTTTTACCTGAAAGATGGCAATCCAGGCGTAGCAGATGTTGTCGAAGTTGATGGCTCCCTTGAAGGGGTTGACCAGACCAGCAGAGCAGTTGGTGTAGTACTGGTTCCAGTTGATGCAGGTGTTGTTGTCAGTGCTGTTGTAATAATCCAAGCCCAGGGTGCACTGCAGGCCCCCTTCCTTGTACACCTTGGGCACCGAGCCGCAGTCCCTCATGCCGTTCTCTCGGGGCTTGGAGCAGATGAAGGGGCTCTCGTCGTCGTTTTCAGTGTGGTAGTATTTCTCGAGCTCCACAGAGAGAGGGCTTTTGGCAAGAAAAAGAGAGGATATGGCAGGTTAGCCTACGCTGGTGTAGAGAGTGGATACATGTAGTGAGAGATGTGCCAAAAGTTTCAATTCAAACATTAGAAATGGAAGTAGATTGTTTTTTTTTGAGTATTACTAGCATATGTGTTAAATAATGTGCTCTCTGGTTACAAAAATTACCCGCTATGACCCTACAGGAAGTGAATTAGACACGTCCCTTAAAGTGGGACTATGGCTGTGTCCGGAATCATTCACTCATTCACTACTCCCTACTGCCTTTATTGGGGAGTTCCATGCTGATCAGCAAAGTAAAAAAATAGTTACATCTTTGCTTTTGCACACATTAAACATCCCCTACCGTTGCTATGGCAGCAAGTGGAAGCTGAGTTTGCCTCTAATATAACGTTAATCCACCAACGGTTCGCTATAATAGTTTCACGGTATCTTACTCTTCCAAAACAACAATCCAGCAATTTCTACATATATATATATATATATATATATATATATATATATATATTACATTACATGTCAGTTAGCTGACACTTTTATCCAAAGCGACTCACAGTTAAATGCGTTCAACATAGCATATATACTGTATATATATATATATATATATATATATATATATATATATATATATATATATATATATACAGTATATTTAACTGTTTAACAGTTTAAATTATCTAAATATGTGCATATATATATATATGCACATATTTAGATAATTTAAACCCCCTTACCTACAAAATGATTAATTTGCAAGCTGTATTAATGTTAACAAATTTACGTCACTTGTTGGTTGCTAGGTGACAGAAATTCGCAATGCATTTAGGTATAGTTTTAATATTGTAAGGAGCATTGATATTCACTAGATATTACAGTGTATTGTAGGAAACAATAAATGCCCTAAAATGTATTACACAAATTTTAATTACAAGTCGGACACTATAGAAAAAACGGCTGACCCTAAAACGTGAATTGTGATCCATTCCAGACGGTCATTTTTGCGGAACAGTGGCCACCGCAGCCACAAGTGGCAATTACAAGTTACTGGTACAGTACATGTATATGTGTGAGTACCATCATACCAGTCCAGGGGCGGACTGGGACAAAAATTTGGCCCTGGCAATTCCGTCCCTTTAATGGCCCAATTTCAGACAGGGACATTTGCTTTATAATTGCATAAACCAAGTGTGAGATTATGGCACCAGCAGCATGAGGCACACTTACAGGCTTTCATAGTTACATAATACACACACTGAAGCAATTCATAACACCTTCAAATAAACTACCATGGCACCATCTTAGAATGTAATGGAGATGCTTGCATATTTAAAACATATTATTACATACTTAAACACCCAAAACACAAAAGTACGAAGACTTAGCGGACCAGACATGGGCTTTTATTTTGAAAAGTAAAACCACGACGGCACCATATGGGAGGCTCCAGGCTGCAGCCGTACAGTCTTGCATATTTCTGTTAAACTAGTGTAATACGCCAGTGTTGCCGCATTTTTCTCTTTTTTTCCAGCCGCCCAAATTGTACGAAGAGGGTATTGGCCCTTCTCGCAGTCGCCAGAACTTCCAGATTGCCAGTCCGGTTAACTCTTAAATGTGACGGTGGTTGGACGACTGAGCGGGCCATGGCATTCATTCAAGCCAGTGGAGCCATCCACTGTCATTTAACCTGAGCAGATACAATATAGATAGGTCGGGTCAAGCCTGCTACACATCTGCTCTTTGCTTGGCTGAGAGTAAGAGTTAAAGGCAGCTTAAAGGTAAGTTAGGTCAGGGCTAGAGAATGGTGTCATCTGTCATGGGGCCAAGTAGATTAATGAAGGCCCAGCCCGATACCCGCTGCAGGGCCTAATGATAGGTCAAAACATCATTTAACATGAAAACTGGGCTGCCATAGGAACACACACCAAACGTTTGGCACATTTGACTGTTCCTTGATAATGACAAGTTACCCCCTGACATTCACACTATTACAGATATAGATATCTTTAGATCCAAACTCAAAGCCAATTTATTTAGAATGGCTTTTAATACATAGTAGTGGTGTGACAACTTCCCTTTCCTCCTCCTGTTTCTATGTAACCTTTTCTGATTTTACTGTTTTCTATGTTTTTATTCTTTTTATTGTATGTTATGTTGTTTCATTCATGGTTCCTGATGTAAAGCACTTTGGATACCTGCTGGTTGCTTTAAAGTGCTCTATAAATAAATGTTGATTGATTGATTGATTGATAAGTAGCACAAGTAGAGAAAAATAAAAAAAACTTTACATCGAGCCCAAATGAGCAATGGTTTTCTATTATTTAGGAATTAAACTTTTCATTAATAAGAGGAAGAATGTGTTATTTATTCATTCACATGTTACATAATCTTGCTTTAAGTCAAGTCTAACTACTAAAATAACGTGAAAAATGTAACCTTGGATCTGGTGCTTACAACAAACTGAGACATACTGAAAAAACGTTTGTATAAAATAATAAAAATATCTTCAAGACCATCAATAACAATAATGTCAGAGCATTCTTGTATATTTCATAAAGCAAGTGTGGAAACAAGAGGAGCTACAAAACATCTTGGCACAAGAATTGGGAAGCATTACAAGTTAAATGTTATTTTTAAGCATTTACCAGGGTTTTCCCAGACATTTTTTTACAATACAAGACAATGGCATGTCTCTCCTCAGGGAACCATCTTTGCCCTTCCGCCATCTAACCTGCTTTTGTTGCCAGGTAGAGGCAGTCAGAAGCTGGACGTTTTAATATAATGTGATTTTGCCTTTGAATTTTGGCATTCACTAGGTGGAATTTTTAAGTGGATCAACCTTGAAGCCCCCTCTCCGGGAACCATCACCTTATCGTGGTGGAGAGGTTTGTGTGTCCCTATGAACCTGAGGGCAGTGTTGTCTGGAGCTGTGTGCTCTTGGTAGGGTCTCCCAAGGCAAAGTGGTCTCAGGTGAGGGGCCAGACAAAGAATGGTTCAAAAACCCTATGAGCCAACGTAGAAGAGGTGAAGTTACCCTGCCCGGAGGAAGCCCGGGGCCCCCGTCTGGAGACAGGCCCAGATGGCGGGCTCGTCAGCGAGCGCCTGGTGGCCGGGTTTGCCACGGAGCCCGGTTGGGCACAGCCCGAAGAAGCAACATTGCAACTCCCTCTCCATCCCATGGGCCCACCACCTGTGGGAGGAACCGCTGGGGTCAGGTGCGCTGCTACACGGGTGGCAGTGAAGGTCAGGGGCCTCGACGGACCAGACCCGGGCAGCAGACGTTGGCTCTGGGGACGTGGAACGTCACCTCTCTGTGGGGGAAGGAGCCGGAACTGGTGCCGGAGGTGGAGCGCTACCGGTTAGATCTGGTGGGGCTTACCTCTACGCACAGTCTCGGTTCTGGAACCATACTCCTGGATAGGGGTTGGACTCTTTTCTTCTCCGGCGTTGCCCAGGGTGTGAGGCGCCGGGTGGGTGTGGGGATACTCACAAGCCCCCGGCTACGTTGGAGTTTACCCCGGTGGACGAGAGGGTCGCCTCTCTACGTCTGCGGGTTGTGGGGGGGAAAACTCTGACTGTTGTTTGTGCATATGCACCAAACAAGAATTCGGAGTATTCGACCTTCTTGGAGACCTTGACTGGAGTCCTGCACGGGGCTCCAGTGGGGGACTCCATTGTTCTGCTGGGGGACTTCAACGCGCACGTGGGCAATGATGGAGACACATGGAGAGGCGTGATTGGGAGGAACGGCCTCCCTGATCTATACCAGAGTGGTTGTTTGTTGTTGGACTTCTGTGCTAGTCATGGATTGTCTATAACAAACACCATATTCGAACATAGGGATGCTCATAATATGTACGTGGTACCAGAGCACCCTAGGCCAAAGGTCAATGATCGATTTTATAATCGTTTCATCTGATCTGAGGTTGTATGTTTTGGACACTCGGGTGAAGAGAGGGGCGGAGCTGTCAACTGATCACCATCTGGTGGTGAGTTGGGTCAGGGGGTGGGGGAAGACTCTGGGCAGACCTAGTAAGCCCAAACGGGTAGTGCGGGTAAATTGGGAACGTCTGGAGGAGACCGCTGTCCGACAGACTTCCAACTCACACCTCCGGCGGAGCTTTTCGTGCATCCCTGTGGAGGCTGGGGGCATTTAACCCGAGTGGACAATGTTCAAAGTTTCCATTGCTGAAGCTGCGGCGAGGAGGTCTTAGGGGCCTCAAGGGGCGGTAACCCACGAACACCGTGGTGGACACCGGTGGTCAGGGAAGCCGTCCAACTGAAGAAGGAGTCTTTCCAGGATATGTTATCCCAGAGGACTCCGGAGGCGGTTGCAGGGTACCGAAAGGCTGCAGCCTCTGCCGTGAAAGAGGCAAAGCAGCGGGTGTGGGAGAAGTTTGGAGAAGACATGGAGAAAGACTTTCGGTCGTCACCAAGGTGCTTCTGGAAAACTGTTCGCCACCTCAGGAGGGGGAAGCGGGGAACCATCCAAGCTGTGTACAGTAAGGATGGGACACTGTTGACCTCAACTGAGGAGGTAATAGGGCGGTGGAAGGAGCACTTTGAGGAACTCCTGAATCCGACTAATACCTCTATGTTAGAGGCAGAGCTGGAGGATGATGGGGGATCATTGTCAATTTCCCAGGCTGATTGATGTGGTCAGGTGGCTCCACAGTGGCAGAGCCCCGGGGATTGATGAGATCCGTCCAGAAATGCTCAAGGCTCTGGGTGTGGAGGGGCTGTCCTGGTTGACAGGTCTTCAACATTGCGTGGAAGTCTGGGACGGTGCCAAAGGAGTGGCAGACCGGGGTGGTAGTTCCCCTTTTTAAAAAGGGGGACCAGAGGGTGTGTGCCAATTACAGGGGTATCACACTTCTCAGCCTCCCTGGTAAAGTCTACTCCAAGGTGCTGGAAAGGAGGGTTCGGCCGATAGTCGAAGCTCAGATTGAAGAGGAACAATGCAGATTCCGTCCTGGTCGTGGAACAATGGACCAGCTCTTCACTCTCGCAAGGATCCTGGAGGGAGCCTGGGAGTATGCCCAACCGGTCTACATGTGTTTTGTGGATCTGGAAAAGGCATATGACCGGGTCCCCCGGGAGATACTGTGGGAGGTGCTGCGGGAGTATGGGGTGAGGGGGTCTCTTCTCAGGGCCATCCAATCTCTGTACGAGCAAAGTGAGAGCTGTGTCCGGGTTCTCGGCAGTAAGTCGGACTTGTTTCAGGTGAGGGTTGGCCTCCGCCAGGGCTGCGCTTTATCACCAATCCTGTTTGTAACATTTATGGACAGGATATCGAGGCATAGTCGGGGTGGGGAGGGGTTGCGGTTCGGTGGGCTGGGGATCTCATCGCTGCTCTTTGCAGATGATGTGGTCCTGATGGCAACATCGGCCTGCGACCTTCAGCACTCACTAGATCGGTTCGCAGCCGAGAGTGAAGTGGTTGGGATGAGGATCAGCACCTCTAAATCTGAGGTCATGGTTCTCAGCAGGAAACCGATGGAGTGCCTACTCCAGGTAGGGAATGAGTCCTTACCCCAAGTGAAGGAGTTCAAGTACCTTGGGGTTTTGTTCGCGAGTGAGGGGGCAATGGAGCGGGAGATTGGTCGGAGAATCGGCGCAGCTGGTGCGGTATTACATTCAATTTCAATTACCGGTCAGTTTTCGTTCTATGGTCATGAAGGCTGGGTCATGACCGAAAAAACGAGATCCAGGGTACAAGCGGCCGAAATGGGTTTCCTCAGGAGGGTAGAGATAGGTTGAGAAGCTCAGTCATCCGTGAGGAGCTCGGAGTAGAGCCGCTGCTCCTTCGCGTCGAAAGGAGCCAGTTTAGGTGGTTCGGGCATCTGGTAAGGATGCCCCCTGGGCGCCTCCGTAGGGAGGTGTTCCAGGCACGTCCAGCTGGGAGGAGGCCTCGGGGAAGACCCAGTACTAGGTGGAGGGATTATATCTCCAACCTGGCCTGGGAACGCCTCGGGATTCCCCAGTCAGAGCTGGTTAATGTTGCTTGAGAAAGGGAAGTTTGGGGTCCCCTGCTGGAGCTGCTCCCCCCGCGACCCAACACTGGATAAGCGGACGAAGATGGTTGGATGGATGGAACCTTGAAGCCCTAAAGTCTACAGGTTTTAAATCAGGCCCACCAGGGTAGAATGACCCTGGTGAAGGGGGCAGGTAAAAATTGTGAGGGGGGGATTTTTATTTTTTCTCATAAAGCACGCTAAAAAGTAACTAATTTACCCAGCTTTACCCAATGCTGCAACACGGTCAGTACTCGCAAATAGGGCATTTCTTGAAGCAGTTAAGTTGTCCATTTTGTAATTTTTTTTGTAATAAGTATGACTTGACAAAGTTACTATTTAAAAGACAGTTATGAGCTTTTAGGCTCTTTCATTACAGATTTAAAACACACAAACACGGCTGTGAGTGCGTTCTCTCAGTGTGTGAACCCATTTGTAGACACTTCCGTCCCGTAATGGTTGAGCACTTAACACTAAAGACCAAAATATTTATAACTAGTTTAGCTAGGTTCACTGTATCCACGTTTGGACACCACTTGCTGCTATTGGCCATATTCGGACACTTCCGACCTGACGCACTTTCCGGTCTTTTTGCAGTACTTTACGTTTCTGATCATCAACAAAAATGTTAGCAGAATTGATTTATACCCATCCAACAATCTACGTATGAATTTTAATATATGCACATGGACATTTAAATGTCTAATTAGTATATGAAAGTGACTTTGAGGAGGGAAAGTAGAAAGAACGCTCGGGCAAGTCTCGGGCAACGATCTTTCCCCTCTAAAACGTTTTTACTGTACTGGAAATTAACCAGAGTTGTTGAAGGTATGTCATTTTATTGTGAAGGCTGGAAGTGCAATCCAGTAGTTTTGATAGCATTGATGGGACTTAACACCCCCAAAATACCAGCAGCGGCCATTGTTTACAGCGAGGCGATAGGGGTGTCCGGTTATGGCCAAGGGTAGCGCACAGCTAATTCACTGGTGATAGCATACTTTAGCCGGCTCTTGTAAAGTAAAAGCTGAATTAAACACTTAAAACAATATACCGTTAGAAAGGTAAGAAGTTACACTTTAGTTTTACACCATAACATTAACTAAAAACATTAATAGATCATTTATATTCGTATTTGAACAGATATTTTGATTGGAACGTTAGCCAAAAAGTTTCCAAACGTGGATACAGTGACGTGCAGTAAGCTAATGTTAGAAACTGCTAATGTTACACAAGTTACGTCTAACTAGGACATCTTTCACTAGATTGTAACTGTTAAGCACATGTCCCGTCAGCGTCTGAGGGCTGCTGCGCTGCGATGAAACGGGTAGTTGGGCGCTCCTCGTCATCAGATCATTCCTCATCAGATGAAAATGACGAGTCACTGATCTCTCCCCGATCCGATTCTCCATCGCTCAAGTCCAAATCTAGCTTGCTCTAGCTCCTGATAATACAGCCGCCTTGTATAAAGACCCTTTTATAAGGGAGTCATAGACATAAGCGAGAGGGCAACTGGAGCTCTCGGTGTCAAATATCGCCGCAGATAGGATTACATCGTTAGTAGTTGAACGTCCCCTGCGATAAAGACGCCATGGAGACCTAGTAATTGTGTTGTTGTGTTTGTACGTTTTATGGATGCGACGCTGAAACAAGGGGGCAGAAAATACAACTGGTGTGCGTTTTAAATCCATGCAAATCCTGCAGCAGCTGATTTCTCTGATTAACAGTCCTTCCAACAGAGCGGAGGAACTAATCAGCGTAGCCAGCTGTAATTGTGTTGACAAACCTGGGGCTAAATGGCTGGGGAGACCCCCTGTGTGCATTGTGTGAGACGAGCACACAAGTTTGTTTGCCTGCCTGCTTTACCACTTCTTAGCATATCTACTACAGACAGAGCACTCAGCGTTTCAGGTGTGTGTGTGTGTGTGTGTGTGTGTCCGGTGATTGTGTGATATCTGGCCTGTCTGTCAACACCAAAGCATTCTCATGAACGGGTTCGTATGATATCGTCCAGTAACGTATGCACAACAATTTGTATGATATCCCACGAAATGAGGTGACTGTCGGCTGGTCACCTGACACCGGGTACAGAGCTCTGCGAGCTGTCGGCCCTTTCAGTTGGTAGTTGAGTTTAGCTGCAAAAAGGTGACCGTGAGCCCGGGTTAAAGGGTAACTACTGTTTTTATTTGTTTATATGTTTTTGTGTCTAAGTGACTGATGGGAACAACAATCTTTGAAATGGGTCCAGTATTAAGCGAGATCGCTGCAGTCGGCAGCGGCGAAACAAGCTACAATGTATGTCAATAGGCAAATTGTCCAGCTTTTATTTACCTTCACAAAAGTGCTTATTACTTACAGGCTCAGATTAAGTGATCAGATCTAAGTGTCTGACATTATGGAAAGGATTTCTATATGTAAAGCTGTTTTTGGTCTTCTTTCCACTTTTCCAACCATCAGAACTCTAGTTTTGGTTGAAATAAACACACAGTTTACTGATTTACATGTGAAAATATGTTTGCTCTATACACACTAAAAGTATTCCTTTTTTAAATGGAGTCTGGTGGGTTTAGCGCTAGCGACTTGGTGGAAGAAGTATTCAGATCTTTTACTTAAAGTGCTCATTTACGCTCATAATTGATCGTAATAATTTCAGGTTCATAATTGTATTTAGAGATTGTACCAGAATTGGTTTATGTGGTTTAATTTTCAAAAAGACTATATTTTTGTTGCACATTGCTGCAGCTCCTCTTTTCACCCTGTGTGTTGCGCTCTCCGTTTTAGCTACAGAGTGAGGCATCTCACTTCTGTCCCATCTTTGTTGGGAGTCGCATGTACTAATACCAAACTGTAAAAATACTCTATTACAAGAAAACGTCCTGCAGTGAAAACGTTACGTAAGTAAAAGTATGTACATTATCATGAAAATGTCTTTAAAGTATAACAAGTCTAAGTACTCACAAATCTCACAAATCCTCGCATTTTAGAAACTGGAAACGATTCAAACTGTTCTGTGTTTAATCGGCTAATCATTTCAGCTTTACTTGTAAGCCCTCATATTGTTGGGTAATTACATTTAATAAAACACAACAATAATAAAACACCTACTATAAACTACATGTGTTTTGTGTGCAAAAATCTTAAATTGTAAATTAACTAGTAACTAAAGCTGTCAGATTAATGTAGAGGAGTAAAAAGTACAATAGTTCTTTCTGAAATGTAGAGTTGAAGTAGAAAAGTGAAAAGTAGAAAGTGGCATGAAAAGAAAAGACTCAAGTAAAGTACCTACAATTTGTATTTAAGTACAGTACTCGAGTACATGTATTTTGTTACATTCCACCGCTGGTATTTACACATTCTTAAAAGCTGTTTCACACTTTTTGATGATCTACAAGAACACCTTTTTGGTCTGATGAGCTCAGTATGACACACATTTGGTTTATCGCACCCCAAAATGACACATGGGATGTGGTTCCTACCGGGTGCTCTCACATATTCTCGATCCGCATAATAAAGAGTCCCTGTCAACCCAGTTAGCAGCTGTTACTTTGCTAAAGCACTGAAATATGCATCAACGATGCGAAGAAGGAGTCAGAACAGATATCTTTATGACTTTGGACGGACCTCTCAGATACAAGAAGATCAATGGACGATGATGACAAAAAAATATGCCAGCTCATCGCCAGCCATTTCGCATGAACTTAAATTACAGCTGCGAGATCTCATAAATCCTGTAGAGAGTAATGGAACATTGAATAAGTCACGTGTGTGCCCCATGTTTCCACACACCATGGGGTCTTTTTTCATTATTCCAGGGCTCGTCGCTCTCCCATCCATCATTATGATGAGACTCTGTAATCGCTAACCTCATTGACTGTCGTGCATGACCCAGTTTAGTGTGCCAGGTCAAGGTTTACGCCATATGTTTTGCCTTGGCCTCCTTGCAGACCTGTTTGCAATCTCACCTGGGCCATCCATCTTAGATCTAATAGGAAAATAATCAATCCAGCAGGGGTGTGCATCTCTCCCTCATAGGATGATCCAGTTAGGGCTGGGACGATTCATGGACGCAATCAACGTCATTGATTATAAAAATTATAGCCTGACTGATAAAGGATTTTTAAGGCCGATATTGATATAAATGATATAAAGTGATTTAAAAATCCGATATTCCGATATATCGGCCGATATATATATTTTTTTTAAATCCAGAAACGCGTAACAAAACAAACATATTTCCCTAACATTGGTGATTTGTAGTTATTCATGAGTCCTCACTAAAATGATATGAAAATGCAGTTTAAAAACAAACTTGTTTGTTTTATTGTCACAACAGAACATAGGAACATCAAAATATAAAGATATGAAATGTAAAGTCCTTTGAACAAAAACACAATAACAACAAAAAAATCAAAGAGTGTTGCCAACAGGGACGGTGTAGAGCGCCCTCTACTATGCAACGCTAACACTCATAACATGGTTGAAGGGTGTTTCGTCCGTTTTTTTTATTTAATTTTTTAAATATTCATTTATCGGCCATTACAAATGACAACACCAATAGTCTGGAAAATGCCTAATATCGGTCGGGCTCTAACAAAAATACGTTGATTTGTTTAATGTGCGCCAATGCGTCACAATAGAAGAAGATGGCAGCGGCCGTAAGCAGGGATTCGGCTGAAGAAGCTGCAGCTAAAAAAAATAAACCGCCAACGTCATCTAAAGCGCAATTTATGCTTTGCGTTAAATCTACGCTATCTATTTTTTATCATTTAGTAAGGTTCAACGTTTCAACGTTCCTTATTTTCAATGTTCAACACCCCCGCTGCTGAAAATAATTCTACAGGAAACACTGTATTATACGAATGTCGTACAATATTTCCCTCTCAGCTGAAGTGTATTACGTAGCATGAATTAGATATACTCTGATATATAGATAGATATACTGGACTAAAGCCTATTTCAAAAACAGTTTTGTCCTCACCGCTATCACAATGCTGAACTCTAATACTATAACCACCATCTCAGTTGCCTTGCAAAGTTCGCACATCTGATATGTCTATATGGGTGTCTTAATGTGATGTTTTTGTATATGTGTTACACGTTTTATGTGTTCTATATGTGTTGCTGTGCTATGGAAAGAAGAGGAAGATGTGTGGAAATGATTATCCCTATGGGACAATAAAGACTCTACTACTCTACTACTATCTACTCAAGTACAAGTACAGTATTTGACTTTCCACCTGCAGTTAACATTAAAGTGAGAATAACAGAGGTGAGCACTGGAATCTAAACGGACAAAACTCTACACACACTGGCACAAACACACACACACACACACACACACACATATATATATTGGCATAGTAAACATGGAACTCACATGGAGAAGTTGCCCAGGAAGCAGCGGTTTCTGAGCAAGCCGTTCCACAGCTGGACGCCCACGATGCCAAATATGAAGAAGACAAAGAAGCAGAGCAGCAGCACGTTACCCAGCATGGGCAAGGTGTCCAGCAGCAGGGTCACCAGGATACGCATACCTGAGAGAAGAGACAAGGACAAGCTCAAACAGCCAATCGTTCCCCCAAAAACACTCACAGAAGATGTGTATTGTGAGGATTAGGTGTATGTTACTGTCAGACAGTGGGGGAAGGAGTATTCAGATCCTGTACTTAAGGAAAAGTACGAATACCACCTTAAAAAATACTCTGCTACAAGTAAAAGTGACTTAAGTAAAAGTATGTATGTAAATATAAAGTAGTATCATCAGGAAAATGTAAAAGTATTAAAAGTAGAAGTACTCAATCAAAGTGTTTAATCGGCTAATCATTTCAGCTGTACTTGTAGGCCTGTATATTGTTAGGCAGTTTAACTTATTATAAAACATTGCATTTTGTGTTTTGTGTGCAAAATTCCTTATTTGTAAAGTAACTAATAACTAGCCTTGACCAACTGCCACTTTGCTTGTTTGAAAGCTATGATGTCTCTCTCTCATGGGTGGGCTAAATTCTCTAGGCGGGCAAAGCAGAGAAAGGGGAGGTAACCTTGCTCCTTATGACCTCATAAGGAGAAGATTCCAGATCGGCCCATCTGAGCTTTCATTTTCTCAAAGACAGAGCAGGATACCCAGAGCTCGGTTTACACCTATCACCATTTCTAGCCCACTGGGGGACCATAGGCAGGCTGGGGGAACGCATATTAATGTTAAAAAACCTCATAAAGTAAAGTTTTCATGCCATAGGACCTTTAAGGTTTAGGCACCAAAACGAGAAGGGTTGGTTCGTGGTTTGGGTTAAAACACTCCTGGGACCTAAACACGTGTTTCCTGAGTGAAAGTCATGGTGCAAATTCCACTTCTGGGCTTGAAAGCCATCCACCCCGACATCCTCCTTATGTGGTCCAAAGCGCTCAGGAGTCAACGTGGTGCAAACAGCAATAAATACATGGAATACAAATGCATTATAGTGCTTTACTTACCGTAAAGTAAGTACCGTGGCAGTTATATATATATATATATATATATATACAAATGTTTCTTGAGAACAGCCTGACAAGTGGCAGTGATGCACATTTTTCAAGGCTGATACTTAGTACTGGGCATTTCATTGAGTAGATTGGTAGATACTGTACATGTATAAGAATCAATCCAAAAGAACATGTCAATTCACAGCCGTTCACACTGCCTCGGAATGGCTTAATAGAACACATTTAGTGTGCGCAAGAGCACAATGCAGGGTCTTTATTCATTTGATTAAATTATACACTTGCCAGTGGATGCTATAAAACATGTTTTACAGTTTAATAAAAAAATCACATTACAATGATACACGGTAGAAATAGTAGCCTGCTACACATCACAGTTTGATGAATTTAGCCTACCTGTGTTGTGTATTAGTTACACAGCTTAATGAAGCAGACTGTCAAAACAGGGTCATTTATTATAACAGATGAGAAGAGCAGTGCTATGGGTTACTTGTACACAATATGTGGTCTGGCTCTTGACAAACAGAAGTGATCCACTATATTAGTTTGTCAGGAGGATGTGGTCTGCTGCTGGGAAGGTTTTTAGGAAAGTGAAGTTAACAAACTGCTACCAATAACGGAGCTAAAATCCAGTGGCTGATGGTATACCACAGCTCTTACTGGCTAACGACACTGGCTGATGACAGCATGTCATTCATGTCCCACTGTCATCTTGTTCAGCCTGTTCTCATGAACAATTCGTTAAAAAACCTATAAAAAGTTGAGCACTGTAATTCGTAAGCTTTCACTTTGTTTTTTGCTTTATGCGCCACATTGACGGCCGATGTATAAGAATGCAGCTGGCCGCGTAGGGACGGGTGGATGGGTGGGCGTTAAAACACAGGCCTTAGAAGCCAGGGAGCCACTTCCCGGTGTGAACTAAAGACTTTCCCCCAGGAAATGCGTGTTCTAATACACAGTCCCTCCAGATATCTGCGCAAAATATGCAGGGCTTGCATGATTTCATAATAATTGACTTTACTTCACAGAAGAGCAGCCGTTTTCCCCTGTTGCCATGGGAACGTTATGAAGTGACGTAATTACGTGACGTGAACATCATCAAAATTCAGGGTGTTGGGGGAATCACGTTTTTCTCTTATCCATAAACCGCAGTTTTTGCAAGTTCCCGCAATTTCATTGCATAAAATTGCATAAATATCTCGCATATTCCATCGCATTTTTTAAGAAAACGTGCTGCATAATCAAAGATTTTTGCCCGCAACAATCACAAAAAAACTCGTTGAACTAGTCGTTGTTTTGCCTAATCTTAACTTTCGTCGCAACAAAATGCTCATATTTTGTGGACTAAATTGAACCGTAATCTCTGCCGAAACGAGCGGCAGCTCGCGGCGCTCTGCACCCGGCTCATAGTCAGCCGGCTCATAGTCACCCATTTTCGGCTAAACACATCTACTAACTGCCGCTGATACTACCGAGCTGTGACGGAGGTCTGTAGCGGCTTAAACAACTAGCAACTGCAGCTCGGCGTCATGGAGCTCGTAGCCAGTCGGCGTCATGTGACCAGCCGGCGGTCTCCATATTCATAGGATATCATACATTTTGGTGTGCATTCATTTTCGTAGAGATATGATACGGACACACTGCTTTGCGCCAAGTCCCGCCCTAATGTGCTGTGATTTGCTGGCATGACTCTGCTGTGATTGGCCATCTACTGTACACTGGGTTGACCTGATCGCTGGTTGCTCAGCGCTAAGTCCCATGATTCGTTGCTGTGATTAGTCGTAGGTCCATACAACTGGGTCCAAAGGGATTTTGGTCCACTGTGTTGACAACGTCCCTTTGAAATTGAAAATGTTATCGTTCTATCGCACTACAGGCTGTTCACGTTACAGCGCTTTGCTTAGTTTAACATACTTCTATTTTAGGTATATAATATATGGTCTATTGGTGAAGTAGCAGTGAATACTTTGAGGGAGGGATACATTTTGGCACCACTGGGGCTAAAAATAATTCAACAGAGGCAGGGATATATAAAACAGAAAGGGGGAAATCCCATGCGTACCCCCCACCAGCAAATGGAACCGACAATGTAGTTACCTTCCAGCATAATGTTATGGCATAAGCTAGAGGTCCTACATGGTACCAAAGTACATACCAAAAACCAACAGTGACGATCTGTAATGAAGTGCTTATGAAAGGGCAAAGACACTCCATCAGTAACTAGAAGCCAGTCACTGCATTGTGTCAGTTGCGGGTGTGAACGTGGGAAACTGTATAAAAATAAGCAGGCCAGCTTCCCTGGATGAATAAAGGTTAAAAATACATTTTGGATAACACGCGAGAGTCCCGAGTCAAACGTCGAAGTACGGAGATTTGTTAGCGCGTCTGTGAGACTGTCAGCAGTACACCTACAGTTTGCTCGGAATTAACGCCACACTGAAGAGACCTTTTCATACAGTAAATCCCTGATTCTGTCAGCTCTGGACAGTGTTCCCTCAAGTTTATGACAACACACACACACACTTCCTGCCGCCCACACACCCCCTCTGCTAAATCTGGCCCTCGGCTGTTGCAGACTTGCTCTTACTTTCATCCACTGATTTTCTTTATTCTTTACTAGATCTATCTATCTATCTATCTATCTATCTATCTATCTATCTATCTATGTGTTGTTGCTATTGTGTAATATCTCTGATGTCTCTCTGTCTCTGTCTGCCAAGGGTGTAACTTTGGGTTCAACATTGGGAGGGTGTTGAGATCTCCACCTATCTAGCAACAAAACGTTTGTTTCAACATTAGGGGAAGGGGGGGCAAATTATAACCTGGTTGTCAGATAGTCCTTCCCCAGGAAATTTAATAATAATAATCAGTCACTACATTTCCTGCAGTCTGGTGAATTTTTTCTTCTGAACAATTTGTGCCTTTTCTGCATGCAAATATCTTTATCCATGTAAATATTATTATTATTATTATTATTATTATTATTATTATTAATGAATTAATCTGCTGTATTGTTTAAAATTTTCTGCAGGTTCAAAACCTACACGTGTTTCGGGATGATTTTTATTTTTTTTAGGAATAATCTCATCTTAAAGGTCCAATATGTAATATTTGTACTGTAATAAATCCAAAAATGACACCAATGCCTCATCAGATATTAAGGAAACATGTTAAACTGAAATTCTATCTTTTCTGACAACAATGCTAATTTCAATATTTTTCTTTTTGAAATTTACATTCCGTGACGGAATTTATGTTTATGTTTTGATCTGTGTGTTGTTATCAACGGCCCAGTTTGACAGGCAGGCCGGGTTGCCAGATATACCTGTAAAAACGTAAACCCAGCGCGCTACAGCTGTAACGTTAGTACAGCCATGAAAGCAGCAAACAAACCAACAGGATCAACGGAGATAGATTCTACATGACATAAAAAAAAGAAAACAACATGTTTCTAACAGTTGCGTGACCAGAGACGTAACAACCCCCTGGTAAATATTGGAGATGTACTGTATTTGAAAGATGGAGACAGCTTAGAGCCCAAAAGGACGCAGAGTTGGCTTATTTTCTCCTGAACAGGTAAGCATTAGCTCCACGCTAATTTATCACAGCTACTAGGGATGGGCATTTTTTGTCATTTCAACATTTGTGTACTCACATTGAATTATATAGCTAGAGTAACCGAGTTGGTTACTCGCAAAAACAATTGAGACATAGCCAGTAAACTGATCCCGACTGGTCCTGGCTAACGCCGCCATGCTAACGCTGCTAACTGTTGACGTTACCGGGAGGACCAGGCATGCAGCCCATGGCTGTTTACAGCGTGTAGCCTCTTCAGCGGCTGGAGCCGACAACGGTGAGTTATTTTAAGCCACGAGAGGGGGGCTGTAAATCGGAAAGAGGGGACTATGAGTTTGCAGTGTGTTTAGCGATTGTTGCCGTAATTCTAAGCCAATGAAGTGTGTTCCGTCGGCAAGGTAGTGGTATTTTTAGCGTTTCGTATTGTAATTCTAAGCCGAGGAAGTGTGCCTGACTGGCGTGTGGAGAGAACCGTGAGGTTGTTGTGTTTTTAGCGGTTCACACTGTAATTTTAAGCCGAAAAAGTGTGTCTGTTAGTTGGTTACAGAGCTCCACGTGAGCACGGGCTTTTATGACTGTCAATATAGCCAGCATCTAACGTTAGCTAATGGCTGTGCTGTGGAGTAATGTCTGGCTATGTGAGACTAGCATCTACCGTTAGCTACTCCGCTGTGCTGTGGAGTAATGTCTGGCTATGTGAGAAAAGCGTCCAGCTACATTGTTGTGAATGCTGCGGTCTCAGCCTGGCAACCCCCGTGAACTTCGAGTCTGGGCAGGAGGGGGCGGGGGAGACAACTCTCCAGTATTTTGAATTGGTAGTGCAGTAACTATTTTAACCGCTAGGTGCCAGTATTACACACAATATTACATATTGCACCTTTAACAACAAATATTTGCTTGCCACAGCAAAAACTCTTTGACTTCATTATACCGGCCATTTTTCTGCTTTCCGCACATGTCTCTCTTTCTCTCTCTCTGTACTGCCCAGCCGTAACCCTGCGAGTCGGGCATCAATAACGGGCATCCTTTTTTGTGATCAGGGGTTTTCTGGGTAATTGGAGAGGCCGGGACAGTCTCTCTCTGAGTGCCGGCAGAGCTCGTCTGCTGGGCTGACAGCCACCGAGGAACACGGGAGACAGATGGAAGGACACCGCCATGAATATTGCCACTGTTCATCACACCCCCAACCGGCACCGCCAGACACCGCCTACCAAGAGTCTGGGTCTGCCGAGGTTTCTTCCTAAAAGGGAGTTTTTCCTCGCCACTGTCGCAACAGCCACTGCTAATGCTTGCTCTTGGGGGAATTACTGGAATTGTTGGGGCTTTGGAAATTATAGACTGTGGTCTAGACCTACTCTATCTGTAAAGTGTCTCGAGATAACTCTTGTTATGATTTGATACTATAAATAAAGTTGAATTGAATTGAATTGGGGAGGAAAGCAGAGAGAGAGAGAGCGCGAGAGAGAGAGAGAGAGAGAGAGAGAGAGAGAGAGAGGGAAGCTGGAGAGACTTTGGAGCCAGACCCCTTTAGATCAACTCAAACATGCAAATCTTAGCATGCTAATGCTTGCTGCTTTAAATGAAACACATATTTACAGGGTGTTTCATTTTTGTTTTTACTCCGTCCACGTTCTCGCTTTGCCAGACCTTCCTCCACAGCGCTGCGGAGGAGGGTCTGGCTAGTCCACACAAAATTCCTGGATGGGAGAAAATGTGCTCTGGTTTATTGGCATTTCTTTAAACCAATCACAATCGTCATGGGCGGCGCTAAGATCCGGAAGTAGCCCCGGTGTCGCTGCAAAATAGCCTCGGGGAGGAACTCGTTTTGGTGGAACACCTTTACGTTGTAAGTTGTTTTAGTCGGGCAACAGATAACTCAGATTGGACAGCTGGAGCAGGTAACCATAGTCCTCATAAATACCCCGGAGTTTAAAATGCCAACACAAAGGAAGCGGAAGGTGACAGACATCCGGCAGAAAATTTCCGGCGGCACCTGAACAATCCCGGAAGTGGTACGTCGTGTACAGTACAGGCCAAAAGTTTGGACACACCTTCTCATTCAATGCATTTCCTTTTTATTTTCATGAGTATTTACATTGTAGATTCTCACTGAAGGCATCAAAACTATGAATGAACAAATATGGAATTATGTACTTAACAAAAAAGTGTGAAATAACTGAAAACATGTCTTACATTTTAGATTTTTCAAAGTAGCCACCCTTTGTTTTTTTATTAATAAGGGAAAAAATTCCAGTAATTAACCCTGACAAAGCACACCTGTGAAGTGAAAACCATTTCAGGTGACTACCTCATGAAGCTCATTGAGAGAACACCAAGGGTTTGCAGCGCTATCAAAAAAGCAAAGGGTGGCTACTTTGAGGAATCTAAAATATAAGACATGTTTTCAGTTATTTCACACTTTTTTGTTAAGTACATAATTCCACGTGTTCATTCATGATGCGTGATGCCTTCAGTGAGAATCTACAATGTAAATAATCATGAAAATGTGTGTCCAAACTTTTGGCCTTTCCTCTATATAGACTAGGTTTCAACTAAACTCTGGGAGTGGCACACCAAACTGCAAGAGAAACTTTTTCATATTCGTAGACAGATTCTGAAAAACATGTTTAAAAACTGCGACCATTATGTTTGGGTATCAAATGTTTAATTATGGAGCTAAATTTAGGACAGCTTAGCTTTCATACACTTTTCGTGCAGTTGAAATGAATAATTTTCTCCCTCCCGTGAGCAATTGTGACATTGATTGATTTTACATGAAAGATTGTCAAACTCCTTTGTAAGATATATGAGAAAATATGTGGCGGTAAGTGTTGTTCAGTGTTGTTCTGCATGGCTGCAGCTGTCACTTGTGGAAGCCACAGTTTAAAATGAAACACGTATTTACGGGGCATGTTCACACTTTTTTTAAATTCCACCCACGTTCCAACTCAACCGTGGTATCTGGGAGTGGCACACCAAACTGCATGAGGAACTTTTCATATTTGTGGTGGATTCATGAGGGTACACACTGAGACAAAGACTTTTGGTGTTGACAGATGGATTTGAAAAGATGGGAGGATTTTGCAGATTTGCTAAGATATGGAGAACAAATGAGGAGAAGACAGCAAGGAGACACGGGGGGGGGAGATAAAGGGAGGAGAGGAGCAAAGGTACTACTGAAGGACAGGAGAATGACTGACAGTGAAGGGGCATCCGTGGAATAACGTGCATGTGTCTTTCACAGCATCATCATCTCAAAGGGAACGATGTGAATATTAAAGTGAAAACACAGAATCTTTTGATTGGCATCCAACGCTCTTGAAAAACTATGTTTTCAAGTTATTTCAGTTACATATCTGCCACATTATGCACTGTCTGTAATACTCAATTACCAGCATGACATTGAAATATCTCTCCAAAGCGCTCGTAATAGCACTGTGAATAAGTTATTAAATGTTACAGCTCTGTTTACAAGGGAAACATCCAGTGCAGCGAGATATGTAAAACTAAAACTGTGAGTCGTTGCCTGTGGCCATTTGTTGCCACTTGCTCTTCGGTAGGACATCAGTATAACATAATTGCCCTATACTCACAAAGAGAGTAGGATTCTGATGTATTCAGCTGCTCGCCGCAGACGTGTGGAGGCTCGAGACTGTCTTACCCATAGACAGTATATAATGGACCAATAGACCCCGTTGCTCTGGACGGAGACCAGTGAAGGCTATTAGAAGCACTTTTCCGGTGATGGCCAGCTTTACTGCGCAGCCTCCAACTGAGAGAATGTGACGTGAGCAACGTGTCTGAAAGTTGTAAGTCTTCTGGTAGCTGTGCCAAGAGAAATCTCAATCATTCCCAATCTTACAGATACGGAGAGTGTAGGTATATGTAAGGAGATAACATAGAAACCGGCTAATTATTGATCACTAACATGCTAGTTAACATTAGTAATTAAACCTAAACAGCTCATGTAAGTCGAAACTGCCTGCAAGCTTATCCTGTACTATACGGTAATTCCTCTACTATGTGACACAATCGTTAGCCTATTTTTACAAAAACGTCTGTGTTTCTTTAGAACTAAACAACGGACAAATAGAGTCTTTGAACGCTTGAGATGTAAAGTTATTCGCAGTCAAGTGACGTAAAAAAAAAAATGGTGGTCAATGGAATGCGTACAAGAGGTGATGGCTTTGTAGCAACAAAATGGCGCCATAGATGGCTCGAGTTCTGAAGCGAAGCGTACCCCCTTGGTCTTACCCCAAAAAACGCTCCCATAGGTCGTTGGTTTCCAGCAGCAATAACAACACAAGCATAGCGGGGCCGCCCTCTAGTGGCTATAGTAATTAGGACAGGAGCAAAGCAGAAAGGAAGGTGACGAAGTATAACGCCCTATCTTCCACTGGGGCGCGTCTGCGCTGCGTTCGGCATGTGCCGCGGCCCCCGCGAGCAATCCTGACAATTCAAGTCGGTGCTCGATATTCCACCACCACGGCACGTCCCAGAAGCGCGCGTGAAGCGGGTCTCCACGCCACTCCGTGTGGATGGGTCAAACAAACACCTGATACCTTTCAGCCTGGAGACCCGGGGGCTGAGTCCCGTTCGAAAATAAAAGTAAACAGTCAGTTGTTTTAACTTTACGAATGTCACAAGTACAGTGATGTCTGATTTTAACCCAAACCACAATCTTTGTCTCAGTCATTTGGCGTCTAAACATAACCAAACCGTGACCGTTTCACAACGTTAAACGACGTGGGTAACACTTTATATTAAAAGGAATAATAATAAGTCCATACATACCGTACATACCGTTCTCATCTCCGTGCGTGTCGTAACTGTGTCTGACGCACCCACCGCTAGCCTCGTTTAGCACAGATGCTTGAGGTAACCTGCTCCATCTAGCCTACTGCTCCCAATAAGTGACAAAATAACGCCAATATTTTCCTATTTACATGTTGTGATTTGTATAGTCACAGCGTGTACAAATAACAAGGCCACATGAGACACAGTCGTCTTCTAACCGTATACATACTGGGAACTATATTCTCAGAAGGCGAAGCACTGCTACTTCTGCTACTTGGGCGGAGTGATATTACTTTGAGCAAACTCCAGACAGCAAAATTACGAATCCCATTATGGCCACGGAAACAGGAGGTGGGGGCAATCATATTTCAGGGGAGGGTGCCACCCTGTGCCCCGCTGTGCCCCCCTTCTGGCCCTGCCCCTGCCTGTGGGTCGTATTAGAGGGTGGGAAAAGATGACCCATATTATTGTATTGGTTTGGAGGGCTTGTTGGGAGTCTCATGCACTCTGACAGACTTGACTCGCTGCCCACAACAGCAACTTTCTCTCTAACTTTCTCTCTCTTTAGTCATTAATGAGCAGAACAAACAAACACACACACACACACACGCACACACACACACACATTAAGCAACAGCTCCTTCAAATGATTGCCCTCATAGTGTGAAGTGCTGAGCTGTTAGGATGCTGCTTAGCTGCGGCTGAGTTAGTGGCAGCAGCTGGGATTAGTGTCCGCAGCACACTAACTGGCTTGATACGCTGCGATCCAGAGTGGAGATATGTCTGCACAATGAGATTTTAATACCTAAAACTGCCCCGCACTGGTTTCCACACATCTGACAGTTGCAGCCAGGCAGTAAACGCCTCAGTAAACAACACTTATTGCCACCTATTTTCTCATGTATCATACAAAGGAGTTTGACAATCCTCTGAATCTTTGATGTAAAATCAATCGATGTCACAAAAAAAAAATGTTGTAAGAAAAATGTATAAAACTTAAGATGTCCTAAATTAATCTTCTTTTCAGTATACACTTCATACCTAAACATAACCAGCCAGTTTTATACACGTAATTGACGTTTGGTTAGGTTTTAGGAAACAAAACTACTTTGGTTAGGTTTAGGAGAAGATGGTCGTTTGGGTTAAAATAAGTATGTTTGTTACGTAAGTACGTGCTGTAGAACGTACCGTCACTGTGAAAAAGGCTACCTTTCTCCCTTTTCACTATAGCCTGGGTAAACCCTCACAAACTTCCAGCAAATTTGAGATTTGCTCTGCAAGTCAGTCTGGCGAAGAGCCCATTCAAACCCATTTCCAATGTCCCCAAAATTGAGGCATTAATCACAACTGCTGAGGCGGGCTTTACACAAATCACAACCGTTGAGGCGGGCTTTACGCGGCGACGATAGCGCAGCGATGGCGAGCAGCTTTTTGTTTACATTCAACATGACGGCTACCGAAGCGCAGCGTCACCCGGATCGTTGGTCTGATTGGTTGAAGGACTAGCCAATCGCGGCCAGAGGCATTTGAGCGGCGTCTGTTGGTGACGCCCCTATGGAAATGAACTGTCAGTGAACCATTCCCAGACCCACTCTCAGTTACAACTGAGAAGGGTCTGGTGTCAACCAGGCTATTTTCACTAGCCTCTGTTCCCAAAATGAACAATGTTTTGGGTATGCTTAATCTTTAATTTCTGTGTAATGTTTTAGTTTATTTGATAAATTATTATTTGACTACGGCCTGTTTTGTTTATGGGTTCATAGTATTTTGCTATGGTTCTGCCTGTGACGTGGGGGGGGGGGTAGATCAGCTGCTCACCAGCTTAATTAAGGAGAGTACATACGGGTGTGCCTGATTAGGCCCTGAAGGGATGGGCACTCCTAAGGTATGGAAGAATAGGTAAGATAGTTCTGCAGTGAATGACATTTTTATTATTTGTGGGTGCCTATTGTTGTGGGTGCACATATATGTATAACTAGTAATGTCAGCAGTAACTGATCTATCTAACTGTAATGGTATTTTCAGAACAAAGTGTTAATGTTGCTTTCTCAGGTTAGCTCACCCTCTAATCACCTGTGCAGGTGGTAGGTTCCAATTAGGTGAGGCTGAGTTAAAAGAGCTCCAGGAGAAGAAGTGACTTGGCAAAGGAGGTTAATGAAGTGGATCATTACAGGGTTCAGGAGTCATTTTATATACTGATGCATCTAAGCAGACGGATAAGAAAATGGGAATTGCGTATGATATTCCTCAATTGAACATTGAATCTGCTAAAAGAGTTAGTGGTGATTTGGCTGTATACACAGCAGAAATTATAGCAATATGGATGGCCTTGATGTGGGTAGAGAGCAATAGAACTAAGCAAGCTGTGATTGCTTCAGACTCCAGCTCAGCTTTGATAAGCCTTAAGTATCTTCAATCTGAGTCCAGACAGGACATAGTGTATGATATAATGCAACTAGCTAACAATCTGCTTAAGTCTGGTATTAGTACTACATTTATATGGGTACCAGCTTGGATAGGTGTAGGAGGTAATGAATTGGCAGATAAATGTGCGAAGAAAGCAGCAGAGAAGCCTGATATAGAGGTGGATATTAAATACAGTAAAGCTGAAGTCAAAGGTATAATTGAAGCTAAAATAAATGGAATAATAAATGGGATAATGAACCGTCTGGGAGACTTAAAGGATATAGAATACATGTATAGAATTAAAGGAAAGGTGGGGAAGAACAGGAATATATACAGAAGTAAGCAAAAAGAAGATGTGGTGTCCAGAATGAGGCTAGGACATACAGGATTAAAAAGAACATTATTCATAATGAAAAAGCATGTTGATGGAATTTGTGAATATTGCAATAGTCAAGAGACCATAGAGCATGTCATTATGTATTGTCCTAAATACCATCAAGCCAGACAAAGATTGATTTCACAACTTGGTGAAAACCAAGATGACATTAAATTTACATGATAGAATGCAATGAGAATCTGGTGAAATGAGTTTTTATTTCTGAAGATAACTGGGTTATTAAAAAGAATTTAAGAAAGGAGTAAGTTGACCTCTTGATCCACACTCCAGTACAGATGGTGGCGGTAATGCACCAAAAAGCTGGTTGCCAACCGCCATACAAAAGAAGAAGAAGATGATGAAAGGACTTGGCAGCTTGCTGTGGGTTGCTGTTTTGTTTAATTAGATTTTTGCCTCAGTTTTATTTAGTTTTTGTATTTCGGGGGGGGTGTTCAGTTTGAGTATTTTTATTTTTTGTGGTCAAACACCACAGTCTTTGCCCGTATCCAGCTTCCTGTTCGACTATCCACACTAACATTATGCCACGTTGCAAACATACAGTATATTGTCATTTTAATCCTGTGTAAGTTATTTTTCATAAATTGTATAATATACGTTTTGTTTGTTTTGCACTGTATGGTGAGCCACGTCTTAGACGATTTTCTATCATGTAAACAACAGGGCAGATCTTGAATTGTATTAATGAGAGACGGCGGTTGCAGCAGGGAGCAATTCAGACCGATGTATAAGGACATCAAATATTTGTGGTGGTAAAAGTGAGTTTTTCACGAGAACTAATTGTTATTTCGATGGTGTTTTTATAAATCAAGGCATCAAACAATCCATCAACTGGACGAGAGCCATATATGATGCGGGCAAACGGGAATATCATAAAAAGCACCTCTGTTTATCTCTGGGATAAGAGAATCAATCCTCTGAGCCTCTCCTGACCTGAATGGCGTGCTCATTCCAAGTGATCGACATTTCATATTCAATAACAATCATGTCCTCCGCCTGTGCGCCCTCTCCAACCTCACTGTGGGCGGCCACTCCATTTCAACATGGCTGGCAGGCGGGAGGCTGTGTGTGATCGGGGAGCCATCTGTTAGCAGGCAGATTAGGTCTGCTCCATTCTGCTCTCCTGTCCGGGTCTAGCACCGGCCTAGCCAGCTTTTGTAATCGGTGTACTGTGAACTAATGGGCTTTCTGAGTCAAGGGCCAGCGTACACCTGCGTCTCTTCTTATTTGCTTCGAGCGGATGGGAACTATCGCCGTGTCAGCGACTCCAAACCGCTAGACGTCCCCTGAAATGCGAACGTGCCTTTTGCATAAGCAAGCCATGTGACCCAAAGAAAGGAGTACATGCAGAAAAATGAAAACTGATGGAGACGGAGAACCCATCTGAACTCTTTTTGTTTTATTTGCCAGAATGAGTTTGCTTGTTTTTGTGTACAACAATTGTATGAAATAGAACAGGATCTGATCTCATTGGATCTGGGGCCTCTGCTTTAGCTCACTTCTACACATTTTTATTTAACGGTTTCTCTCTTCCTGCGCTTGAGAATGTTTAGAACCACAGCCGACCAATAGTACAATGCCAACAAACCCTAAGTGATACAATGGTATTCTCTAGGCCCAACTGATTAGAGTTTAGATTCTCTGCCCGAGCCGATATGTCCTGCCATGATCCTCGGGCTGGGCCGGGCACTTCATCATGCGTTTGTGTGTTGTTTTTTTTTAATCATTACGTTACTTTATTAGCCTAATTGGGTGGGGAGAAAGCTATGCCTCTCGAGCTTCTCCCATAGTTCTGGCTATATGTCTTGCACTGACTTGAGTGTGAGGTACACTGTGCTAAATCGTGTCTCCCCCATCTGTAGCACTGTCTTCGATAATTGCGCAACCAGGCCAGATTGTTTGTTTCAGATATCTCACGAGTCCTTTAGCAGCAGATATGGTCTCTCCTATATCCGGCGCATTGTCTGCCAGTGCGTCGGCATGCAGACCGTGGCGAAGGACCGCATTAATTAGGTGATCGAGACCAGAAAGTCTCCTATATGGTTGCAGGGCTTTGATTATGTTGCTTCCTTGATCTGTTACCCACAAGTAAAAGGAATTGTAGTTGAGAACGTCAGTTATAACGGCCCACGTATTAAAAAATTGTCGGGTTTAAATGGGTTTCGGGCTCATAATTACGGTTAATGTGTCGGGTAGGGTCGGGCTTGATTTTATTTTTTTTTATTTTTTTTGGGCCTGATCTATGCTTTAAAACGAATTCCTAAATTACAGACACGCAATCCCCAACTTCAAAAATAACTGTCTGGTGATGCCGCACTGTGGCCACTTTTAAACACATTGATGTTAACATGTGCCCGCGGTGGCAGTTTTAATCATGTGACCGTTCAACATAACCAGTCTCAGTTTTAAACATGTAGTTAACGTTGTGAAGAAGAAATAGTTAAGTTCAGTCGACAAAAAATACTCGGGCGTTGGCTTAAAATGAGTCACGAAAACTACTGAAACTAGGAGGTAACTGCGTTACGGACTAAGGTCCGTAAAAGTCGGTCGATATCAAGACGTGACGATGGACAAGAACGCCGGCCTCCTGAGTGAAAGTCCTCCGTTTGTTTGACCCATCCATCACCCCATCCTGCCTCCTTATGCAGAATTTAACGGTCCTATACTTTGTCCCACTCACACAGCCGGGGACGATTGCTACGGCCGTAAGAGGCCGCGGCTTGCTAAATAAGAGGTCGACGTTTGACGGACGCCAATCTTCTTGTTTGTACGGACACGTTTTAGAAAATGTTCTATGCGGGCTTGTCTGAAAAGATCCCTGATTTCCGTTTCGTCAAAATCCCTCTTGTACTAAATATTATTCTCGCAAAAGATTGACCATTGTTATGCCTTTTTATACTTTTTACACATCAAGTCGCTGAAAGCAGAACCTACAGCTGTTTTAACGCCCATCTCTTGAACTGAAAATGAATTTGCACCGAAAATACAAATAACACTAAATCTTTTCCCCTCTTTTTAAGCAACAAAATATCACTCACATGCCAAAAGGGGTGTAACAACATCTTTTGTTGTTACACCCCTCTTGGCATGTTTTTTTTTTCGCAGCAGAAGGATTGACAGCGAAGAGCGTGGAAAAACGCTGTGATATTCTTTGCTTATGGCAGACCTCTTCCTCCTTTGAACTCCTTCTAACCTTATCAGCGTTTTTATTTCCTCTGCTCCACTCACAAACAAGGAGCCTCTGGATTAAAGGCATCCCCTGACTCCTCTGGGCTCTCCCTATCGGCCTCACATCACAATAGAAGAGCAGAAGTCAAGGGTGGGTGACTCATAGGCTTTGTGAAGAATAGAAGCTAGAAAGTTCTTGCCAGCTCTTGAATTACAGTAATGAGGCTCGGCAAACAATGTGCAGAGGGGGGAGGAGGGCATGAGCATGCGGTGAAGGGGGGGGTCGATGATGCTGTGTTGTTGTTGTTGCCTTGGGGGCTTATCTGGGTAGAAGTACACGCCGTATGCATGAACCAGGTGCTGTTCAAACATACGTGGAGAACAGGATGACCCACTCTGTGTTACTGATGCATGAAAATAACAGCACACGTGTCTGCATTGCAGGTCTGTTTGCATGTAAGTGTGTAGGGGTGGGAGGGAAAAACTAAAATCAAATGTATTGTATCGTTTTAAAATCTATTATTTCCCCTAGATTTGATATTTAAAGTGTGTGGGTGTGTGTGTGTGTATATATATATATATATATATATATAATGTGTGTATTATTCAACTTTTGTTTTTGTTAAAGAAGGAAAAGAAAAGGATATACTCGATACCATCGATACCACCAATATTTCTAGAATCGCAATGAATGAAAATCGTAATATAAAGCAAATCGGCACCCATGTATAGTGAAATAATCAAATCGGGACAAAAGCATATCATCCCAGCACTGTGTGTGTGTGTGTGTGTGTGTGTGTGTGTCACATCAACTCAGAGGGGTGGAGTATGTTTATCCAGACATGCCACCTTAACTCTTCATCCTGATCCAGTGTATTCTCCTTCTTTAAATAGTTACCAATGACTCGTTGCGTCCCTTAAAGGGGTAATTCAGTGATAAGAGTTGGGGGACTCACAGATAAGGCTGCAGATTAATCGATTATTTGTCAACTATTAAATTAATCATCAACTATTTTGATAATCGATTTATCGGTTTGAGTAATTTTTTTAATGAAAAAACAAAGTCAAATTGTGAACACTTTCTAATTTCTTCACTCATCTGTGACTGTAAACTGAATATCTTTGAGTTGTGGACAAAACAAGAGATTTGAGGATGTTATCTTGGGCTTTGGGAAACATCAATCGACATGTCATAGACCAAACAACTAATCGATTAATCTAGAATATAATCGACAGATTACTCGACAATGAAACTAATTGTTACTCACACGTAGAGTTCTGCTACCTGTCCCAATCTGGGCAAAACCTGACTCGGTACCGGGCTTAGGGCTGGGTTTGGGTAATTTAGTAGCTTTGTTTTAGTGTAATTCTTAAGACATTTCTCAATGCCCAGTTGGAAGAAGGAAGGACAAAGACAATGAAGCCAATGCGTAGCATTTTCCCGGTCGGCTTACAGTCAGCATTGGGTAAAATTATAATAGAAATACAACTTTTGAGTTGGGTTTGGATGTCAAATTTGGCAGTTGGGTTCAGTCGGGTTAAGACAAAAAACAGGATAAAAAATGGTCAACCAGAGTCACAGAGGGTGAACAATATTGACTTTTAGTCAATAGTACTGTATGTGTCCAAAAGGGCTAAAAATCCATATTTATTGTAACTGCTGTGTTTGTGCGGCAGGCTTTCTGACATGGAGTCGCCAAAGCCCAAGCCAAGATAACCCTAATGACATCATCAGGGATTATCTCTCAGAAGCCACAGGATGATTCTCCCCTACAGCTACAAAAGACAATATGACTACATAGTATATGACTGTTTTCTTAGGCTGAGAGGTATTCCCCATGTCTGCTAAACTGACCTGTAGAGTAAGTGTAAAATCGTTGGAGTTCCTCTTTAATTCCAGTTGGTCTTGGCATTAAGGAACTGATGCTAACCAGGTTAAAAAATAAAAAAATAAAAAATACATGAACCCACGCCAGCAGCATTAATGAATTGCAAATTCAGACTGGCTGGCATTGCCACCAAACCAGGCGCTTTGGCAGGTGAGCAACCATCATCCTGAGACCCTTTTCTACTCCAAAAATATGTTTGACTCGAAGAAAAAAAAAAAATAGCGTCTGCTAGATAGTGAAATAAATGTGTCACTTTAGCCTGAGTATAATAGTTATTTTTCTTTTCTGTGTATAACAATGACACTTTTTTTACTTTTACGAAAAATTACATTTCAGCATTTTAAAGTCAGCATTCTAGGTTTAAGTGCCTTGAGGCCTGACAGTGAAACCCATTAAAGCAGCTCCTCACTTCTCTTTGCATATTGCAGGAGCAGAATCAAGGAAGCATTTGCTGACAATAGATTCTAAATGTTAAAGTATGCAGTTATTTAATACTTAGCAGAAGCACACTTTGCTTTGAAAAAGAAAAAAAACTAGCGATTTGGGGTTTCTCAATAATTTAGCCAATCTAGATTTAGGATTTTTCTTTCCTCTTGGCTGTTTCCATGTACTAGATATACTCATCCTAAATGAAAGCTCAAAATACAACCTCAGCATAGCGCCATATCTGTTTCCACGCCATAAGCAAATGTTACCCAGGAACACATACTCTACCCTGGACACACTTGTGGTCAGCCGATCCCTTTGAATATTAAGACCCATTCTGAGGCAAGCCACAAGTTGTCATATCTACCTTGATGTAGCCAATGACAGGCCTGGTACAAGGTTCCTGCGGGCCGGTAGAGGATGTGAGGGTAATAGGCAATTAGGTGGCGGACAGGGGCTTGTGATGTGGGGGTGACACAGCCTGAGACTTCTGGCTTTGTTGGCAGCAGGTGGATGAAGCCTGCAACATGGAGCTGTCACTTGCACTGGCAGGAGTTCCATGTTAGTGCATCAATCAATGCCAGAGCCCAGGAAGTGGACACCAGCCCAGGTACAATGTGACCATTAATACCAGTGTGTGTGTGTGTGTGTGTGTGTGTGTGTGTGTGTGTGTGTGTGTGTGTGTGTGTGTGTGTGTGTGTGTGTGTGTGTTCTTGTTTAACTATATTCGTGGGGTCCAAAGAAAGGGTCCAGTATACTTGTGGGGTCCGGACAGTTTTGTGGGACCAAAATGCTGGACCCCACAACTTTAAAGACTTGGTTTTAGGATTAGGGTTAGAATTAGGTTAGGGTTAGGGTAAGGGTTAAGGTTAGGCATTTAGTTGTGATGGTTAAGATTAGGGTAAGAGTCTAGGGAATGCATTATGTCAATGATGGGTCCCCACAAAGAGTGCAATGCACTGTCTGTGTGTAAGATAATCTGTAGCCTTCCATTCTAGTCTTAAGGTAAGAGGTAAGAGATCGAGAGAAAAAAGCAATGTGGGACTGTAGACAGTGAGGCAGAGGATTGTGAGTACTAACAGTTGATACATCTGCTGATCCAGGTTCACATGGCTTACATTCTAGGCAGCAGTGGACAATTATCAACAAGAAAGTTGACTAAGAGGTTGGAGATGGAAAGTTTACGCTAGAGCACTGCGCTGGACTGTTCTCTTAACGTTTTCTCCCGTCCCACGTTATTGTACTGTATAGTATTAAAAATATGCATACCCGTCGATTAATAACTAGCGAAATTATCTTCTAGTTGTAATATTTCAAGAAAAAAATCCACCTGCCCTAAAGTCTGCTGTGCGTCATGTTATTGCTTTGCTGACAAGACAGTTTCTCATTCAGACCGTCTGTGAGACAACGATCCCCATTTTGGGGGTCTGATCTCTGGATGAGACAAAGTTTAAGGAAGTGGCTGAACGCTGCTCTTCATCGGGGGTGGAAAACCCAAACTACAGCAGAAATACATAGAGCATGGATGCAGCGCAACACCACCGCCACAGCATGGCTGCAGCAGACCACGTCCATTATTATTATTATTATTATTATTATTATTATTATTATTATTATTATTATTAGCTTCAAGCTATGGACCTTTTTCACAGCAGACATTTTGACTTGTCATAGTAGGAAAAGCACAGCTGAAATTGATAACCTTAATGATGGCTCAATTCCATCAAGTGTCCCAGTAAGCTATTTCAGTGAGTCAGCATGCACAACACCAGGGCCTCTCCTAAGTGGGACACAGCCATCATTAAAGGTTTTGAATATACCTGTGCTTTTCCTACTATGACATGTCAACATGTCTGCCGTGAAAAAGGTCTATAGTGCATAGTTTCTGTCTCCCCCATGTGGATTTGTAAGTAATGACAACAAAACCTTCGGCGCATCCATGATACAAGCCTTACGTGATTACGCCACCATGCCCACCCCTCCTCCACACAGTTGCTAGTAGCCAAGGAGGACACAGAGGATTAAAAACACATGATGGACTCTTCAGAAGAGGTAATTATCTTCACTAGATTTTTTGCGCCGTTGCCGGACGACACCAGTTTCTGAGCTGAAGCCATACTGAGAAATCCAGAGAGAGTTGCGTGGAGCTGATAGTCTTAAGTAGCTTTGTAGCAACTCATTTGGCGATGGCTTGAATGTAACGGACGTTCATTAATATCAGAAAGTTACGCGCTAAAGCTTAAAAGCTGCATTGACCACTGAAGCCGAACACGACGAGAAGAGGAGGGTGGGCAATGGGCGACTGTGGGGGCGAGCTTTGGGCTGGCCACCTAATCAGAAGTTAGAAACGGTACTGGTATTATCTGTGCTATTTATTTATTTTTTCTTTTGATTGGGTGGGCAAGACACCCGTTTGGGTGGGCTGAACCCACCCCTGCCTCTTAGCTACTGCCGTCCTTGTCTGCCGTACATGCAGATGAACAGCGCCAGTATCCGGAGTTCCACGTTTACCAGCCGGTAAATCTCCACTGGATGACTTGCTTCAGAAGAGTTGAAAATGTGTAACTTTCCTTCTTTAGCGTTTAGCTTAGCGAAGCGCCATTTAACCCATAAACAACGTTGGCTTGGCCGCGTCATCCTCCCTCGCACAAAACCTCTCGTCAAAAATCGTTCAATCACATTCGGTTGCAAAAAAAAACGAAGATGGAGATGCTCGTATTTGCCAAACGTCAGGCATTAAAACAGCAGCCCACAAACCAATGGGTGACATCACGAATGCTATGTCCACTAATTCTATGTCTATGATTTTAACGCACTGTAACGGATTTGATGTAAGCCCCTATTGATTAGATCCCTCAGGTTAACACAGGAGAAAGGGGGCGGGGCCGAGAGCCCCAGGAAGGAAGAGAGGAAGTAGAATATTGTTAAAAACATTTTTTGCCTGTTGTTCAACTGGATACTCTGAAGCTATTAACAGCCAGTTACAGCACTGATCAGGAGGCAGCCAGAAGTGGAAGAAGATTTATATAAAAAAGGGTATTGTTCAGGAACCTGTATCAAATTCACATATTGGTATTGGTATCAGTTTTGGCATTTTTTTAACCCAGCCCTAGGAATGATTACAGCGAACAATAACACAATGTGCATATGGACAGGTGCCAATTGGATATATGTGAACCTATTAGCACAGAGGAACTCTGGGAATTACAAGCACAGAAAGATCCTAGATAAATCTATCTCTATGTGTGTGTAATATAGGGCAACAAGCACTTTAAAAGTATGACTCACCGCTGATACAACTGTGAATTTGTGGATCTTGTCACATTGTATTTTGCGACATCTATGTCCTCCCTATTCTGTACCTCTTTTGTAATGTCACTGCGCCAATTACGCGGGCCAAATTCCTTCGCACTTGCCGAAATTTAAAAAGGGCAAACTGTAGCTTTTCCCTTTCTTTCTGTCTTAATCCAACAACTGCTTAATAATGGAAGAGGTTAAAAAAAATGAATGAATCCAGTGTAGGAAATGAATTCAAAGCATCCAAGAAGTAGAGCACCCGTGTATTCAAATTCAGTTGAGCGTGCCTCGAAATAGGCAGAGCTCCGCAATAAACATCCCCATCCAGAGTCATGGCGAATGCTGCAAGCGTCTCTGCAGGACTTGATTAGGCTGGAGAAGGGATAAAGGGGGCCGTTTTGGGACCCCCCCCCTTCTCCTCCACCACCATCACCACCATGCCACCCAATGACATTTTCACCGCAGGGCCAGAACCAGACCAAATCATCCACACATTAACGACGCTATTAGTCTTGTGATTAGGATGAGGAATTGTCGGATGCCTAATGAGCGAGTCTGTGTGCTCTCTGAGAGTGTGTGTGTGTGTGTGTGTGTGTGTGTGTGTGTGTGTGTGTGTGTGGGGGGGGCTAATGAGCAGCACTGGACCCCTACAACAGCCTTGATTGACAAGTGGGTGAGATTCCAGAAGAGGTTTGGGAGTGTCATCAGTAGAGTGATAGGAGGTTGATGTCCATTCATGCACCCACGCGGGGTAACCACCGCTCCATGTACACTAGGGCTGTGCAATGAATTCAAATTTGAATTGCAATTACGATTTTGGCTCCTAATGACCACAAAACCAAAACAATTTTGCACGTTAGGTTTTGCAAGTAAACTCTTATTGTTCTATATTCTCTATTTTGCCTTGTGTTGGAGAACGGAACAAAAGTGTTCAAATGGGAAAAGTATTAAGGGAAATGTCACACTTCTAGGTGCTTTCGCTGTTGAACTGTTTCAGTTTTTCAGTTTTTCAGTTTTTTTTAAGTTCAATAATTGCAACATCTTTCCAAAAGTCAATAAGTTATCCTGTTATATAATCATGATTTCAATATTGACCCAAATAATCGTGATTATGATTGTTTCCATAATCTAGCAGCCCCTAATGTACACACACACACACGCACGCATGCACGCACGCTCGCACACACACACACACACACACTCTAACACATACATCCATGGGATCATTGCTCAGTTTGCCTGCAATCTTCTCTGAGCAATTGAGGGAGCTAATGACATAATTACGGTCTGTATTTAAATGAAAGAAATGCAGGGGGTAGAGGTGAGAGGGAACAGACAGAATGGACTGCTGGGTGGGTATAAAAATGCTTATGATTTAATTAAACATTAATGTGTGCACTGGAAAATTCAATCTGTGCTAATTAAACTCTAATGGAGACTGATGGAAGAAAAGAGTAGTAGAATATGGAACTTTTTTGAGGGTGTGTGTGTGTAGAAGAAAGGGAGAGGCAGGATGACAGATGGAGCTAGCGTATCAGGGAGTTGTGTGTTTGCGTCGCAATGAGGGAGCGAGTGATAGTCCGCGTGTGTGAGTGTGGCGACGCACCGCGGCTCTTTCATACAAATCGTGCAGTTGGGAAACTGCATTTAAATCTGCGTGAGTCCAAAGATGTCTGGCTGGGGAAAGCCAAAACACAGAGACACAGTCTAAGCAGCATACCAACTGTGGATCGGCTTGTCCCTGACCTACATTCCACTGCTGTGTAGGATTTCAATCCACCTGCATGATCGGCAGTTATATAAAGTAGCACGACAGCTGAGCGGAAGTCCAATATGTTAAGATAAGGTAAATTCATACAGCTAATACCTCCTGCAACCAAGCCCTATTAATCATTTGAAGCAAGATATGACTGGTCATTGTGATAAGTTATTACAAAGTTTCAGCTTTTAGATAAGCCCTTATGAAGGTAAAAACTGTGACTTGTGTTTTCATTTCTGCACTGACTTAGTATGTAAGGATACAGATATGGGCTCTTTCATGGCAAGATGTGACTGTCTATGTTTGAATTAGATGTTAATTCTCTGATATTTAAGGTCTATTGCAGAAGTCAGTTTGTGCACATGAAAGCCAAGAGACACGTCACTTTTTACTGCCACCTGTCACTGTGTTGGTTTTGCCAGTTCACAAGATCTTTTTGGCGAATAAACTGAGGCAAGGATTTTCTTTAACTAGGAACAAAGTGTGAAGACAGTGTGCTTCTGACAAGAAGGTGCATATGGAAGCCCTGAGAGGAAAGTAGTGCAATTTTGTCTGATCTAACTAGTTTTGCCAGAGATCATTTTTCAAAGTTCTTTTTTTTTTTTCCACAAAAAAAACATTTGGCAGGTGATATTATTCCCCTGTTTTTACAGATGAAAAAAGCATGGGAAAAAAGTTTGGTTACACTTTACGTGAAGGTATCTACATAAGAGTAACACGACACTGTCATGAACGTGTCATAAACATTATAAACAAGTCATAAAGGTTTATGACATAACGCTTCTGTCATCAAGTGTCATTCAGTTTTAGTTAGGGTTAGGGGTTAGAGTTCATGTGTTCATGACAGTGTCATATCACTCTTATGTAGATACCTACAAGTGAAGTGTTACCAAAAGTTTTTGGTCAAAACGTTATTCCCCCACACCTGTTTCTAACAGAGTAGAAGAAGTAGGGGCTGCTAACTGAAAACTAAACAAGTCGCTTTGACCATCTTACCCATCTACGGGAGAAAAATGGAGAGAGGTCTTCAGGAATTTTGTTCAATTGGGCAAGTCTTAATTCTTCATTCATGTTAGCTAGTATTGGCCATGTTTCTGTCCAGAGACAAAGCTAAATACATTCAGGCTAATATCCCGGGAAGATGCCGACAGTGGAAACGGCTGGTCACTCATGTCAGTTAAATGTTTGCTACGTAAGAACTTATTCAGCAAAGGCACTCTTTTGAGGAAGTTTTATCAAATTTAGCTGTTTTCAACTTTCCTACAGCATTTCTAATGCAATACTTCAAAATGCATCCAAAATATGTGAATGGAAATACGGCTATTATGTCTTGTGATTGGGCCAAAGTGGATGCACATATACAGAAACTGACAAGGGGCGCACACACACACACACACACAGTGAAGTAGTCTCGCAGTCTGCAACCGATGTCACATGCTGTACGCGTACAACCGCTAATAACTATGTGGTTAAGTTCCATGACACTACCGATGATCCCACACCAGAAAATATATCCTCACATTGTGTAATAAGTGGTCTGCTCCGGATTAAAATGCAATTCAGTCCAGATTGAGTGTGTAGCACACACACATTAGCTCTGGCAACTCCTGTCCTTTGATCCACTATCCAAAATCATATAATGTTGGATGACTATATAAGCCTTTGTCCATTTTGATGATGAAAACAAAGCAGTTTGGAAAAGGCTGCCAGCTAAGTGGCTCACACTATAGGAAGACCTCAAGACTGGATCAGATTTAAATCTTACACACCAAACATTTGCATTTGTTGTGCAGAGTAAGAGATTAAACATCGGAGCCTCACACACTACCAGATAGTCTGTGTTATCACGTCAAACTTGTACTGCCGTCGCTCACACTGTAGCCTGGATCAACGGAGGTATATTCCCCCTCACTTTCCGCTCTCTGTGTGTTGCTGTTCTCAAACTTCGAGCTAGCAAGCTACACGTTGCAAATGGAAAGTTTTGAAGAGAAATTGGATTTTTCATCAAGGCAGGCCTGCTCGGTTCTTTGGGTGAATGATTGTAAAGATCTATAGAGGATATGTTTACGCCATTTACTCTCTAACTGGGATATTTTGGGACTGATTGTTGGGATTGCTGTGGACAAAGTACACCCGACGGTACACTGGTAAGAGCAAATTACGTAAACATGTGTCCAGCTAATTTATATAGCTCTACTTACATTGTGTGTGAACAGTTATCTTCATTTAAAGGTCCCATGGCATGAAAATTTCACTTCATCAGGTTTTTTAACATTAATATGCGTTCCCCCAGCCTGCCTATGGTCCCCCAGTGGCTAGAAATGGTGATAGGTGTAAACCGAGCCCTGGGTATTCTGCTCTGCCTTTGAGAAAATGAAAGCTCAGATGGGCCGATCTGGAATCTTCTCCTTATGAAGTCAGGTGGGCCAATCTGGAATATTCCCTTTATGACATCATAAGGGGAAAGTTTACCTCCCCTTTCTCTGCTTTGCCCGCCCAGAGAATTTGGCCCACCCATGAGAATGAGAGAGACATCAAGGCTTGCAAACAAGCAAAGTGGCAGTTGGTCAAGGCCACACCCCCACCCTCCACCTTGCCCCCCCCCCTCTCTCCTCCTCAATAGCTACAGAAACAGAAATGGCACATACTAAGGAAAGCTCATTGTGGGACTGGCTCTAGTGGCTGTAGTTCTGCACCAAGGCTGAATTTCAGGAAAGAGACTTCAGATACAGTATTAGGGGACCAGTAAGGCCTATATAAAAGAGACTTCAGATACAGTATTAGGGGACCACTAAGGTCTATATAAAAGAGACTTCAGATACAGTATTAGGGGACCACTAAGGCCTATATAAAAGAGACTTCAGATACAGTATTAGGGGACCACTAAGGTCTATATAAAAGAGACTTCAGATACAGTATTAGGGGACCACTAAGGTCTATATAAAAGAGACTTCAGATACAGTATTAGGGGACCACTAAGGCCTATATAAAAGAGAATTCAGATACAGTATTAGGGGACCACTAAGGGCTATATAAAAGAGACTTCAGATACAGTATTAGGGGACCACTAAGGGCTAAAAAGCATCCAAAGAGCACCATGTCATAGGACCTTTAATATTGTATGTGGCATTTGTATTGTGTTCCTTCCCGACACCATTTGGCAGAGCCATTGTTGCTGCGTCCGAAGACAATTGTGAAAGATTAAAAGAAGTGCAAACAACCCAGAGCATTTTATTCTCCTGTTACAGAATGCATCTGGGGTGTAGCCAAATCTTCCTCCACAGCGCTGTGGAGATCTGGCAATGCGAGACTTCTCACAGTGACGTAAGGCAATGGTCGGCCTAAAAGTTCTACACAGTGTCCGTATCTTTAGCAGCTTGGCTTTAGTTTACGATCAAAGAAATGTCTCCAGAGGAAGCCGCAAGCGTTGTGATTTTGTGAGTGTTCTGGGATCCAGAGTCTGGTTAAGGACATGAAGTGTGAGAGGCCAGTTAGGTCTGCACTCACTTGGCACTCGGTTGATGGCTCTCAGTGGTCTCAGCACGCGAACCGTCCTCACCGCTGAAAAACTGACGTTCTGCAAGTTGAGGGAGTACTCCAACATCCTGCAACATGTGGAGAGAAAGATGTGTAAGTACAGCGATAACAAAACCCAAATACTTTATTTGCTATCACAGCTCCCACTGCAGAGCCTGCTTCATCATCTGGTAATAAAAACACAGAAAATGCAAGGGCAATATTATGTAGCCAATTATATATTGCATGTATTACATGCTCTCCCACTCTCTCAAGTGGTAATTAATCCTCTAATGTCCTGAATCCCATTTACATTCTTGCCTTTAGAGATGGCTGCAGTACATGTGTTCTGGCAAACAATATGCTTTCATTCCAACTGCAGCTAATGGACCAGCAAGTTAAAAAAAAGCCTTGACACACAAACTGCAGCGTGTGTGTGTGTTTGTGCTTGTATATGGAGCGCAGCCTACACGCAATGTTTGCACGCCTGACAAACACACGCATATATTCACATGCACCCTCGCACAATCAACCTTCAAAGGCGCAAACGGCACACAGTGTCCCCTTTTAGACGTCAAGAGCGGGTGAATTGCTCATCATTGAGAAGATAATGTGGCGTCCACGGTACATAAAAGAGCAGCATCAGATCAAGTCCGCTTGCAACCTTGGGACGGCACACTCTTAACACACTCCAGCAGCTCTTTACAGGCTCTTTCTGGCTGTGATGGGAGGTTAGAAGGACAGCGCTAGCAAAGAGAAACTGTGGAATGCTTGAAAAAAAAATGTCTTCTTGATCAGAGTTTATCGTCATCTCGTCTCCCACTCACTCTCTCTCTGTGTGTGTGTGTGTGTGTGTGTGTCTGTCTGCATGTGTGTGTGAAGCAGATGCTGAGCACATGTGCAGCTTGAAGGGGCGTGCAGATGAAGGAATTCCCTCCTCGCACTGGCTCCAAGTCTGTCTGTCGGACAAATTTGCAACACGTCGGACGGTGTGTGTGTGTGTGTGTGTGTGTGTGTGTGTGTGCCCTGCCTGTTGGTCACCTGAAGTGCAAGAAACTCCCTTAATTAATGTGTGTGTTTGAGATGTCCCAGTACGAGCCTTTTCTGATTTGTTACACCAAAGCAGTATTTAACACACACACACACACACACACACACACACACACACACAAACAGTACCATGAGCTTGACAGATGGCCTGTGAGCCACAGAGACAAGGTAAATGAGTAAACAGTTAACGGAACGGCACAGAGACGCCATCCCATCACCAGCTGAGACACCGTATCTGGTAGTCCCTGGGAACGGCAGCAGCTGTGTAATGTTCTGTAATGGCCGCCGTGGACACTCGGGTCAAAAGGAATCAAGTGGCACTTTTATGAAAGAGTGACTTGCAACTTTTAGAGTTTATGGTTGCAATGGCGCTGCGCTAAGCTGAACCCTTGTGTTGTCTTCCCGTCGACTATGAACTTGTTGTCCATCCAGGTCAAAAGTGAATTGGAATTTATGGTGCATTTTCCAGCGTTTTTGGCTCTTTTTGTATGCTTTTGACACTTAAAAAAAAGTTTTTGTCACTTTTTTCAATGTTTTATTTTTAAATTCATGGTCAGTAAACCTAATTTATATGACATAATACCTAATTTTTGAGTTTAAAAACAGAAATTATGAATCATTTTCACTAGTAGCTAATATCAAAATATTAAGGTGAATTACAGACTGGTTTATGTCAAAGTTTAGTCAGGATACTGTTTTAAAACCATTTAAACATGTTTATAAAATTGAATAAAACACCCAAAATTTAATGAAAGTAATCATTAATTTTACCTGCAAAGATTGTTGTATGGGTTCCATACAACGTACATCCATGCATCCGTGTTATTTTTGGGCATTTTGGTTCAAAGAAACCCATATTTCTAATATAAAAACGGGTCAAATTTGACCCGAGGACAAAACAAGGTTTAACGCTAAAGATTTGTAACACTTCTGGAGCGAGTCATCCAATGGAAATTTACCTGCTGGTAAACGCAGACCTGGTACTGCCACCATTTATCCGTATGTAAAGCAGTTCAGAAAATCAGCACATTTCCCCCTTAAATTACAAGCTAATGCTACTAGTTGCTAGCTAGCTTGGTTGGCTGAAAAAGACAATTTTATGCGACTCAAATGTTCCACTTATCTAAAACACACAGCAAGAGGGAAAACATTTAAGATAAAACAGACAACACCCAAAAATTAAGATTAGTTTTTGCGGTATTTTAGGCCTTCATTTCGACAGGACAGCTGAAGACATGAAAGGGGAGAGAGAGGGAATGACAGGCAGCAAAGGGCCGCAGGCCGGAGTCAAACCCGGGCCTGCTGCGTCGATGAGTGAACCTCTATACATGGTCGCCCGCTCTACCAACTGAGCTATCCGGGCGGCCATTGTGCAGTTTTAAAGAAGACTTGAAACTACTGTAGTGAGTAATACGATAAACTCATTATGAAAATGTTTATTGAGGTAATAAATCAAGTGAGAGTTAGGGTCATATCCCATAGACCTCTATAGAAACACACTTCTTTTTGCAACCAGTGGAGTCGTCCCCTGCTGGAAATTTGACAGAATGCAGGTTTAAGGCACTTCCACATTGGCTTCACTTTGCAGGCCCGGAAGCTTTGTCCATTATTTTTCATTTCAGTCTGTTGTTGGTTCCACAACTTTATAGATATAGTTGTGTATTCAGAAATTTTAAACGAGCCGTCAGGACTTACGGACAGTTGTGATGTCACAACTATACTATATATAGGTAGTAAATGCCACTACAGTGCCGTTACCGTCATTCCCCGGCTGCAGTAGATTTTACGCAAAAAGTATAAATCAAGCTTTAAAGAGAACGGTGCCAAAACTGACAGAGGGTGAATACAGTCTGTCTTAACCAAAGCATGTAAACATTTTTTATTGACAGTAAATGAAAATATGGGACCATTAAATGCAAAAAAACCTAGCACATGCACTTTAAGGGCATGAGTCACTACTGTATTTATTACAATATTATTTGTTGTCACTGTATTGTTAGTGTGGCTGTGCGTTTTTGTATGTAATATGTGATTATATGTTTTGTTGGTTTGTGTGCACTGAGATCAAATTCCAAATCGACTGCAGTTGATATTGGAATAAATGATTCAATCTTGAATCACGTCAAACCATTGTGTTACCATCTCCTAGTAACCACTACTGCTAACCTCTTCCATGATGAAGACAAAGAAGTTAGGTCAAAATCACAAACTCTTCCAAAAATGGCTCATATACCCACCATGTCAGACTGATAAATGATGTGACAGCAACATGGCAATTCAGTGTGATTATCAGGATTATCATGTGATGGAGAATATGCAATAAATTCATAAATTCACCACGATTCCAGTTCTGAATAGTAAAATCTCCTATGGGAAATGAGTTGTACCATTATCAGGATACCAATGGGAAAAGTCATTTTTGAGTGTCATAGACATGCTATAAATCCCCAGAGCAATATAATACAAATATTAGGGTCATTCTCCGTCAGACAAGAGTTGCATAAACAAACTTAAAAGCGGATGACGAATGATGTCTGTTGAAAAATAGTCCATGCAAAAAAAAAACACTTGCTTCCCCCTGATGGGAGCCAGATGAAGTTTGGTGCGCTCAGTGAAAACTGACCCATCTCCCCTCATCTGGAATGAAGAAAACAGCCGAGGAGAAATGGTGTGTATCAAACAAACGATGGAAACGACAGGAAGTCGTGCGCTGTTTTCGTCAGAGTCCGTGCCAGTGTTGACAATGTTGATACGGGGAAGGGCAACCGGCGGAGAAGGACTAAGAAATGAGAAGCCGGAGAGGACGGGGGAGGGGGGGGGCCCAACCTGGAGGGAGTTTGCGTGAGGAGAATTCCCAAACTGACGCCCACGGAGCCGATCTACACAGCGGGATGGAGTCGAAGAATGAAAAACAGTTTTACATCTTGTCGTACACACTCTTACATCTTGATATGGAGAGATCCTTACAAGGACAAACTTGCAGAAGAATATAATGAGAATCATACTGTTTAAGTCATGCAATAAAAAGCACCAAAGGACACACGCACGCAAACGTGCATACACACACACACACACACACACTCTCACACACACACACACACTCTCACACACACACACACACACACACACACTCCTCTGGGCGGTTAGCTTCTTAGCTCGTCCTCTCTTATCGCAGAGGGTGAATGTGTGTGTTTGTGCCAAAGCAGCCAGACACATGATGGATGGTATACACACAGCTTTTCAGCTACATCTCCTCCAAAACAAACGCAACGGTAGCTTGGAACACACATACACACGAGACACAATAATGCCACCCAGAAAGAGCTGTACTAGGAAAAGTATGCCCGGAAGTTAAGGAATGTAGAACAGTGTCCGATGTTTAACCCGCCCAGTCCTGACCTAACCTTTATCTGTCTGCCTTTCTGTCTGTATCTATCCGTCAGTCCACCCATCTGTCTTCCTGCAGCTACTTGCACCGTTGTAACCGTTAAGTAGCCACCAGTCCCATATCTGACGGATGGATGACTGATAGTTGGACCAAAAGGCAAGAGCATACAAGCATAAAAGAAAACTCACGAGTGTATTTTCGTTCATCATTCCCCTGGCTGGGTTTCCATCTTTTGCATTTTCATGCAAATCATGATGGATAGACTGGAGGAAAGACAAATGGAATTGACACATTTTGATAGAGTCTCCTCAGTTTTCATGCTCGATTTGAGGCTGGGGAGTTTGTTTTTTCAGGGAAGAAAAGATTTGATAAATAGCGTTGGAAATACCTTTGCTGAATATCTAATGAGGAGAGCTGGGGCATTCTCTCTGCACAGCAAGTTGACAAATGGCTTTGGGTAGCCCGTAATGTTTTCAGCATTACGGGCTTTCCACGTAGAGGGCTGATAATTACATGGCTATTTATATAGTTTATAGCACAGAGCAAGAGGATTGATGTGAATTTGATACAGAGACGGGTCCAAGATGTGTTTAGCGTGGCATAGCGTTAAGAAGGGAGACATTGCTAGCCTAGCATGATCAAGGCTGGAAAGAAAAACACCTTTTGACAATTTGAGAGCTCAAAAAAGAGAGATTATTTTGGTTTTTTTTGCCTGCAACTCTACTCTCATTAGGGCCCATGGCGCCGACTAACGTTGGCTGGCGAAGGCCCTGTTGAAACTGAAGGAATTATAATTGTTATGCGCAATGAATAGCATATTTCAGGGCCTTAATTTGCTCAAAAACTCACCAAAATTTGCACATGCATCAGGACTGGTGAAAAATGTGATATCTTGAGCGTTTAGCGGTGAATAAGATAGTTGTTGTAACTCGAGTGTACGTTGGCCAATCTGCCCGAAATATCTCATGATTGACAAGGGTCCAGGCGTGAGGACATCTGCATGTCAATATTGACTCATAGTCATAGCGCCCCCTGCTGGCAACATTAAGTCAGCCTTATATGACAAACATCATCCGATTTACATAAAATGAACAATATGTGGTCTACACTTGATTCTGAGCCGCCCCCTATCATTCAGCCACACCCCTGGACTTAAACCAGCCCCCTTTCATAACTCATGAACCCTTTGACGTAACCCTTTAACTCTTGTGTGAATGCTAATGTTGCTCCATATCTGCTGGATGTGTAAAATAGCTTTTTCGGAGAAACGCACGTTAACACATCACGTCTACAAGGCTGTGTGTTTTTTTTTAGCTTGTTGTGGAGATCGGCCTTAAAAGGGCCAAACAATCAATAGCTTAATAGGCTACTCTGTGTATCTAGTACAGGATACAGGGGTGAATACAGGTATATTAAGACACGCAGTACGAGAAAAATAATGTGTTCTTTTTGTTAACATGTTCTAGTAGAACCCTAATTACAAGTAAGAACCTGAAAATGAGCATACTATGGGACCTTTAAAGCTGTGGTAGGCGCTATTATTTCTTTGGCTATATTCCATAATCTTTTAGCATAATTCACAGGGTCTGAAAGAAAAATCTGCACCTCCTCTTGGCTCTGTTAGGCTTAGGTAATCTAGCCATTGGTCAATCACGGGTCATGTCAGAGAGAGAGAGAGAGAGAGAGAGAGAGAGATATTTAGAGTGTTCCTATTGGCTGGTTTGCACATGCATGTGTGTGTAAAGAGGGGAGAGGGAGAGGTCTCACTCTACTTCAAATGTTGGCGTTTTATTGTATTATACACACTGCTGCTTTACTGTAATTCCAAAATGTGCAAACCATAGTGAAAAAGATATCATATTTGTTGTTTAAAAAAAAAGATTGCGTCCCTGCAGAACTAGATGACATTTTGAAGTGTCCTGAACATCCTGAATTGAAATCACATATCCATGAAATATTAAGTCATAATCATAAATATTGAGAAATGCATTTAGGTAGCAGTTATTTGATTGATCCTGTTTAACCCCACTGTTATTATTACATTAGGTAATGGCTTTGTTATTAGATTATTGGATTGGATTATACCGCTTTACCACTGTAGCTGGCCATTCCTCCATCATAATCGTTCTTGTCACTTATCACTCATTATGAACTAACCACTCATCTGTCCTCTCCGCTAAAAAAACCTTTAGTCACACATTGTTAGCATTCTTTGCCTCCACATCAGTGACAGGCAAGCTGTCACACTAGGTGTCCGTCAGCATATTAATTGTGAGTGATGGATAGCTCTTTGTGTGTGTGTGTGTGTGTGTGTGTGTGTGGTGCGTGTAGTATTGTTGACGTGCAATTGCTACAGTGTGGGCTCCATAAAAATAACTCATACCTTCATGTAACAACACACATTCACCCTCTCTCTGAGATGCTCCGTTGGAGCGCTTGTCTCTTTAAGCCCCCCTCCTGCTAAAAAACCCCAGTCTGCTCTGATTGGTCAGCATTTCCAGATCTCCAGAGTCTCTGCACCTGTGCTCTGCTGTCTGCCTATGTACAGTCTGTTGCAGTCGGAGATTGACTGCAACGGAATATATAGCTGAACTTTCTACAGTCATAAATCACTAATATAGGCTTCTAAACCACATAATACACAAATGTTCCAGCAGGAATGTGATCCTAAATTGGGGAGAAATTAACAACATTACAGATGTTGAGATTGCAGCTTTCAGCTTTCGACTTAACATGTAGCTACATGTGGCAGGGTATGCAGCCTAAATACTGCAGTAGTGCCTGCCTGGAGCAGATGACCATATATATATATATATATAAAACTGGCTCTCTGTGACATCATACGGAGCCGAGAGTAGAACAAATAGTTGAAACCGGAGTGTTCAGAACTGTGGGAATTTCTTTAAAGCTGTAGTGCGTAGTTTCTGTCGCCACCTTGAGGAATTCTAAGTAATGACAACAACACTGTCAGCGCGTCCACATGATACAAGCCTTCCATCATTGCCATGCAGTTGCTAGTAGCCAAGGAGGACACGGAAGATTAAAAAAAACATGGACTCTTCAGAAAAGGTCATTATTTTCATTCGAGTTTCTGCGCAGGAAAGTCACCGGATGCCACAATCTTCTGAACACAGCCATGCTGAGAAATCCAGAGAGAGTTGTGTGGAGCTGATAGTCTTAATTAGCTTTGTAGCAACTCATTTGGCAATGGCTAGAATGTAACATACGTTCATTAATATCAAAAAGTTACTCACTAAAGCTTTAACCCTCGCGTTTTGTTCCCGTCGAAAATTAACATTCAGTTAAAAAATAGAAAATTAACATTTTTTGCCGCTTTTTCAACAATTGTGTTGCTTTTTCCGATTGCTTTTGATGCTTTTTTAAACGTTTTTGTCAATTTTTTCAACGCTTTCTTTTAAACTTCATTTGTAATAAACCTAATGTATAGTACATGACATTATACCTAATTTTTGTGTTAAAAAAAGCAGAAATCATGAATTATTTTGACTAACAGTTAAGATCAGAGGATGTTGAGAGGCTCACAGACTGGTTTATGTCAAAGTTCATTCACGATGCTGTTTTGAAACCATTTAAACAATTATTTTCAGGCAATTTGGTTGAAAGAAACCCATATTCTTTTTAAAAAAAAAAAAAAAAAGGGTCGAATTTGACCCAAGGAAAACACAAGGGTTAAATATGTTCACCTCATTATTTTGAGCTTTGGCCATGTCTAACATCAACATCCAACATTGTAACATGGGCATGAAATGACAGGAATGACAGAAAAGCGTGATAGGTCTCCTTTAATCAACACGTACAATTCATGTCACTGCGTGAACACCAGCTAATGATGAGGGTCTGATAATATTAAAGTGAGTGCTTGAGTATCATTAAGGAGAAGTGGAGAGAGGAAAAACCACAGAGAACAGACAGATGGAGCGTTTTCATGCTGAATCAGACTGAAAGCCTTTCATCAGCAACACGTTCTGCCATCAACCCACTCGGCTGCTTATCTAACCCAAATGTTAACCAACTTTTTCTTCACAGTCACGGCTGATTACCGAATATCTCTCTTTCCCTGGCAACAATCACACACTGTGAGGGAATTCTCCTTCTTCTTGGCCCTGAGCAGAAAAGTCAGAGGCCTTAGCTACAGAACCGCACTCCTACACTGGCATTAAGTGTGTTGCTCGTGGACACTTCGGAGTCGGTAAATCTAACGATTAGACCCCGTGGTTGCGTCCTTTTCCACGTTCTGTTAAAAGTCTGAGGAAGGTAGCTTAGAACAAATAAGACAAATGAAAACATAAGACACCAGAAAAGGCAAGCACGCATTAAATAATACATGACAGCAATAAAGTTATATGCTTAATACAGTATCATTTCCTTCCAGGAAAGTCATTCTTTTGGAATTGTAGCAAACTATGTAAACACAAAATGTTTGCAACATGTGACTGTGTCTTTCCAGGATATAAAATAGTCAAACATAATCAAACTTAACGAACCAGTTTCCTCGTGAATGTGCCTGAGGGGACTTTCTTCATCTTATCAAACAACACAATGCGGCTTATTTTTTGATAGCTGCAGAGCTTGGTATCCAGCTGATACCTTGGCCACTTGCAATCAATCAAAATTCACAAACTTATGATTTAGTTAAGTGCTCTTTAAAGCGACAGTTGGTAACGAAACTAACTAACTAAAAAAATAACTTGTCGTCACGTTCCTCTCTCTCTTCTCCTGATGCTGTTAAACAGTCCCTCCAGAAAAACGTGATTATGCGATCGCATAATTCAATGCATAATCAGCCAAAGTCCGCATATTTATGCGGGGGCCGCATTTTTTTCAAATGCGTCGCACTTTTGCCGCATAAATTGTTGATTTCCGCGCAAAATATGCGGGGCTTTCATGATTTCATAATCCCCGCATTTTCGTTGGAAAAAACATCTATAACATAAATAAACATATATCTTAGGAGAAAGTTGAAAAATGTTCCCACAAGAGCAGCCATTTTCCCCTGTTGCCATGGGAACGTTATGAAGTGACGTAATTCCGCGATGTGAACATCATCGAAAAGCAGGGTGTTTGGGGAATCACTTTTTTTTTTATTCTCTTTTTCATCAAACCGCAGCTTTTGCAAGTTCCCGCAACTTTTGCAAGTTCCCGCAACTTTTGCAAGTTCCCGCAATTTTATCACATAAAATTGCATAAATACCCCGCATATTCCATCGCATTTTTTAAGGAAACGTGCCGCATAATCAAGGGTTTTTGCCCGCAACAATCACAAAAAAACTCAGCATTTTCTGGAAAGACTGGTTAATGGCATAAGTCAAACGACCAATCAGAGCCGAGGAGTCTCTAACGCAGTGCCAATGACTCCTCCTGAACTGCTATCAAACTGTTAAACACTAGGCAGTGCTGATCAAATAACAATATGTATTAAGATTCTGTTATACTGTTACTGTTCCATTATTAATGTGACTATTATTGCCACTGTTCATCACACCCCCATCCGGCACCGTCAGACACCGCCTACCAAGAGCCTGGGTCTGTCCGAGGTTTCTCCCTAAAAGGGAGTTTTTCCTCGCCACTGTCGCACTGCTTGCTCTTGGGGGAATTACTGTAATTGTTGGGGCTTTGTAAATTATAGAATGTGGTCTAGACCTACTCTATCTGTAAAGTGTCTCGAGATAACTCGTGTTATGATTTGATACTATAAATAAAATTGAATTGAATATTCTGTTACATATCTTAGGCTACATTTACATTGCTACGTTTTGGTTTACAAAACGAATTCCTTTTGCTACGTTTACACCTCGCATTAGCACTGCTCTGGTATTTCAGAGCGTCCAAACAAAATTTGGAAACACTTCGGAGCCCTTTTTGGTTTGGAATCTGCGGGGTAGTGTTGCTGTCTCAACGGCCGCAAACGGAGACATTTGGCAACACCGGCACTGACTCCAACGTTTCGCCACCTTATCGGTCGTGACGTCTCGTTCTCTGAGACTAAGCTACTAACGTTACCATGGCAACTACCAGCAACAGGCAGAGTATACATTCTGCCTCCTGTTTACCATGCCCAGTATACAAGAATGTGGATGAGATTTGCGGTTTGCGCGTGTGAGTTTAAACAGAGATTAGTTCTTCTACTGGAGATAAAAACACTAGTGTGCACGGAGATCACTTTTGGCTCCAAACTTAAAAACCAAAACCTAGCAATGCAAATGTTGCCTTAGTGTACTGTTAAGCTGTAAAATGGGAAAGCTTGCTCCGACCGGTAGGCCGGTAGGCGGTGGTTGGTTTTGGCTCGACTTGGTCACAAACTTTCTCATTTTACAGCTAAGCAGTTGACGATGTAACACATATGTTCCTAAAAATGTTCCTGAAAACATTTAAAGCGAGAAATAGGCAATCATGAACCTCGATTCATATTTGATCAGCGCTGCCCCTGTTTGACCGCAGTTCACGAGCAGTCACTGACACTGCGTCAGACTGTGCAGCTGTGATTGGTTGTTTGTCTTCCGACGCAGTGGAAACTTGCAAATGCCATAATCTCAAATGCTAATGTCAGGATATAGTGACAGTTTCAGCAAATATGAATATACACCATCAATGTCAACCTAAGTGTTAGTAATACTATAGTCTCGCATTGCCAGACCTTCCAATTTTGTAAATTACAGGCTTCAACTCTACGCCTCAATAGCCACAATTCCTGGTACGTGATGCCAGTACTTTGCAGAGATTCCATCCATCCATCCATCTTCGTCCGCTTATCCGGTGTTGGGTCGCGGGGGGAGCAGCTTCAGCAGGGGACCCCAAACTTGCAGAGATTATAATTTTGTTTTTCCAAATCCTGTCATTCTCACTGGTCAGACCCCCAGTTTCAGTTTGATTTACTCTGAAATCTTTCTAAACAGTGGCATCTGACTATCGATATATTTTTAATTACTACGCTGTGTTCACAGCAATAAAGATTTACAAGCAGTTGTGTGTATTCACTTTCTGTGCACGGAGAGGGTTTCCCACTAATGACTCATGAAAGCAGGATTTCATTTGGAAACCCAAGGCAAATCAACAGAGGCTGCAGGATGCCCTTCTCTATAACCACATCTTAATTTTGGTTAACAATACAGGCACAGTTTCACATTCAAATGCATCCTTGTAAATTCTGCTCACACTTGCACTTAGCCTTTCTCGTCTTTATCTTCCCTCCCTCTATCTCCCCAGCATCCCCACCTTCCCCTGCTCCCTCTGACTGATAATCTACGGCTGATCTGCTGACCCACTTGTAGTGGGGACATAATATAGCTAATGGAGGAGAGCCCAGGTGGATAAGGACACCCAGGACAAGAAAATACAGCCATCCAGCCTGGATGCTGTACAGAGAGAGAGAAAGAGAGGGGGGGGAGGAGGCTGGAGAGTGTGGGGGTTGGGGGGTGGAGGCTGTGAGAGATACCTACTGCAGTGGACAGTTTGTTTAATGGCCATCATTGTTCATGGATGCTATATCCTTGTCTGTGTCCTCTCTCTCTCCCTCCCCCCCCCTCTCTGGAGTGCAACATCACACACACACACACACACACACACACACACAAAACACACACCTAACACTAACACACTTTAGGAGGAGACACAACATAGTATCCATATCCATACCACATGTATTATTTTGTAGGGCTGTCCTCGACTAAAGAAATTCTTAGTCGACTAACACTTATACGATTTTGTCGACTAATCGATTAGTTGATTTAATTGACAGAGCTGTGCGCTTTGAGAGGTGGTTAAGACTAGAAAAGCACAATATAAATGTAGTTAATTAACCATCTGTAAAACTGAGTTTCTCCACAATTAATCCTGCAAAAGCACCACTTTAAATATTGTATTTACCATAAATGTGCTCAGAAATTTCTTGGAAATAAGTAATTAAGCATGAATAAGCATATAAAATGACTAATCGACTAAAGAAATCTTAGTCGACTAAGACCAAAACGACCGATTAGTCGACTAATCGACTAAGAGGTGGCAGCCCTATTATTTTGACTGGATACCACATCCCAAAATGGCGCCCATTGAGGTCAATGGAGTTGCTCGCCTGGCGCTTACGGCCAAAATGAAGTGTTTCTATCGTTGGCCGCGCCCGTGAGTTCCCGGCTCGGCCCACAGACATCGTGGTGTTGTCGCAGGTTTTTAAATTGCTTCATATTTTTCGGCTAAAGGGACTTTTTTCTAATATAAAATGTCTGTGGATTAAAAATTAAAAGTGCAAAGAGACATAATCGACCTTGTTTGCAGTTCGAGGTGTCGTGGCAGCAGCAGACGTTTCTTTAACAATGGTGGCCTATGGGGGCCAACATATGGGCCAACATTTTAAACTCTTCCATGACTTTTCAAGGACCCATATTATTAAAATGTCCATGACCATTCACAAGGTGTAACACAAACAACAGTAATCCAAATGTTCATTGTTAAAAAATGAACCGGCATAAACGGCAGTATCTAATAGTTGGTTCATATTCACTTATATATCAGTCTGGCACTGGCTTTCAAACATGAGTGGAACCAATTTTACCATCAGTGTATTCTTAATGCGTTTAATTATAAACTAATTTCTAGATGCCAGTCTGAAAAACAATGAAATATTAAATTTACACATGGCCAGCATTATTCAAACATATCAGGTTCACACAATTTCAGCTAGGGAGAGACGAAACACAGCAATGAAGAAACGTACCTGATGGCAAACAAAATGTTGTCAAGTATTAACACATAAAAGAGCTACATTATGTAAACAGCTGCTGTACAGAAAATGCGTCAGCTGTTATGTTATATTACCTAAAAGGTTATCCACGGAGGATTACTGTAACCATGTCATTATTTATTCCGCAGTGCTTTCATGCTGCATCGGTTACAGAGAATGAGCTGAACAGCGGGCTGGGTCTATCGCTAGAGGTCCGCCGACCTGTTGCCACTGGGTCTAACATCTCCTTACACACAACAACATTCCATGACTGTTCTAAAACTTAAAGGTCCCATGGCATGAAAATTTCACTTTATGAGGTTTTTCAACATTAATCGTCCCCCGGTGGCTAGAAATGGCGATAGGTGTAAACCGAGCCCTGGGTATCCTGCTCTGCGGAGGTCATAAGGACCAAGGTTACCTCCCCTTTCTCTGCTTTGCCCGCCCAGAGAATTTGGCCCACCCATGAGAGGCATCATGGCTTCCAAACGAGCAAAGTGGCAGTTGGTCAAGGCCACACCCCCACCCTCCACCTTGGCCCCCCCTCCCTCCTCAATAATAGCTACAGACACAGAAATGGCACATCCTAAGGAAAGCTCAATGTGGGACTGGCTCTAGTGGCTGTAATTCTGCACCAAGGCTGAATTCCGGGAAAGAGACTTCAGATACAGTATTAGGGGACCACTAAGGTCTATATAAAAGAGACTTCAGATACAGTATTAGGGGACCACTAAGGCCAATATAAAAGAGACTTCAGATACAGTATTAGGGGACCACTAAGGTCTATATAAAAGAGACTTCAGATACAGTATTAGGGGACCACTAAGGTCTATATAAAAGAGACTTCAGATACAGTATTAGGGGACCACTAAGGCCTATATAAAAGAGACTTCAGATACAGTATTAGGGGAACACTAAGGTCTATATAAAAGAGACTTCAGATACAGTATTAGGGGACCACTAAGGTCTATATAAAAGAGACTTCAGATACAGTATTAGGGGACCACTAAGGCCTATATAAAAGAGACTTCAGATACAGTATTAGGGGACCACAAAGGCCAATATAAAAGAGACTTCAGATACAGTATTAGGGGACCACTAAGGCCTATATAAAAGAGACTTCAGATACAGTATTAGGGGACCACTAAGGCCAATATAAAAGAGACTTCAGATACAGTATTAGGGGACCACTAAGGCCTATATAAAAGAGACTTCAGATACAGTATTAGGGGACCACTAAGGCCAATATAAAAGAGACTTCAGATACAGTATTAGGGGACCACTAAGGTCTATATAAAAGAGACTTCAGATACAGTATTAGGGGACCACTAAGGTCTATATAAAAGAGACTTCAGATACAGTATTAGGGGACCACTAAGGTCTATATAAAAGAGACTTCAGATACAGTATTAGGGGACCACTAAGGTCTATATAAAAGAGACTTCAGATACAGTATTAGGGGACCACTAAGGCCTATATAAAAGAGACTTCAGATACAGTATTAGGGGACCACAAAGGCCAATATAAAAGAGACTTCAGATACAGTATTAGGGGACCACTAAGGCCTATATAAAAGAGACTTCAGATACAGTATTAGGGGACCACTAAGGCCAATATAAAAGAGACTTCAGATACAGTATTAGGGGACCACTAAGGTCTATATAAAAGAGACTTCAGATACAGTATTAGGGGACCACTAAGGTCTATATAAAAGAGACTTCAGATACAGTATTAGGGGACCACTAAGGTCTATATTAAATAGACTTCAGATACAGTATTAGGGACCACTAAGGCCTATATAAAAGAGACTTCAGATACAGTATTAGGGGACCACTAAGGCCTATATAAAAGAGACTTCAGATACTGTAATAGAGGACCACTAAGGTCCATATAAAAGCATCCAAAGAGCACCATATCATGGGACTAATTCCATGACTTTTTCAGGTTTTCCATGGCCTTGGGAACCCTGAGAGTAACAGAATATTGGTTTAAATTTGATCAGCACTGCCTAATTTACAGTTTAATCAGAGTTTCGGAATAACCCTTAGCTGCCTATGGGATGTATGGGATGCACCGGGCATAGCAGCAGCTCGACTGCAGCGCTGCAAGATGACGTACTATGAAGAGCGACAATGGTAGCGAGTAGTATAAAAAAAACGGGGTCGGTTGATGGGTCAAACAACACAAGACTTTCACCCAAGAGTCCGGGGTTTCGTGTCCTTTTCATATCCCGCGTGTCACTTAAACGTAGCCTACATTTTGTAACCCCACACACAATCACTTAAAGGTACATTTTTAACCCCAACCATGATCATTCCCTAACCCTAACTAAGTGGTTTTACCCTGCACGTTGAATAATGACGCCAAACTGGTCCAGACCCACAACCAATCACGTTGAAAATTGACGCGCTGTGGATGGGAATACATTGTAATTAGTTGAAAATTCCTTGCGTTTGACTGAGACGCCAAAGGAGACTTTTTGCATCGGTACGCTAACACCAGATGCACCTGACCGAGCGTCCATTTCTGATGCGCCGGGAGCGAGGCTGTCTTGGTTCGGTCTGAGTTTAAGAAAGAGAGATCCGCTCCTATACTTGTGTCCGTACGCAGAAGTACAGTCTGCAGTTCAAGCAACAGGCCTTAGGGCCAGCAGCAAACCTCCAAGTGACGAATTCTGATCTGGGCACTGGTAATATGGAGGGAAGTTTATCACAGTTCATTTATACATTCTATCAACATTATTATGATACAAAGCTGGTTGAACAAAGTATCCCTTTAATGCACAGACATTTTTGGAAAGAAAAAAGCAATGAAAGTAGTTCCAAAAATGTTTAACTAATAAATTGCTTAAATTAGTTAAAAAAAAAAAAAAGTACATTCAATTTTCTCTCTACCTGCCTTTCTAACAGCATCCCTCCTCCCATTTTCACCTCACCCGTTCCTCTCTCTCTCTCTCTCTCAGCCTCTCTCTCTCACTTTGTCTCCCTCTCTCCCTTCCCTGTTGACGTCTCTACCACCCTCTCCTTTCCTCCTCCTCCATCCTCACACCCTTTCCTTCTTCCGCTGTCCCCTAAACTGGGCTGGAGCCGATCCAACGTGTCATTAATAAATCATGAAGAGAAGAAAGGAGGAGACACAGAGGGTTAGGTCCTGTGCTTCTCTCTCACCTCCTTTAGTGCAACTCAATCACGGCTCTGAAATCCAAGAGGATGTGTTAAATATTTAAAGCCAGTTAAAGGTGCTAAGTTTGCATTTTAAATCTCAATATATCATGGCAAAATGAAGAGTGATACTTCTACTGATAATTATCTTAATTGATCAGGACCATGGTTAAGGTGATGAGTCACTCTGTGCCAGACTGTTCTATTTTTTCCTCAAGTTTACAGTAAGACCCCACTAAGGGGAGAACAATCACATTGCATCAATGACACATAATTCATGTTGATTTTTTTCTTTTTATATAGTACTATATATACTTTTCTCCTCCTTAATGTGTTGGCACCTGTTTATGCAAATACTGAAAACAGCACCGCAATTGGAATATATGCAAACTTATTGTGTATTTACTTCCATACAAATATCTTATATATATTATAATATATATATATATAATATAATATTTTGTATGGGGGAGTCATGGTATTGGAGTAGTTAGGCTTGGGAGTGCTGTGTATATGTAAATGTATTTAGTATTTTCTGTATATTTGGCTGGAAATGATCACTATTATATCTCTGTAATTCATAATTAACTGCCATTTGTCTACCCGGGAGTGATTTTTGTGTAAGCGCCACTTAACGGTGGTCCATACTCAATTGGATGGTATGAATTCTATTAATTAATTGCTGGGGATGATTAAAGGTTTACATGGGATATTTCATCACAATAGCAATCACAAGATTTAGCTTGTTTTGCTAGACTCTTTCTAGGAGAGTTATAGGTACCTTACTAACAATCACCTATTTGATCACTGTTTCTATACAAGTTAGTTACAGCAACATGTCATTCATCCAAACTGACCCAAATGACCCCCAAATGAGCATTTTCATTGGTGGTGTCTGTGCTCAAACATAAAACCGGACTACATGACGAAGGAGTCCAATCAAGCGATCGACTCGACTGCCTCAGCTTCTCTTCCTTTCTTCATCTGCCTTCCTCTGTCAATCCATCGTCCTTCTTCCTGTTCCCTCTCCACTCACACCCTCCCCCCTCAGTTATCCTTTCTGTCTTTACAGGAGGAATCAAGCTACAGAGAGAGAGAGACTGTTAAGTCGGATCGATCGACGTCCTATGGATAGGATAGCCTGTCTGCTAGAGAAAGTGCTGCTACATTTTCCTATTTATGCTCCCAAAGGTATTGAATGGGGCTCCATTGCACCAATCAATACATGAATACATACATAAATAAAAACACTCTCTTAACAAGTCATTCAATCTAGAGCTGTGTCTAAACTTGTTTTGAACAGTTTTATTAAATGGAGTATCTTGATATGAACAGAGATTTGGTTCAAAAACTCCTTATTAGAAATGTTTGTGTTGTAACTTTTTAGCATAATATTTTCCACGTCATAATTTGTGATAAATGAAATGCAATTATGAGTTAATGCAAATTCCTTTTAACTCCACTTATTATTTTGACGCGTGATTAATGCATGCACGTTCTGTGATTTGGGCCTCGGGCCACTGCGTAGTTTGGGAAATCAGGAAGCGATGCAGCAGTAACCTTGTGGATGGCTGGCAAACACAAAGCTCCTCGGGAATTGGATGAAGTCTTTTGAATGGCAAGTTCTGTTTCAAAGCCCTTCCAGATGGTTCTCTCGACAAGACTGAAGTTATTTGCATGTACTGTCAATGTGAAGTGAGTTACCACCGGAGTACGTCGAGTCTCAAATACCACTTGCTGGCCATGCATACAGCTGAGGCAGAGAACCATCCTCCCCGTCGCCAAAGGCACGCAACGCTGGATAGTTTTTTTGAGCATACAGTTCCTTTGAGGTTATTCTGGAGAATATTCTAGCATATTACATGTTGATAAGAGCATTACAAACTGTACAAATATCCCTTTTAAAGTGCAGGTAGAATAGATCGAAATGTGCGATTGATTTGCGATTAATCACAAGTTAGTTATTTGAATAATCATGCAATTAATCGCGATTAAATATTTTAATCAATTGATAGCCCTAGTTTCAGTCTGTGGCATTTATAAGGGAACTGCCCTCCGAGAACAATTAAGAAGTTACTTTTGGCTTGACATGCATTCACAGATACAGAGCTGACAGTAAGCTACAGAGCATTCAAAAGGCCACATTAATTTTGCCGAATGCAATTGGTCGGTTAGGCCTCTAGTACAGGAAAGGATCATTCCAGTTTATCATAACCTTTGTGTTACGTTTGTAGTTCTGTTCAACAATCGGTTGTGATAACATAATTAACTACTGAGATGTGGGAACACCGTGACACTACTTGTCTTGGCTCAGAATTCTGTGTACAGGTAAAAAACATTCTGCGTTCATGATTCTGAACAACTCGACAGGTGAAAAACACAACTTCGAAGTGTTAACACAAGTCTTCCCAAGCCATCTAACAGTAATTGTTTCTGTTCGCACTGAGTGCTGTCATCAGCTTTTTCACACTTCTCACACACGCAGCTGAAGAGTGATACGTGTGAGTTGATGACTGAGAGCAAACTAAGCATCGCAAAGCCAACTCACAAATGAAAATATCAGTGTTGTGAAAGCATTTACAGTGATGCAATTGCAAAACGAAAATGAAACGACAATGTCATTTATCAAGTGTGAGTTTCCATCCACTGCTATGTTGATGATGATGTAAACTTTCTTTCAAAAGTTCACCATGTGAATGCAGTAGTAATACTTCACTCCCTCAACCATAAGGCTGCACAATATATCGTTTGTATCAACACGCGATATTAACTGCCGCAATAAACACATCGCGGAAGGCTGCGACATATCGCGGAAAACACTCTTGTGATTTTTTTGTGTTAGTTGTAAGAAAATATCAGCAGAAAACTTTCCTTCTTTGTTAGTGTTGCCTTTTATATTCAATACAATGTTCGATTTGTTCAATAACGAATGTTGGAAATTATTTTCTTTCATTCCTTTTAAATTCAACAAGCAATTTGTTGTATTTTACCAGAATACTGAAGGCAGCAGAACTGAGTACACTTTTATATCTGGTAATTTATGCAAGTAATATCGTTATCGCGATATTCAACGTTGTCTCATATCGCATAATTTCCTTATATCGTGCAGCCTGAACCCACCTTTTACCAGACAAAAAACTCCCAGCACATCTCAATCTTTTCCTGCACACTCCACCTGTTTGTTACACTCCTCCCTCCATCATTCCCTCCTGACAGTGAGGTGATTAGGAGAAGAGCAAAGAGCTGCTGAAAAAGCAGCTTAGCTGTAATTATCGCCTCGGAAAGAAACAAACAGTTCATCAGAGCCTTCCTCCGCAGACTTAACAACTGTTGCCGGGATATATCAAATGCTTGACAACCAGCCGTTACCTAGGCTACCATTGTCTCCGTATGGCTGGGGGGGCTCTCCGTAAAAGTCCATCGGATGAAAATCTTTTTTCCGAAATGGCAACTAATGAAAACACATACATGCATGCTCACACCATCACCTACACACACCCTCAGATGTAAGTCAACATACATGACACCAGTAGATGCAGACGTAGAAACAGATTTTTTTTTCTTGTGCCGTGTTTTCTGTCACCCCATATTGTTAATGCTTTGATACATGCTCATACACACACACATACACAATTCTGTTTTCTCAGTTACAGATTAAAGCGTGATTTATAGTCCTGCGGAGGCTCCACGCATTGCTATTGCCATAGCCTAAGTAAGTGGCCTAAAGTTTATACTTGTGAGTTGGTGTGTGCGTCGATCTCTTTAAGGCCGGTTACACACTGGATGCGTCGCGCAAGTGTGTCAGCTGCGTGGCGTGTCCATTTATATTTCGGCTCCCATGTTAACAGGTTAGAGCTTGCACACCGGCGCGCCAAAAACGCGTGCCTGCTAGAAATAGAACCAACGCCTATTTTTCACGCTGCACACAAGCGTGTTGGAAGCGTTTCCAGGCAAATAGAATAGGAAAAGATGTTTATATGTTGTTTAGACACAAATACACATAATAAATGACATGTTGATGTTTGAAAGTCTCCAGGTTTTGATATAAATGCAGTTATGAATGTAATTTAAAAACAAATTAATTGATTTTCTAATATTGCACCTGTCAATACAGAACAAAATATTCTGTATCCTATTTTGCCGTCAATACTGCCGATGTTGTCTTTGCTGTAACCAAATCAGTATATATTTATGTTTAACATGGTATTTCATTTTATCAATGGGAAACAATCATGTGTCCAGACAAGGCTAGCAGCAGCAGCGCCGCGTCAGACACGTTTCTGGTGTGTAAAGACATAGAAAATGCCATGCAGCCGCCACACAGCTGACACGCAACAGAAACGCCACGCAAGCAGTGTGTAACCGGACTAAGAGACTAGCAGGGCCCGGCAAGTGTGTGGTAGAGCAAGTAAGACGATTAGCTTCGGCACTCTAGCGGCGTAGTGGGAGAAACAAAGTGTCTCCCCTGTGCTTTCTGACCACGGTGGGAAATCTATAGCAGGAAAAGTTCACCCTCTCCTTGATTTCATGTTGTTTACGGAGAAGGAGAACAAGGAAATGAGTTACGTCGCTGCGACGTGTAATTAGGCTTGGCGTAGGGTCCGTGTCTCCACGTACCTACATAGGTAGCCACGGCGTAGATTTAACGCAGGAGCATATATCACGCTTAAAGAGTGAAAAGAAATATGTTGAGGGAGAGAAAAGAGGCTGATATCCGATAACGGTCTTCATCTTTAAACAGAGTGTAGCTCTAATGTTAGAGGTATGGGTACATACATTTCAAAAGTTACGCAGATATCCCAACTACGGCACGGACGAAAAACACTCATACAGTCCTTTTTAGGGTGCTATCTTGTGCTACATTGTTAATAAAGACAGAAACATGCGGTGGAATGTTTTTAAGAACAAAGTAGGCTTATCAACAGAAAACAACTATCAAAATTATTGTCATAGGAAAAATACATCAATAACAGCTTCACATTTTCGATTGATCGTCCAGTCCTACCCCATCATGTCAAAAGTCAGTTTGCAGAGAGCAGAGTACCTGCGAGAGCTTGTATTTCCCTCCAATGCTCGCAAAGCAGACACTCGCATGTGAGGGCTGACCTGTGCGCTTCCTAAATAGTTTTATACACGCACATGCCATTCTTTGACTCCCTCTGTGTTTTGTTTCACGCTCTCAGCTGCCTGTACATCTCTTGATGGTTGAATTAGTGCATGAAGGCTATTATCTCCGCCTGTGAAATGATATCATTTGCTCGTGAGCCTGTTCATCACGCTCGCAAGATATGACAATAATCCCATATTAAGTATGAGAAAAACTTCAAAGATGAGTCAAAATAAAGGGAAGTGACAAAATATGATAAGCAAAGCACATACAAAACAAAAATAAGTCTATAAAGGGCAGCTATAACATTCCTGAGTGCATTGCTAAACGTTTTGCTAAAGGTTTTGTTGGATAGGATTCCGCATAAAGACACTGGCCACTGTCCGTCATAAATGAGTGAATAAATGAGAGTGGATATCAGTGACATTCCACGTTTCTCAGTTGGCTGACAACAGACCATTCACCAGTTGCAACAGCAGGGCTGGCCCATGGCATAGGCAGCATAGGTAAAAGCAAGGGCGCCAGCAGTGCAAATGGGTAAAGAAAAGTTAAAGATATTAAAAAAGAAATGGAAAAAGCATCAAAAACATTGTAAAAGTGACCAAAAAAGCATCTAAACCTTGAAAAAAGAACCAAAAAATGTGACCTCCCACCAAGAGACAGGGTCTGTCTGAGGTTACTGTCATGGTTGTGGTTTTCTGTTGTGGTTTATTGTTGTTATTTCATTCTCTGTTTTCCCTGTCTTTTTGTGTTCTGTTTTTTTTCCTGTTCAGTTTCCTGATTTACTTTGTAGTGTATGTTTTCATGCTTCAGTTTCCTGATTTACTTTGTAATGTATGTTTTCATGCTTCAGTTTCCTGATTTACTTTGTAGTGTATGTTTTCATGCTTCAGTTTCCTGATTTACTTTGTAGTGTATGTTTTCATGCTTCAGTTTCCTGTTTTACTTTGTAGTGTATGTTTTCATGCTTCAGTTTCCTGTTTTACTTTGTAGTGTATGTTTTCATGCTTCAGTTTCCTGTTTTTCTTTGTAGTGTCTGTTTCTCCTGTGTCATGTCTTGTTTTAATTCCTGTCTCGTGTGTTTTCCCGCCTTTGTGACTGTCTGCCCCGCCCTGATGTGTCTCACCTGTTCATCAGCCCTCACGCACCTGTCCCTCGTTACCACCCTCGTTACCTCATGTATTTAGTCTCTGGCCAGTTTTCTACCTGCTTGCCTCAGGGTACTTTTTGTTGTAGCCAGTTTAATTTAATAAACCTTTGAGACCAAACACTGCCTCTTCGTCTAAACTCTGCATTTTTGCACTCTGCACTTCAACAAATCCTGACAGTTTCTACCTGTTCAATTATATATAAATTATACAGTGTGTTCTAGACCTAGTCTGTAAAGTGTCTTGATAACTTTCTTTTTTTAATGAAATGTAATTGAATTAAATTAAGGCGAAACATACAAGCCGGACAGAGCACAACTCAACAGCAAAAGTCAGGAAGAGGGATCACACCATTTGGTCAGCCCAGTTAACATTTGATTTATCAGTAGCTTACATCACAACAAGGTTTTGTATGTGTGAATGAGTAACTGAGAGAGGCGATCCAGTGTAAATAATAGGCCTGCAACTCCATTATCACTAAGGTCAAACTTCCAATAACAGTATAACTAACTATCAGTGCACAAATTGAAAATAAATTACATGCACGTTAACAAATGCCACTGCCACACCGGCCGCAGTCATCTTTGTAAATGAATACTCATCGTAGAAAAGGTTGCAGACTCCTGGTCTGGACTCATGCAAACACAGACCTCTATCTCTTACCCTTATCCTTAATGTTAAAAGGTTAATGACCGACGCATACATGTTTCTGCATGTACATACAGTAATTATGTTCATATGCCAATAAATCAATATGTTGCAATGAGCTGATCCTAACCCCGGTCTATTTCAACCACTTATTTTACCCATATGAAGTATTCAACAATACAATATTCCATACAGGCCATATTTTCATGACGGGATTAGAACGGGTTCCGCTAGCCATTCCGACATACCCCCACTCCAACATTGACGACTAATTGTCGCAGTGGCGGAACTTCCACTGTTTCCAAACATCCCACAATTTCGACAATTTTTGTTTCCATTAGGGTTAGGGTTAGGGGTTAGGGTTAGGGAATAGCAGCATGTCGGAATAGCGGCATTTCGGAATAGAAGCATGTCAGACTGGCAGCATGTAACCATTAGAACTGAAAGGGTTGTTTCATTATTATATTAGTCGATCAATAGAAAATGTTTTCACATTGTTTAGATAATCGATTATGATGTATGTTTTTTAAGCAAAAATAATGAAAACATTAGTTCCATCTCCTCAAAAGTGAATATTTCTTAAGCCCAGTTCAGATCAAAGATTCGCGACAAGACGAGTCGAAACATACAACTTCTTGCAACGAGTCGGTCTGCAGCGTTCTAAAAATGAAAAGATTTGTTAGTCGCAGCCCTAGAGGTGATATTCACACATAGTTTAACCGACTACAGTCAGCATTCTAATTAATTTATGAAATATCCAAGTCATATCACTGCAGTATACAATATTTAAGACTTTTGAGGTATTATTATCATCGACCATGCTTTATGTTCATAAATAATACATTTTATGTTTGACAAATAAAGTTTAAGTAAAACTTTTAATGCTAATCTAACGTTGCAATACACAAAAGGAATGGATTCTATTGCTTTTGTTTTATTATGAAATTCCACACAGTAATATATCATCTGCCTATTGTATTATGCATTTTCTATCCTGCACTGCCACGATGACCCACTTTTCTCCACCAGTACATTATAGTTTCATCTGTATGCAAGTAGAATATCTCTATTCATTATAATGTCCTCCTTTTACAATGAACATTACACCTGTTCTCATTGCCTGTTGCTGTAGTTTTAATTAGAAGCCCATTCTTATCACTCACTGTATCAGACATTGAGGTATTTTCCCATCTAGTTCCTTCTGGTAGAGACTGTCCTCCCCTGAATAACGCTCCCATAGGTTGTTTGCCTCATATAATTATTACGGGTGCAAAGGAGGAAGTAAGGTGACGAAGAATATGAGCGGCATATTGTAGGTAGGTTGCAGTGGACATAGTCTCGCTTTGCCAGACCTTCCTCCGGAGTGCTCTGGAGTCCACACAGCATTCCAGGATAGGAGTGCTGTGCAGGGGTGTCGAACTCAACTTCACTAAGGGCCACACTGGAAAAGGCGAATCGCATCAAGGGACAGACGTGGAGTTTATTTTCATGCTTTTATTTAGAAAAAGTCAAATATCATTGACTGTATTATTCCATGTCTCATATAGTCTTCTCACTTACAGTTTGGTCCACATAAAGCCCTAAAAAAGGCAGCAAATAGTTCCTTAGAAATCTTAGAATTTAGCAAATCAAGCAAAACAAAGATTACATTTTAAAAGTAAACTCACAGCAACCTGTTTCCCAGCTTTAATTTTGAAAACTCTCTGCTTCTGTGGGAATTTCTGGAAGTCTCAAAGTCAGCAAATCTACCAAATTCTGTGTCGTGTAGTTCACATTTGAAAAATAAGGCATGTGCACAATAAGGCATGCATGCCCGACCCGAGGCCAACAGGTCCCAACGGGCCGGGCCGGGTTCGGACAGATATTTAGAAATCATTATCGGGTTCGGGTCGGGCTCGGTCACTTCAGCGCGATAAGGCATTTGTTGTAAAATGGTGCTGCGGCTCGTTTAAGAGTGTGTGTGTGTGTGTGTGTGTGTGTGTGTGTGTGTGTGTGTGTGTGTGTGTGGTAAGTGGGCAGAAGAGAGATAGAGTAAGAGGAAGCAGACGTATTGTAGATGCAACCGGAGCAGAGTTAGTGGTTATTCATTTTATAATATATAATATACAATATATCTCCCCTGGTTTTCTGACCACAGTCGGAAAAGAAGCAAGCAGGAAAGGTTAACCCATTGAACATTGTAACAGCTTATTAACGTGCGCTTGTTGCCCAGTGTGCTCTGATGTGCTCATCTGTTGACATTTCCGAATGCCTTCCTACAGTTGCTTAATAAAAGCTTTCTACACAAACAAATGTACGTGTCATTAGTATAAGGAAAAAAAATGAGATTTTAACTGTGTCCGGCTCGGGTCAGGCTCGGACACAAATATCTTAATGCCTGTCGGGCTCGGGCTGGGTTCGGTCACAGCTCTGTCGGACGTGGGCCGGGCTCGGACAGAAAAATTCGGCCCAATCCAGACTCTAGTGCACAACTAGGCTCAAAACCTGCGGGCCTTGAGTTTGACACGTGTGATTTAAACCAATCACAATCGCCATTGACAGCGCTAAACACCGCATGGAGCCACGGTGCCTCTGCTAAATAGCCTCATGAAGAAACTTGTTTTGGTGGAACATGTGTACGTTCAAAAATTGTTTTAGTCGTGCAATAGAAAACTCAGATTGGACAGATAGTCTAGCTAGCTGTCTGGATTTACCCTGCAGAGCTCTGAGGAGCAGTTAACCATAGTCCTCAGAAATCCACCGGAGTTTAGAATTCCAACACAAAGAAAGCATTAGGTAATGGAAATCCGGCCGAAAAGAAGCACATAATGGCGGAATTTCTGGCGGCAACGGAGCAATCCCGAAGTGGAAGGTGGTGGATATAGGCTACAGTGGACAAGACACAGGACTTTCTCCCAGGAGACTGGGCTGCTAGTTCCATTTGAAAATAAAAGGCACGTTTAGCTTTTTTTAAAGGTCCGATATTGATGAAAGTAAGATGTCTTTTTTTTATCATAAAGCAAGTTGAAGTGCTATACAAATACCGTGAAAGTATCAAAACACTCAATCCACAGAGAAATGCATATTCAGAAATTAGAGACTTGGCTTTTTCGAGAGGGGTACAGAAAGAGACGGGCACTAAAAGGGAGCGTTTCAGATAAAGGGTGAACACAGGTATATTTAGACAGACAGTATTAGAAAAATAACGTGTTTTTTGAACATTAAAGTGGGTAGACATGTTCTGGTAGAAACCCCAAATAAAAGTATGAACCCAAAAATTTGCATGATAAGGGACCTTTAACTTTACAGACCGCAAGTGAAGTATCATGCGATTTCATCCCAAACCACAATCTTTTTCTGAACATAACCAAGTAATTTTTTTTTGCCTAAACATAATCAATCTGTGACTGTTTCACAACGTTAACAACATGTTTAAAACCGCGACCGACCTTCTCTGGTTTAGATATGAGGACGGAAAACGCTCCTGCGGGCCGTAGTAAAGGGTAGGAAAAAACAACCCATATTGACGTATGACCTGTTGTTCTGGTACTCTGGCACTGCAGATGTGGGAGCAGCTTTTACTATCTATAATCCTGAAAGATTAAAAGACTTGGATGTATGATGCAGGTACTGTATATGATGCAGGTATAAAGAGAGTAGAGGAATTACATGGATGAGAGCGCAAGAGGAAGCTCAGGGTTGCCATTGCAGAAAAGACAAAGACAGAGACCATCGACTGTGAGAAACAGCTGCTGCTCACAGATTTACAGGTGTATTACTGCATACAAGTACATGAAATGTATCTCTTCTCTGCTGCTGAAGGACATGCTTTGTCACGCGCACGCACACACACACACACACACACACACAGAAAGAAAATGTGTCCTGTTCCCACTGATGGACAACAGAAGCTGTGGCAGAAGGATGGTATTAAAAGCCAGCAGGGGATGTAGTGGATAAAAATGTCAGAGCAACCAGCAGGCTATGTTCTGTAACATGTTTAATCAAATTACAGTGTGTGTGTGTGTGTGTGTGTGTGTGCATGCGTGCGTGCGTGCGTGTGTGTGCATTACTGCGTGTGCATCAGTGTATGTGTGTCACTGTGTGAATTTCTGTGCCTGCTGTGTTTATAGACTGTATGCATAGTAGATCTGCTAAACCTTTGAACTCTGCAGTAGAAATGGTCTGCCAGTGCCTACATTGGTATTTTTGCTTATTGTGATGTCATTTCTCGGAGTATCTTCGAATGCTCCATATCACTAAACTCAGTACAGCCTAAGCTAAAAAGGTGATGGAAGTCAGTAAACCATAATAATTAATAGAAATATTAAAATTGTGTCATAAATATAAAGAATACAAAAATTAGTTTTCATCAAAACTTAATGAATAAATAATCACACAGAAAATATTGTTTAGTTTTTGAGATATGGTCGTTTTAATGAGAGTGTAAAGGCGTTTCTTTTTGATCATCTGCAAAAGAATGCTGCCACGGACGTCTCACAACGTGATAGCATCATCACGAGAGCACAACTTAATGAGGCGAAAGACAGAAGCCTTAGCTTTCTGCTGAAAGCAATGAATGCTCTAGCTGTTAAGTTTATATATATTTTTTTCGATCGATTTAAACGGGATTATCTAAACGATCTCTGGTGTGTGTGCATGTGTGCCTTTGTTTGCAAGTATGTTGTGTGCCTGGACATCATTATTGTGCGTGTGTGTGCATGGATATGTTATGAAAGTTGTTAAGCAGAAAACCTTTTCAATCTGCAAGTGAAATAAAGCTATGAAGTGTACAAGTAAACAACGCGAACAAGTAAACATGACCAAGTTCAAAAGAAAACAAATTTTGCATTCACACCCTTAGTTTTTAAATGTTATCTCACTTTCTTCAACGGTATGACAGATTCTGAGCACTTAAGAATTTACGAGGGTACTTGCTACCAATTTCTCTTTAAAAGGCTTTTACAGGACATTCTGGGTAAATTCACTTAATGACAAACCCAGTGGAGCGCACAGAAGAAGCCTGATGTTACTCAGTCCTAGAGGGTTGGTTCTAACAGATTCATGCTTCAAATCCAAATGTGGTTTGATCTGCTCTGGGGGCAGCAAGCAAAGAAAACCCTGCAGCTTGTTGAAATCTGGTGACACAATTACACTAACAAGCTCAAAACATTTAGATTCTGTCCTTGTTCATGATTCTGTCCCTGCATTCTCAAATCCTGAATTGCAGATTGATTACTACTCAAATTTGTTGCATGTGTGTGTGTTTACTACTTCTTGTACAAGCCTCCAGTGTTTGGTTATGCTTGGCCACCTATGTGTGTGCGTGTGTTTGTGTGTGCGCGTAACTGGGTAACTCACCCAGCCAATACTATGAAGAAGTCCAAGCGGTTCCAAGTGTCTCCAAGGTAACACTTCTTGCCGAAAATCCCCAGAGCCACCATCTTGATCACCATCTCAATGGCAAAGAAGGCAAATATGAAGTCATCGAAGTTCTGCAGAAAGAGAGACACACACACAAAAATTTTTTAAAGTTAGCAATATGAAAAGTAAACAACACAAAGTCCAGCAGAGACTGATCAGAATGTCAGTTTTGCAGGTATTAAACCAGGTCCAAAGTATTGGAAAAATGTACAATTATGATCCGATGATGATGCTAAGTCAGACGATCACTAACGTAACTACAATATATCCTGAGGGCAACACAAATGTAGCTACCAAATTTAATTGGTTTCATTGTTTCCATCCAATAGTTCTTGAGACATTTGATACAAAACTACAAATGCCATGGTGGCACTACAGGAAAAGTTCAAAAATGTTTGCACAAAATGGTGTGCCGATATATTTGGTAGATTTATGAGATTGGCTATGTGAAAACGATGACCTGCTGGCAGCACAGGAACAAAAGTCAGGGGATTACCAAAACCAGTTGGGTTCATCTTCTGGGGAACATGAATGTCTGTAAAAACACGTAATGGAAATCCAACCAATAGTTGTTGATATATTTCATCATAGACTTTAAAAAAATAATACACAGAGTTTGTGGGTCTGAAAAGTGAAGCCAATGCTGAAGTGCCTTAAAACTGCATTCTATCTAATTTCCAGCAGGGGGCGACTACATTGGTTGCAAAAAGAGATCCAATTACATAGAAGCCTATGGGAAATGACCCTCCTCACTTGACTTATTAGCGCAGTAAACATTTTCATAATGAGTTTAGGGCCTCAATCGCTAGTTTCAAGTCTTCTTCAATACAGCATGATGTTGATTTAGCAAATGATGGTCCCATTTATTTCAAAAATGCATGCTCCACGCCACCCTGTCAGTCAGGACAGAGGCTTAGCAATGCTAATCATGGCACGGTGGGTGTTGTCCCTGTTTTAGTCTTAAACTTTGACCCTGCCGCTGTGTGGTTTCACTTCATCAAAGTTAATTTTAACATTTACATTCAACAAAAATAACCCACTGAGAACCCTTGACAGTAATGTGATTGATAATTCCTGCTGAGGAATTCTCTTTTCTCTTTGCCCTGCCGCCAGGAGGTCAGGATCCCTGTGGTAAGAGGAAAGAAAAAGATAAAAGAATCCTTGCAACTAGAAAGGATGTAGTGTCTTGCTAAAGGCGACTTCTGTAAGCAAGATGCTTGCCGACAACATGGGTCCTGCGGCCTAAGGACGGTTTTGCACACCATAAGTTCACCTTGCTGCCATATCAGGGCCTTGAGTGACAAATGTCCTCCAATCCAGAATATACAATATAATAACCTGGAACAAGCCTCTCATTGCATTAATCAGCATTCCTGCCCTCATTATTGTCTGTCTGGCTGCGAGCTTCAGCTCTCCCAATCATTAGCAGACTGGACTGAAGGAGAAAACAAGAGCAAGAATGATGATGTGAGTTGGACGGGAATTCAAAAGAAGATAACCTTAACTTTTGAAACATGAAGATCAAATAATTGTCAAAAAGGCAGAAAAGAAGGAATTGGAGATGAGGAGGGAAAAGAATGCAGCTAAAAGTCAAAACATGAAAATGTAATTCTGGAAGAAGATCAAGGCACAGGACACCCACTGATGATGAGTCATCCAAACATGAACACAGTATAAATATATCAAATCTTGTTAGCTTAGGCAGAATAACTCCCGCTGCTCTAAAGTTCACTGTAAGTAAAATGTAGAGGGTCACACGGGAATGTATATATGTGTGTGTGTGTGTGTGTGTGTGTGTGTGTGTGTGTGTGTGTGTGTGTGTGTGTGTGTGTATACTACTCAACGTTCTCATCAGTCCCATCCATAGGCTCCTGATCAATGCTTTTTTTAAAAATGACCTTTATCATACAGTCCATGCAATCATGTGATTATATTTAAGCAGCCTATATCAATGATCATGTTATTATTTTCGGCAACTGACAAAAACAAGGAATACAAAAAAATCACAGATCTTTGGCCCACCCTTTTGAGTTTGTTGAGTCAAACTAGTCACTGATATTTTGCCACAGCATGTTTTGGCTGTCAATCTCAGTCTGTCAATCCACACAGGAGTCTGTTTACGAAGGTAAGAGTCTGTTTACGAAGGTAAGATACTTCCATTTAGTTTAAATCTGCTGCAATCGTGGACTGAATATAGAACATAGGAAAAGATGCGCTAGCATATGTTGAATGAAAATGCTTGGGCCACTGACTCCAGGCAAACTTTAAATCATAGCAAATTGTAGGATTGTATTGTCGCTGAAATGACAAACCAATTTGCAAGTCAACTTTAGCTTAACTTTGCCAGCCAGCCCACCTAAAGTTAACTAAATGATAGGAGAGGATTCTGCTTCCAAGACGTTTGGTAAATAGCCAAATCAAAGAGTCGGTTCTTTTTAAGTGTAAAGTGGCTATTCATATTTCGCTTTGCCAGACCCTCCTCCAAAGCGCTCATGCATTGATTTTTATCAGACACCACAGTGTCAAACGTTTTGGTGGCATCTGGCACACTGAACTGAGCTGCTGTGGTAGCGGGCATTAAATTGATCGAAGGCTTGCTGTGATTGGCTGCAATTGGCCTGCTAATTATGTATTTTTGTATGTATGTTACTTTTCCAAGTTTGCTCCCCCCATTTTAAAACATAACCAGGCGCTAACCATGATCTCATCTTTGGAGAGCATTCACGTAGTCTGTCTAGAAATCCCAACAGATTTTACGCAAAATGTGGGTGGCACTGCTGTTTTCTAGGGCATACAAAATATTAGATAGTTGGTTCCTTTAGCAAACAGCTGCCCCAGGTTTCTCCCTAATACTGTCCGTACATTGCTCCAGATGTTTTACACACCACTCATTTAGTCCAAAGAGGCAGAAGAGCCTCAGAGCAGATTGTTCAGTCATGCATATAATCCCCAAAAAAGAAAAAAGATAAAAGAACAAACATTGTGTTCAGTGTTTTTGATCTAAATTAAATGTAAAGTGTCTCACTGCTGGAACCAACTTGTCTATTCCATGGTACAAATGGCAGAAGTTACCATGGAGATAGGTATTGTGTTGACTCTCTATCAGGTGAGGATCAATCCCTGTTGATTGATCCTCACCTGATATTTTCTTCCAATTTAGAAAGCCCAGAGCACTGTAGTCTGTGTTACTCTACTGTTGACCTTGCGAGTATGTGTGACAGACATGTGCTACCTTCATGACAAGAGACCAAATATAAGGGGAGTTCTTGCTATTCTCCAGTACCCCCTATTTGCAACACCATGGACCATGAAGGAAAGGAATTTGTCTTTGCCCATGAGAATTCAATAACAAATACCTTAGACATGGATACATTTGTTAAAATTGTGGCAAAGGGAAACAGGATACTGATGGATGGATGGATAGATAGACAGAAAATGTTCTGATTTTGCACTGTTGGATTATATATATGCTGCATATATTAGTTAGATTGAACTTTGAGTATCAGCTTAATTAGATGATTTAGTTGTTTTCTTTGTCACTTTTCAGTTAGAGTTTGAATAACACCAAATATTGGCTATGGTGAGGAAGTCTCACTTGATTAGGTTTTAATTTAGTTTGAGAACTAAGCTCATCCATTGAAAATACATATTGTGTTGATTATGTAAAATTGTGGATGACAGATTTTTTTGTCTTAAAAAAATGCCCTCCATTGACTCCAATCATAGGGTAGCAGCAAACTTAGAAATGCTGCTTCACTACCTCTCAATTTCCCTGCCTCAAATTGTTCTTTATACATTAGAAGAGAATTAAATAGAACACCTCTTAATTAATTAATTAATATTCTGCATTTATCCAAACACCACAAAGCCATGGAATGGAATTGCATCTGATCTTGATTCTGACAACCCTCCGGTTGCCAGCTGTCATTTTGCTAGGGATTCAAACCAGAAACCTCCGGGCTACTAGTCCGCTTCTCTAACCTCTGGGCAACCTACTGCCCAAATTTCCCCACCTTTTTATTTCTACCAGCCCACCGGCCCTGTACAGGGAACTTTACAATGCAGCGATAAAGTTTTAAGTCTACTAAAATGTAAAGAGATGGATTTCAGGTAGGGCTACAAAATAAAAACTTAATTCAGGTCTAACTTCCAATTGAACCTTTGGGTGACTTGGAAGTGTTGGCAAAGACAGAAATAAAGTTAGATTGAGCTTTGCCAAGCCTTTTAAAAGCTATGTTTCCAATTTTTTTAGTCACTGTGAGGTTGCCAGGGAACCAGCGGAGACTACAGGAAGTATCTGTGACGTGCCACTGTTCAGCAAGTTAGAGTTTATAACTCTCCCATAAACCACAGCTTGTTGTTTTTGCACATTTGTTAGCTTCAGGTAGATGTATTGCTGAACTTTGGACATAGCTAGCTGTCTGACCATGAGCTAGCTAGCTGCTCCCCTGCTTCCAGTCTGTATGCTAAGCTAAGCCAATCGCCTGATGAGCCTAATCTTCTCTTGTCTTCTCTCAGCAAATAAAAACAAAAACAATTATATTTCCTCAAAATGTCAAACTATTTTTTTTTACTTTTAACATTTTTTGCTTGTTGCTACAATATGTTAGATTAATTAGTGCACATTTCTATGTTTTTTTTTAATGCAAGAGATAAATAGATAATCACTGTAAAGTACGTATGAATGGTTTCTGTTTGCCTATTTAAGGTCTGGAGAAAAGGCCCTATTGGACCAACAGCCCTTGTTAGTAATCAGCTTTTCGAAAGACACTGCACACTGGACCTTGCATGATAGATAGATAGATAGATAGATAGATAGATAGATAGATAGATAGATAACGGGGCACGTCAGTCTGTTGGGAAAATAACAAGAATTTCCAACTATTGAGAGGCGTTACGGTCCAAGATGCACGGCTGAGAGAGGACTAGCGTTGTGTGAAATTAAGCAGAAATATGCTGAGCATAAAATGACTGCCTTGCTCTCTCTTCTAATACTCCATCCTATCTATCTCTGTTCTCTTTTGCTTGATGACGGAGCCATTTCTCTTTCTCTGCCGCGGAGTAATTACTCATCTATTTTGCATTAGCTAAAGCCTGCATGCCAGCAGAGCTCATCATACTGTATAAGAATCCCCTTTAAGACTCAGAGTGATAGGGACCATATATTTACTGTCACACACACACACACACACACACACACACACACACACACATCTGCACACTGATACATACAGTACATGCATACTTTAGCACATACAACTTGGGACCAAGCCTTTAGGGACTCTTGTTAAATTGACATTGAGCTGATGTCAGCCAGCTTAAACTTCCATGCTGTTCTCATTTCAAACATGATCACAAATATACGGATAGCTGGGTTTCAAAATTAATCAAAGTCAACAGGACATGCCAGCTTGAGGCGTTCCCACTGGAGCGTACTGGTGTGGCAGCACATCGTAATACAGCCTCTGCAATCTCGATATTGATTCCCCCGAAACTACATCATTGCGCGAAGCGCGTTGCGTGATCCTGATGAACAAGGATTGGATTTAATATCCAAACATACAGGAAAAGCTCTGAAGATCTCCAGAGTTTCCTGACACTGATGACACCACGTTGAGTTTTTACCGAAATGGAAATGTGTGAGTTCACTGTCACCACGGTTCACTGGCTGTACATCCGTGTGGAGAGCAGAGAAGCCGAACACAAGCCTGTCTCTGAGGTTCATAGACACAGGTGACCTGTGCTTGACGGCTCACTGCTCTCGCACTTCCAAATGTTCTGCCCTCCACTGCGTTCTCTCCCTGTGAGAAGATTTACACAGGGACAGAATTTTTGAACTCCGTTGGATATTTTCTGCAACTTTTGGAATGTCCCCAAAGAATAATGAGACTTTCACATTATGCGAAAACAAAACAAAAAAAGTTAATTATAATAATCATCCGGCCTAATCCCTGTTCAGACACGCCTTATGAAATTGGCTTTCATTCAGCGTGACAGCCACAAAAGGGTGAAATAGGCCAAAAACTGACAGCTCAGAACTTGTAGTGAGTCAATCCAATCTAAAACTCTTTGAAATAGTGAGTGATGAATATGCAAAATTACGGTTGAAGCAAAATTAAGTGGTGAAGCAGATAATATAAGGGGATGGTAATGCAATATTCTTTGGACAACTGAAATCCTATAATGGGAATATCATAACTCACATACAGTTTAAAAGGGCCAACCTTTTATTCAGGTTTCACATGTGTTGCTATTGCTTATTGTGCTCATTGCACTGCGTCTCTCCGAGATCATTTGTCAATGGAGCAGTGTTGGCAGTACTGTAAAGTCTTTGAGTCTTTTGATTGTGTGTAGGTGGTCTGCTCATCCTTCTATATTTATTCCAAACAAACCACTGTTGCTGCTGCCAGAAATGGAAAAGCCTTCACTTCCTGTGCACCAGACGAACCCTGTAAGGACTTACCAGACGCAGATTGTTTATAACGAGCAATTTTTAAAGCTTCGTACCGCAAATTGTGGGTGCAGGACTTATTACTACTAAGTAACTATTAAGTAACGAAGTGGCAAAAATGTGAAAGTATTTGTATACATCTAAATATTGCACATTATAGGAATTTCGCACAGTAGACATTTGACAGAGCACATTTGTAATGACATGTGGCTCATTCTATACAAATGTCTCAGTAAGCCATGACAGTGTGACAACGAGTGAACATGCACACTACCAGGACCCTGAAACAGAAGCAGCTAAATGGAATTCAGATACAATTTTAAATTGTACATGCTATCAGTTAGCTAAACTTTCTATATTAATCATCATCATGCGCTATTGCTAACCATTCCCTCAAATTTAGACTCCAACATGCTGTGGCTTCATAATAATAATAGAGTACATTTATTATTTACAAGTCACTGATAGGAAAGTTTAGTTAATGTACCTAAAAACCTATAGCATTGGGTAGTGTTGTAGCAGCTTACTGTCTGAAAGTGCATACAAACGTTAGCAAACATTTACCTTGTTTCATATCCAGCAGACAAAGAGCAACATTACCATTCATTTGGAGTCATGTTTCTCGCCACCTGATGAACGTAAGCCTAAAATACCGTCTCCTTGAAATATTGCCTTGGTCTCTACCAATAACTGAAACTTGTCTGAGTCTTTAGCTGTTAAATGTCCAACTTTTCTCTCTAGCTACTCGCTAACTTGTTTGGTAAGCTCAAAGTGGCTAACGGCTAATGCTATTTTCACCGCATAGTACGGCTGTGTTCTACTTAACTCGCTCTTTCTTGGTTTTCCATCAGCAAATGTTTTTGACTTTTTGTGGGCAATTTTGAAGTAGCCAAGCTACGGTCGATAGCGACCATTATTTTTCATTCACTTGCCCCAGATTTTATAAAATGGCAGCCTGCAAACCTACGCCGTACACACTGCACTGTACAATTGACGCAGATGGTCCTCTGTTTTGTTTTAGATGAAAGGATCCAGCGAGTCTCCTGTTGAAGACATATTACGGCAGTATCAAATGGTGGCGATTTGCCGATCAGCTAAATAGATAATTAGAGAAAAGACCTGGTACCAAAAGTGAGTCGAGTCGAGCAGAGCAGTATAAGTTAGGTAATTTTGCCAGTGTTGGCAAACATTTTATATTACTTTGATTCACTACATTCACTCCTGAGAGCACTGTCTCTGCCATTTTATGTCAGTGTCCGAATTCTAAGTGTGAAATGTATGCTTGTATGTATTTAAACTCACAAAAAGTACCACAGTAAAACAAAACAATAGCATGGACAGAAGCACGGACACTACTTTTTAATAGAAATCCCACAATGCAATGTTTTGCCTTTGATGTGAAATTTACATTTATGTGTCTGGCTAAAAAGGTGGCAAACCATCAACTGACAACACCGGTCAGAACCAGAGGCAGCTGTCCACACCAGGTTCTTTTCACTTTTACATTTTAGATACAGCACATCTACCATTTTGTTTCCATACAAGTTAACTTTTATGCCAATGAAGAAAAAGGAAATAATGGGATGCTCAATTATGTCTTCAGCTTTCTGCCACTCTTATCTTCTCCCCCACTCTTGTCTCCCTGCATTAACAGCTGGATGGGATTCCTGCTGTATGTGAGCTACTGGCATTCCTTCTCTTCATCCTCCTCCTCCTCCTCCTCCTCCTCCGGTCTACCACTAACTTCCATCTCTCTCATCTTTATTTTCATCTTATCTTTTTCTCCCACTGCCTCCCTATATCTCCCAGGGAAGGCTTATCACTCCCCCGTTACTGTGACTACGTCGGCTGCAGTATTTCACTGTGTGTACGGCTACAGTCTGAGTGTGTGTGGGGTACATTTGATTGTCTGCAGGCTCATGTGTATACGGTATGTGTCATTTTGATGTGCTTGCTTATAATAACTTGTACTTGACTGTATATAGCCTGTGTGTGTGTGTGTGTGTGTGTGTGTGTTTGACCATGTGTTTTTGTGCGTATCCGTTCTCACTCCCAACTCGTCACATACTGGCGCTTGGTCAGTGGCTCTCAGCATCAGATACTGACACACAATGCACCCTTTTGCGTCTGTATGGGACGTCCCGGGCTAAGCAGCAGCTCGATCGCGGCGCTGTAAGATGATGTAGTATGAAAAGAGATAAAGGTAGCAGTATTATAAAAGACCGAAATCCACGTAAGGAGGCAGGTTGGGGTATTGGATAGGTCAAACAACACAGGACCTCCACCCAGAAGGCTGGGGTTTGTGTGCTGTTTGTCTCGTGTGTCACTTACAACGTGTCATTTAAGGGATAATTTTTGGCCGGATGTCCCTCACCTTCCGCTTTCTTTGTGTTTGCATTCTAAACTCCAGACAATTCAGGAAACAAATTCTGAGCTGGACCCCGACAATCAAATTATATGAATCTTTTTTTTTGAGTAAAATTTTCATCACACACTTGCCAGCAATTTTAAATCCAGAGCTCACCTCCCTACGTGCACATGTTCCACCAAAACAAGTTCCTTCCCAAGGCTATTTTGCAGAAGCACCATACTTGAGTCCAGCGCTTAGCGCCGCCCAAGATGATTGTGATCGGTTTAAATAAATGCCAATTAACCAGAGCACATTTTTCTCCTATCCAGGAATGTTGTGTGGACTAGCCAGACCTTCCTTTGCACCGCTGTGGAGATGTACGTTTGGCAATGCGAGACTACCCTAACCCTAACTAAGGGGTTTTACCCTGCACGTTGAAAAATTATGTCAAGGGGTCCTGAACCAGAGCGTCAAAAAAGTCACACCGAGGGAGTATTGATCAGACAGCTTCTTTCTCTCTGTCTGAATTGTGTATGTAGGCTTGCGTGTACCTCTCAGCCTAAACAGTGACAGCCCACACAGCCCTGTGTGTGTGTGTGTGTGTGTGTGTGTGTGTGAACGCCCATGTTACTTCTCACATTGCCTGAGAACAAGTGTAAACACACGTGTCCGCCAGGCGCACAACAGACATCAGCAAGCTTTATTGCGTGTTATCAATGTCAACGTCAAGCGAGTGCCAACATTACACGCCCTCTCATCACCTCCTGCACGGAGCCTTTGTGTTCTAAGTGCACTTAATCACTCCCGCTGAGTGCACTTAAAACCCTCCCTAATGACTTGACGCGACTCACTCCCAATCCTCAAGTGTCAAAGCAGTTATTACGGATACAGTATTGTGCCCAAGTGTACAGTGACGCAGCCCTTGACGAACAATCAAGATCTGCAGATCAGAAACATTCCTGCACATGATTTAAATATTTCCATGTGTTTTTGCACATGAGCACAAGCTGTTGTGGTTAAATAATCAGCAGCCAGGCAATGCAGGGGCATGTTGTTGGCAGGAGGTATATCTTTCAAGAAGGAGGAAGTCCACAGCAAGTAGCCACCCTGCTGAAGTGTCCTTCAGCAAGTCCCTGAAAACCTACCAGCTCCTTGTCTGTGCTGCAGCTGACCCTGAACTCTGATCTCCATATAGGGTGTAAGCCGGAATTCCTTTCCCAGGCAATAGTGAAAGTATAATGACGTTTCTGCATTTCAGCACGGAGGTCCTTGTGGCCATTCAAGTCAATGCTTGATATTCCAACCACCCTGTCACGGCGAGTCCCAGAAGAGTGTGCTAAGCCGGCTCTCCGCTTCGCTAAAAATACACGGCAGGTCTATTTCACACGAGCCAAGGGGCGTTCGGACAGCTGTGCAGGAAGTTAAACAGCGAAAGAATCCAGTCAATTTACCAAAAGACACCCCCCCAATATTGTATACGTCTCCTCTACGACGCCATGGGCGACGAAAGATTCATCTTGGACGTGGAAAAACCTAATACTACACCACAGGTCCTTGAGTGCTTAGAGTGGAAGGTAGATACTAGCGTAATAAACACGTGATTATCTTTCAAGCACTTAGAGACGATACAATCTGCGAGTCGGGCAGGCAGGACGCTCCGCTTCTGAGACTCTCCCGGTATGGTATGGCGCGTGGTGGAGGACCGCGGCACAGCCAGAACGCAGCACACGCGCGCCAAGTCGAAAGTCCGGGTCAGGTGGTAGAGTCTGCCAATTGGTGGTTCGATCCCCTGCAGCCTGCATGTCGAAGTGTCCTTGGGCAAGACCCTGAACCCTGAAATGCTCCCAATGCTGCGCCATCGGTGTGTGAATGTGTATGAATGTTTGACTGATGAGCAGGTAGCACCTTGTATGGCAGCCTCGGCCACCAGTGTATGAATATGTGTGTGAATGGTGCCTGTAGTTTGTAAAGCGCTTTGAATAGTCGTTAAGAGCAGAATAGCGCTATATAAATGCAGTACATTTACATTTGTTTGTTTATAGATTTATTTTGAGCTGGAGAAATTAGTCAATTTATTGAAAAGTAAATGGACGGACAACTATTTTCATGATCTATTCATTATTCTTTTCATCTATTAGGCAGAAATGCCCATAGTTTTATTTTTAGATGTTCATAGAGAAAAAGCAAGCTGACGACATCAACTTGGGTCAGGAAATTGTGACAGGCATTTTTCCCTAACTAACTAGCTAATAGACTAAAATCTATCAATTAATGGAGAAAATAATTCACAGATTAACCCCAAATAAAAATAATTATCAATTGAAGCATTACATTTATTTATTTATTTTAATAAAGAAAACAATCAATAATTTGCAAAGCTAGCATGGCTGTAGATGGTTGATTCGTTTAAGAATAGTGTACTAAAAGATTAAATAACTAATCAAAGTCGCCACATCATTCAGCAGCGTGTTGTCAAGAGGAACAAATATGTATCATCCATAGTATGTCACTTACTAATGCTTTATAGATCCATCACAACCCACTCATGAGATATTTGGTAATAATGGCTTTAGAAATGTTAATCCTTTAACATATGCTTAATAAAGTGTATATAAAAAGGTTTTAGGGCCAAATCCTCCAACTGTTTTCCAGAAGGTGATTGGTCAACGGTAGACAATGTCTCTCAGAGCCCAACTAATGAAGCCTGAATCCAGAAAGAATCTCTCTCCTCTCTCCTGGTGTCTGTCCCTGTGTGCGTCCCTACTTTAATAAAGGGCATCTTAACAGATAGGAAGTTGTTGTATATATACATGTATATCTTCTTCTTGGCTGAAACAGGTGCCATCAATTCCGCAAAAACATTTCCCTGCAACCTTTCCGAAAAATAAATCTCAGCCACTATGTATGCTAATTCTGCCTGTCAGAAATCTGAATGCTATTATCACGGGGGTCAGATGCTTTCATCACAGGAACACACACACACACACACACACACACAATTGCACTGTGCAGGCAGGCGGACAGCCACACTTGCCGATGGAGGCTCTGTGTGCCTGATGTGGTGAGGACAATAGAGAAAGCTAACAGTAATCTGCCATTCACTTGAGATGCATTCCTCTCAGTTGGAGGGAGATAATATTGTGAGCTAGACTTTTTAGCTCTATTAGACCGTTTATAGAAGCCAGGGTAAACTCATGCAGACATAAGATCTGATGTCTCTTCAGCCTCACATTTATGCCAGGCTGTTAGGGTTAACCTGTGTGTGTGTGTGTGTGTGTGTGTGTGTGTCTGTTTTTCAATCAGTCCTAAAAGCTCCTACAGTAGTTACATGTAGCAAAAGCACTCTGGCTCCACACAAATATTAGAAGCCCCAATCTCAGCCATAGACCGTAAAAATAATGGACGTAGCAGCAGTGAAGTCATCCATTGGTTTGTGGACTACAGTTTTGAAGCCTTGAGTTTGGCAATTAGGCAATTATGTTGTTTTTTTGAAACCGGACGTGACAAATTTTGGATGAGAGATTGGTGCTGGAGAGGATTATGCTACTAAGCAAGTGTCTTCTATGGTTGTAGTGGCGCTGCGCTGCGCTAAACAGTAAAAGAGGGAAAGTTGCTGATTTCCTGCCGGCAGATGCGAGTCATCTAGCAGGGTACTGGGGCCTACAGAGATACAGGTCACTCTCATTCAGGACTAAGAGATCCATGTTGAGTTTCATGCCTACATCCATCAGACTCATGAATAGCTGATCTATTCATTTATGTATTTATTCATTCATGTATTTATATATACATACAGTATATAATTTTTTTTTTTTTAATATTTTATTTTTAATACTTCATGTATTGTAAGTTTTTACCTTCTTACTGCTGGTTTGTGATGTGTGTTGTATATTGTGTTGTGTTGCCGAGTATGTAAACTGTATGTGAACTGTGTGACCGTGTGTAATGTGAACTGTGTTGTGTTGTTGGGTATGGATTATACACTGATGGCACAAATGAAGTTCCTAACGGATAGATAAAGTTAGTTGACCTGAATTGAATACGACAGAAAATCAAGGCATACAGGCAAACCTTCCGTTAAGTTACCTGCTAACGCTGGCGCTAGCTAGCAAGCTTGGTTGGCAAGGTGCTACCCAACGCTGAACAAGGCATTTTTAGGCGACCAAAATGTTTCAATTAACTTTGATAAAGTGAAAACACAGGATGAGAGGGCCAAAGTTTACGACGAAAACATGGACAGCGTCCCAAAAACACAACAAATTCACGTCTATTTTAATGTAGGCTACACAGTGCCTCGGTTAGCAATGCTAAGCCTCTACCATGATTGACAGGGAGAAGTGTAACCACGCCCTAAAGCATACACAGCTTTATTGTCTATTTTAAAATAAATGAAACCATAATATACGAAATGAACATGCTGTATTGGAAGACTTGAAACTAGCGATTGAGTCCATAAAGTCATTATTAAAATATTTGCCTAGGTAACAAATTGAATGAGAAAGTAGGGTCATTTTGTCGTAGACTATACAAGCCAACATCTTTTTGCATCCAGTGGAGTTGCCCCCTGCTGTAAATTAGATAGAATACAGGTTTAAGGCATTTCCGTATTGGCTTCAGGTTTCAGTGCCAGAAGCTCCGTCCATTATCCTTTAAAGTCTATGATCTCAGCAAGGAATTCAAATCCATGGCATCTGCCTGCTAACTCCTCTCCCTCCTTCCTTCTTTCTCTCTTCTCTCTGTGTATCTTTCTGTAACCCAGCGTTCTCATTGTATTGCCAATGATTTAATTTGTTTTCCACGGACATCGTTTTGTACTGTAGCTGTGGGGGGACGATGGAAGGTTAAGTGTGTTTTGTAGAATTCAGAGCCGTATGTGTTCTATTGAAATTTCTCCTTCAGGAAAAAAAGAGACAATCTTTAACATTAAAGCTGATACATTATAGCCAGAGTTTGACATTTCTTTGAAACTACTCCAATGTAAATCTTCCTTTATCCCTTATTTTTTCACTCTTATACGGAGGGATTTCTGATGTTTGTACCTCATCTGCAGTCTGTTGAGGTTTGTTGATCTGGGATAAAGTGTTAGAAGGGGGATAAACCACAGATAAGCAAAACAGTGAAATGCTTTTTTTGCTTGCTGCAGACATATACTGTAGACAACGTTAAGGTGTATGGAGCCGGAAGGATACAGTTTAGCAGATACATATATATTGGTACATTTATGTTGGATGTTAAGTTACAAGAAAGTGCACTACAGAAATGCAAATATACACTCACCTAAAGGATTATTAGTAACACCATACTAATACCGTGTTTGACCCTATCCTATCAATATGGGCCAACATTTCTAAAGAATGCTTCCAGCACCTTGTTGAATCAATGACTCAAAGAATTAAGGCAGTTCTGAAGGCGAAAGGGATCCCCCACACCATTACACCACCACCACCAGCCTGCCCAGTGGTAACAAGGCATGACGGATCCATGTTCTCATTCTGTTTACGCCAAATTCTGACTCTACCATCTGAATGTCTCAACAGAAATCGAGACTCATCAGACCAGGCAATCTTCAACTGTCCAATTTTGGTGCACTCATGCAAATTGTAGCCTCATTTTCCTATTTTTAGTGCAGATGAGTGGTACCCAGTGGGGTCTTCTGCTGGTGGAGCCCATCCACCTCAAGGTTGTTCGTGTTGTAGCTTCACAAATGCTTTGCTGCATACCTTGGTTGTAATGAGTGGTTATTTGAGTCAAAGTTGATCTTTTATCAGCTTGAATCTGTCGGCCCATTCTCCTCTGACCTCTAGCATCAACAAGGCATTTTTGCCCCCCAGGACTGCAGCATACTGGATGTTTTTCCTTTTTCAGACCATTCTTTGTAAACCCTAGAAATGGTTGTGCATGAAAATCCCAGTAACTGAGCAGATTGTGAAATACTCAGAACAGCCCGTCTGGCACCAGCAACCATGCCACACTCAAAGTTGCTTAGATCACCTTTCTTTCCCATTCTGACATTCAGTTTGGAGTTCAGGAGATTCTCTAGACCTGGACCACACCGCTAAATGCATTGAAGCAGCTGCCATGTGATTGGTTGATTAGATAATTTCATTAACGTGAAATTTAACAGCTGTTCCTAATAATCCTTTAGGTGAGTGTATATCTAATTTAGACATAGTTTTGCCATTACACAGCTTTTCATCACCAAGTTTTTACAGTTTACCTTTGGGGAGGCATAAATGTCTGTACTGACAACAATTGGATGGCGATCCATTCAATAGTTGTCAAGACTGGTGGCAGAAAAGTTAGGGGATCTCCAAAGTCATTAGGATTCATCGTCTGGGGACCATGAATGTGTGTACAACATTTAACTGTGATTGTTGAGATTGTGTGTACAAAAGTAATGACATGGCTAGAGTAACGATTGAATGAATACTTTCGATATTATCCAACCATGTTGTAATAAAGCTGAAAACAAGTTAATTTAAAGCTATAGTGCATAGTTTGTGTCGCCCCCATGAGGAATTCTAAGCAATGACAACAATACTGTTTTTGCATCCACATGACACAAGCCTTCCGTAATAGCGCACCACCTCCACCCCTCCTCCACGCAGTTACTTTTTGCCAAGGAGGATGAGGAGGATTAAAAAAAACATGATGGACTCTTCAGAAGATGTAATTATCTTCACTTGGTGCGCGAAAGTTGCCTGATGACACCATTTTTTAAACATAGCCTACTGAAAAATCCAGAGAGAGTTGTGTGGAGCTGATAGTCTTAATTAACTTTGTAGCAACTCATTTGTCAATGGCTTGAATGTAACGGACGTTCATTGATATAAAAAAGTTACACGCTAAAGCTTTAAAGCTTCCGAGTGTCATTAAAAGAAATTGTAAATAATGCCACATGGTATTGATTGATTGATTTTATTTCACCACTTAAAATATGAAACCTTTCAACAATGCTGACACATGAAGCGTGGGTCATCGTTTTCTCTACCCTGCAGCTACACACTGGCCTGTGACCATTACAGTAGCCATTAGCTGTGTCAGGAGATGAGAGCTCGTTTAGCCTGCATCACAGAGGAGAGCTATGGAGAGGCCTGGCAGAGCTTCATCATAAGCCTGACGTTAGCAGGGCTATGTTAAGCACAGGCCTGATCTGAGAGTGCAAGCACTAAATCAGTTTTCTGGCATATTAGCCCTCGGCTACACACAAGGAAGATAATTGTGGATATTTTCAGATCCTAACATATAACCTTATCAAATGTCCTTGTTTGTTGGTTTACTTTTTTGACCATCTTACCAATTAAAGGGATAGTTTGATGTACTTCTCCATAGCTAGTGTATTACCTACAATAGAAGGCGGTCGGAACGCCCCCAGTTTAGAGAAACAGACAGGAGTCCTGAAGTAGAAGCTAGGCAATGAACTGCTGCGGATGGTGGCATCGGCTGATTGTATCTTAGCCACCAAATCAATATCAGTTTAAGCATATGCTATATTTTGAATATTTTCTTCGCTTTACCTTGCCGTCAAAAAGCCCTTTCCAATGTGACTGAAGCCATTATCTATGCTGTATTCAAAGCCACCAGACTCCTTTGACAAAAAACAGCCATTTTACTGTTTGTTTGTGTTATTGTGTGACTTTGGTGTTTTAACCAACCCGTTGTCACTCCAAACTCGTCAATATTGACACTTGATCAGATAACCCTAAAGGCAGTGACACACCAACCCGATAATTGGCTGTTGGACAGTCTGGTGAGGTCAGTGATTCGAGTCTGTTCAGTGTGTTCCGTGCTGTCGTCCGTCCAAGGAGCTGTCGGCCTTCATTTTGGCCGACCTGACTGACATGTAGCGCCGGAGGGCGGGCAGTCGGACATGACCAATCTGATTGGTGGAGTGCTAACCCGGAAATGACGAGCGGGATGAACCTAAGCCTCTCAAAATCTGACGAAAATCTTTTAAACTGACCTTTGTCGAAATGAAGCAACTGCATAGTCTATTTCTCGCTTAAAATGTTTTCAGAAACATGTTTCGGTGAACTATTTTAGTACAATATGAGATCGTATTCTGAACAAGCCACCACTTTGAATTTCCGGAGAAACCAGACCCACGTAATGCGTTCGTCCAAGCAGCTGCAGATTTTCATTTTTTGGGTGACAATACAGATTAGCGCTGCCTACTGTTATGGAGACGTATTACACGCTGAAGTCGCCACTTTTTGGACCTCGGGGAGCCAACTGATCAGTCCGACTGCCTTTTCTGCCAACGGTTGGCTGTCGGGTTAGTGTGTCAGGGGCTTAAGACTCCCTTTAGCGTCTGTTTGGGACGCAGTGCTGTAAGATGGTGTAGTATGAAGAGTGACGATGGTAGCGAGTAGTATTTAAGGCTGAAACTCTGCGTAAGGAGGTACAGTATGTTGGGGTGGTGGGTGGGTCAAGGAGTCCAGGGTTCGTGTCCCATTGTTGTCCCACATGTCACTTAAATGTAAATTTTTAAACCCCACCCACGATCTTTCCCTTACCCTAACTAAGTGGTTATGTTGAAAAATGACGCCAAATGTGTACCGAACCAGAGCGTCACAACGTGCCGCCAAGGGTCCCGACCAAGCGCTTTGGAAAACGAGGCCTAAGGGGTACCCAGAGCGTCAAATATCATCGCAGATGGGTTTACATTGGAATTAGTCAAAAGCCCTCTGTGTCTGACTGAGACACTAAAAGAGACTTTTTTTGCATCAGTATTTGAAAATCATGTATTAAGGTAAATATTTGAAATCAAACCAAACTCATTTGAAAAAAGTAAAAGATGAGGAGAAACTGAGGCAACAGCATACCAAGAGTGCAAGAGGAAGACAGGGATGTGAAAGAATGATAATGGAGAGAAAACTGGAAAGGCAGTATGTTCCAGACAGTGCGAGACAAATCAAAGACAGACAAGAGCATGACATTGTTTGGTTTATGTGCCTTTACGATCTCTTAACATATTGGTGCGAACAGCGATGGGGAGATTGAAATTGGAGGAAGCGAGGAATTAATGAGAATGCATTTAACCTCTAGGCTGTACATTCATCTGCGCTCCGGAGAGTTGACCCACTGAATTAAATCACATCTCATATCCCTGAGCAGAGCAATGTAGGCAGTTGATAGGCTCGGGCTGCCCAGCAACAGCAGCCTCAAACTCTCGGCTCTTTGTGTTTCTTTTTTCGACTCAAACCATCCTACAGTTAGGGGATGTGGGTATTGTTCAAAAATGTTCGATACTGCTACTGATGCCAATACCAAAAGTATGATTACTTCCTTCAGAAGATGCTCTGGATCAGTAAACGTCTTACCCAATTAATGGACTAGCATAGACGTATTAGGGCTCTATATTTTTAAAATTATAGATATCTCATTTTGGAATGAAGCTGCTCGATTTCACTGAGTCAGTGGACAAGAAAATAAGAGGACTTTGTTCTGATTCAATCTATTTGGAACCACTTTGCAAGCACTTTATACCGTCACTGCAGAAGATGTACGGTGCCAGATAACGCGGATCCATTCAACTGCGTCTCAGTCCGCCTCATTCCCCTCATCCGACATAGACCAAAATGGGTTTTCTATCCTCTGTGTTTTACAACAAGAACAACAATGCCTCCTCCATTAGTGTTTGTTAGGTTAAAGGAGGTCCATAAATTAATGGAAACGCCTCCACACAATGTTGTTGTTTATTTTCCCATCTGAGATAATGCAATTGGAGGGCGGCACAGAGGCCAGATGTGATGGAAAATATTGTTTCAGTATCAGAGGCCTTGGTTTAGAAAATTGGACCCATACCTCTCAGAGTTCCTGCTCTCAATCATCAGTTTCGACGTGTTTGAATAATCTGCCATGGGGTTTTATCTTGCTGTAATGTCTGATGTTTCCCGGCCGCTGCTCTGCATTTGCTGTCCTTATCAATCAAAGTGTCACATCAATGTAGGTGAATGTTATATTTCTAAGGTGTGTTTTCATTCCTCTTCATGCTCGTCCCACTAGAAAGCCTTTCAGTCGGTTGTACTTGTCTAATTGAATAAAGATCAAGGATGATAAATGAAGATGTAGGCACTTACCAGACAGGGGAGGGCCTCACAAAAAGACATAATTGACATTGCATTATGGGGAATGTAGGATCCAGCATTTTTGGATCTTGTCCCGAAGACAACAAGTAAGACTATGGCTTGGCTTTTGCTTATGAAGTCTTCCGACGTGTTGTCTGACCCCATTGAAAATCAAGTGTTTATCTCATGCTACCAGAAATTAACTAGTCGATACTAATACCAGTTAAATTTCACTATTGTCGATACCCAATTCGATACCACGCCAAAAAATAAATAAATAAATAAACAAAAAATCCCATGTATTCCTTTATAAGGTGTATTTTAGGATAAGGATAACGAAGAGAACACTTAGGCAGGCGGCGTGGCGAAGGTTTAGGGACACTCTCTCTTCTCAGTAAGTGGTGTGTGTATAAGTGCCAAAATTAACGCATACGTATCATTATAGGCTAATCTAAAAAAAATGTCACGTGCCGACCAGGCACAAGACAGTTAACTTTAGCTGTCTTTACTGGGAGCCGGGTACCGAATAGTAGTCGTTTTAGAGGCCAATGCAGTTAAGTTTAGCCGACAAAAAGTAAACTTCATGCAAAGATGAAAGTTAAGTTTAAGCACTAAAATGACTTAAAAACGAGTAAAGATAAAAAAAAAAATTAAATGAAAAAAAAAGATTGTGGTTAGGATTAAATAAACGGGACACAAACGTGCGTTTCCTGGGTGAAAGTCTGGTGTTTTCCCCTTAATTTCTTCCGGGACACGAACTTCGCTCTTCTGCTTAAAAGCCCTGTGTTTTAATGCCCATTCCACCTCATCCCTACACGGACCACAACGTTCCTATACAGCAGCAGTCAATGTGGTGCATGCAGCAATAAGTACGTGGTATACATACATATTACAGTGCTTTACTTTTCGTAGATGTATGTACAAATGGTTCATGAGAACAGCCTGGTAAGGTACATATCCCCACTGCTGGAAAATAAGCATTTATTCTGCTCCTGTTCTGCTTGGATTTTCCCTATTGAACACGGTGTGGAAAGAAAATAAATTCAATAAATAACAATCCATAAACTGTCTTACCTGCAGGATCTTGCACCTCTCAGAGTCGCAGACGATGTCCTCGCAGGGATGAAACATGCCCAGGGTCACACAGTTCAGCAGAATCACCAGCATGGATGCTCGCTCGAACCACGTAGAGAACAACGGTTAAGGAAAACAACAAAGACGGATGATAACAGCTGGCAAGCCGATGGCGAGAGTCAGAAGCTTGCAGTAACAACAAACAAAAAAAGATAAGCATTTCTCTCGGCTCCCTCCAGTGACCTCGTTATCCTATTCAAATGTAAAAACTCCTGACAGAGCGATGCACGTTTACACGTTTTGACTATCAAAAAAGGTTTTTGAGAGGAAAAAGGAGCCATGGAGGAATCTGGGGAGTGAAGCCCACATGTGGCTGTTCTGAGTGGCAGTCGGTGCTCCCATTTCACCCTGTTAACTAAAGATCTGTTTGCATGGCCTGTTGTTGGAAAATGTTCACATTGAAAAGAAAAAAAAAAGAACAGAGGCAGATGCTGAGAATCTGGGAGGCTGACTGAGAGGAGACTTTCAGAGCTAGTGAATGTGAAGACATCTTGATGCATAGCGCATGAATTTTATTGACCACAGGGTCGAAGTGGGCCTTCCTGACGTGGTTAGGTTAAATGCCAGCCTAAGCTATGTGACTCCAATCAATGATGGGACCAAACACACAGACAGACACACACACACAAACACACACACACATTAATGATCGCTGCTGCATCCACCCTAGTTAACAGTGAAAATAGTTTGTCAACCAAGTGTGTGTGTGTGTGTGTGTGTGTGTGTGTGTGTGTGTGTGTGTGGTGCGTATGCTAAAAAGAAAACTTCTCTCATCTGTGAATGTGTGTGTAAGAGGGTGCACACAGGCTGTGAGGACAAATGACCTGTCGGTCTTGTATCGCATTTAGCACCTCTTGGTCATTCATCCCGCTGACCCATAATGCAGTTTGGTCAGCATGGCCCCACAGCTGACACAAAAAAGTAAGTGCACGACGAACAACAAAACAACAACAACAGTGAAAGAGATTTTTTACGTTTTCCCACTCTGAGCTGGCCAAAAGCTGCCACTTCAGACTGGAGTTTTAAAGCAGAATAACAGATAAAAGCTGTGAAAACATATATATAGTAGAGAGCAAAACACAGAGAAGCCCAAATATTAGTTCCCTATTTCTGCAATTAATATCAGGCTATATGGATCTGTGTTAGGTGAAGTATCATAGGAGGTGGAGATTTTCAATTTGTATTCTTAGATTCAGTTCAGAATATGGCACAATGGAGGTTTTATCCTCTGAGGAACATGAATATCCCAACAAAATCTCATTGATATACAGCCAGCCAAGACCCAAAGTGTTGGTCAAGGGAAAATAATGACCTGACAGCATTCAAAGACTAAAACATGCAAAGATACTAAAACGTATTTTTTCTCAGCTGAAAAGCAAACTGATAGTTTACATTGTTCCCAGTTAGGGCAGCACCAAACGTTTCCTAAAGATGAGCACATTTCACTGTGCCACACTGGTGGATCATCACAGATGACGGACACATTTGAAACTAAAATGCTGAAGCTGCGTTCCCTTCCACAGTGTTTAGAAACAGTTCTCCCTACTCCAAGCTCCCTGCTTGACAATGTCAATGTCTCGACAATATTCTTCCATTCGAAACACCCTGCAATGTCGTCAACATAGATATCATTTAACATTGGTAACGTTAAAGGTCCCATGGCATGAAAATTTCACTTTATGAGGTTTTTTAACATTAATATGAGTTCCTCCAGCCTGCCTGTGGTCCCCCAGTGGCTAGAAATGGCGACAAGTGTAAACCGAGCCCTGGGTATCCTGCTCTGCCTTTGAGAAAATGAAAGCTCAGATGGGCCGATCTGGAATCTTCTCCTTATGAGGTCGTAAGGAGAAAGGTTACCTCCCCTTTCTCTGCTTTGCCCGCCCAGATAATTTGGCCCACCCATGAGAGAGAGACATCATGGCTTTCACACGAGCAAAGTGGCAGTTGGTCAAGGCCACACCCCCACTCACCAACTTGCCCCCCCTCTCTCCTCCTCAGACACAGAAATGGCACATACTAAGGAAAGCTAATTGTGGGGCTGGCTCTAGTGGCTGTAATTCTGCACCAAGGCTGAATTTCGGGAAAGAGACTTTAGATACAGTATTAGGGGACCACTAAGGTCTATTTAAAAGAGACTTCAGATACAGTATTAGGGGACCACTAAGGTCTATATAAAAGAGACTTCAGATACAGTATTAGGGGACCACTAAGGTCTATATAAAAGAGACTTCAGATACAGTATTAGGGGACCACTAAGGTCTATATAAAAGAGACTTCAGATACAGTATTAGGGGACCACTAAGGTCTATATAAAAGAGACTTCAGATACAGTATTAGGGGACCACTAAGGTCTATATAAAAGAGACTTCAGATACAGTATTAGGGGACCACTAAGGTTTATATAAAAGCATCCAAAGAGCACTATGTCATAGGACCTTTAACACATTGGATACGTTGCTGCTGCTGTGAAAATGTTACGCTACTGCACTAAAATATGGAAACAAAAACGAATACCATTACAAAACATACATACACACATTCTATTCAAAATGTATGTTACCCCAAACTTTATGGAAGTTCTATAGTAAATCACAGGAGTTCCTCTTTAAGTATTGGACTGTGACCGCAAGCGAACTACTGTCTCTTGCTTAAAAGTCATTGCACATCCACCACCCCAACCTCTAAACCTTTACCTTATACCTTGCTAAAAGAAAGGGCACACTGCTTCCTGCGTTGACTCTGAACATAAATCATGTGCCGCAGAATTATCCAATTTGAAAGTAGTTCCAAAGGATACTGGGCTAGAAAGTGAAGATCTGTGCTATCGTTCCAATACAGTATTAAAAAAATAAAAAATTAAATAATAGATGCAGGCTGGAGGGAAGTTGAGTCTGTGACCACAAGGCACCTCAGCAGCATCAGTTGGGTAATGATGGTTGCGTCTGGAAGGCAGCACAGGATTATGTCACACACTGGAGGATGCACAGAAAGCTGTGTGAGTCCAATGGGATGCAATTAAAAAGATCAATCAGTATGGAGAGTTGGATCATTAAACAGGAAACAAAAGCTCAGACAATCAGGCCAGTAGTTGGAGAGTGGTGGCACTGAAAGTTTTAGGGAGAGCAAACTGTTGTTGACACACACGGCGGTATCGTCTGCAAAAGTTCACTGTAAAGGGCTGAGAAGTTGGGGCTAATTAAAAATAATGAGCTGCATGTGTTGTCTTTGTAATCATTGACCTCCGTCAGAGTTAAACACAATGCATGCCATTTTAGTTCGGTAAAGTTTCAGTTCATCATTTTACAGCAACTATGAATTGACTGATTTACATAATGTTGTTTCTAAATTAGGCTTATTTAAGCAATTATTTAAAAGAAATATACAGAATGTTTCTTTTACTCACTAACGGTAACCTGTTGCATAATTTGAGGTTGAAAAAAATCATTTTTCAACAAACAAAATACACACTATACTTTAGTTTGTCTGTGCTAATAATATTTTTGACATAAGCATAAGATCCATAGGCTTTATGTACTGCAAAAAATATTGGTACTGGCTAACATCTCCATCTTCTGAGGAGGCCTCCGTCCCCCTGTTCAGGAAACTTCACATTCTTTTAGTATATGATAGAAATATTCTTCTGATATGTGTAACTATACATAAATATATGTTCTTGCCACTTACTCTTCCGTCATCTTTTAGTGACTTCTTCAAATGTCTTTTAATACCAGACAGGTTGACCATCTTCGTCTTCCTTTTTTCACAAAACCAAACATGGCCAGTATTCCCTCAGATATATCTTTGTATTTTGCTAAATCATGTTTAATCATTCATTTTCCTTGGTTCTCTTTTTTCCCTTTTCTTAAGTTAAGTTGAGGTTTGTTGAATGACCCTGTGGCTTTTAGACCTCTCCTGTCACATTATCTGGTTTTATTTAGTTGAATACAGTATGTGTGTAAATAACTAACATCAAAAAGCATTCTCCCCGAGCACTATGTAGGCTCAGTTCAGGAATCAAGAATTTCTAATCTGGTAAATTTCAATTTTACATTGATCATTTACACATTTAAAATGATGTTACATTCTAAGGTCACTTTATATTTCAAGATTATTAAATATACAAATATATGACACATGCTATGGGAAATGTTTAATGTTGTTTTAAGTAGAAAATAGCAATAGCTATAAATGCTGTGATGCTGTACATTGGAGATTTGTTGCACAAATGTCTATGTCCCTATTCAAATAAACATGAAATAAAAATTAATGAACTGATATCACTCAGTATTGTATACATTGTGATATAGTGAAAGTGAAATATCCCCATTAGAACCAACATACCCAGAACACCACACTTAGAACAACGCATTCTTCAAATGTATGCACACCAAAACGTAAGATATCGTACGAAAATAGGAGACTGCCGGCTGGTCACGTGACGCCGGATTCAGTGGCTGCTTAGGAGCTCCGTGACGCCATTACTTGTTGTTTTAAGCCGCTCCCTGCAATTAAAGTCCTGTGTTTTATGACCCAGCCACCTATAGCATCAGTCAATGTGGTGCATACGGGGACAAAAAAAAGTTGAATACTTACGAATTATAGTACTAAAGTTTTTCATAAATTTTTGAACGTATGGTTCATGAGCTGCCTAGAAAGGTATATTGTTTCAATGCACACCTTTTATACGACAATATCTTTAAATATTCCTTCACTTTACTGACAACAAAATGGAGGCCTCAAACTAAACTGTTGACTCATTGGTTTATTCCAATCTCTTTTTGCACAAGACTAGTTTAATAAGTGTAAGTATTGTATTTCATGATCACCACCTAAAAAAGCAAAAAATAACAGGGCCAGATGATCTGCTGATATCATCAGTGTTACCATTCGAATTGTAAGATTTCGTAGTCTAATTGGTCTATTGCCTATTTACGGTTGCAATGCAAAACTTTAACTTTGCACTTAAAATGTATTCAGAACCTGTAGATCCCATGCTGTTTGTACCACATAGAATCAAAAGTTGTCCTCATTAAGGAAACGTCCTCAGACCGCACAGGTCAGCGTGACAATTCTCACAATAACACACATAATAAAAAAACAAGAAAGCAACAATGTACAAGCAAAACTGCAGCACCTAGGAAACAACATAAACCTCCATCAAGTCCTCCAAACCATAAGACCATATAGGTAATTTCTTCTGACCCACAGGAGCGTTTCATAAATTAACGTCCCTGAAGCGTTATGGATCCAACTGCAGTTCTAGGCCCTACGGAGCAGCCCAATTGGTTGAGGTTAGGCATTGACCTCGAGTAGTTAAGGTTAGGATAGCCGATTGGTCAGGGGATAGGACCTGAACAAATTATCTCACACAAGCATGGATGCCTGGCCGATCGTAGCGTGTGAATGCTATTGGAGGGCGGGTCTTGTCTAGAACTACAGTTGGATCCATAATAACGCGACCCGAAGGTGGCAGGAAATCCGACGTTCCTGCCTCTTAATACTGCAATCAAGATATTTGATGCCAAAAACACCAAAAAACTCTCTACAAACATTACAGATCACTGGATGGTTAGTTTTGCACTCAGCATTATGTAGAATTTCAATTCACTTGTATTTATAGTATGAAATCAAAACAAGAGTTATCTCAAGACACTTTACAGATAGAGTAGGTCTAGACCACACTCTATAATTTACAAAGACCCAACAATTCCAGTAATTCCCCCAAGAGCAAGCATTTAGTGTGACAGTAATGACCTTTTAGGGAGAAACCTAGGACAGATCCAGGCTCTTGGTAGGAGGTGTCTAACGGTGCCGGTTGGGGGTGTGATGAACAGTGGCAGTAATAGTCACAATAAAGATAATGGAACAGTGATTAGAAATAGTAGTTGTAGTAGTTCATGGCGTAGTACTGGGTACTGCAGGGAATTACAGGCAAGGGGGTAAGCTTCGCTTCAGAACTCAAACCTCCTATGGCGCCATTTTGATGCTACAAAGCGATCACCTTCCGTTAGCATTCCACTGACTCCCATTCATTTTGGCGTCACTTTGACAGTGAATAACTTTACATCTGAAGCATTTAAAGACTCTATTTGTTCATTGTTTATTTCTAAAGAAACACGACAATGTATAAAAGGCTCCATTACCTTGTACCTCACGTTATGGCTCCGTAGCAGATGCTTTTATAAAAATAGGCTAACGATTGTGTCATAACCAAGCATCTTACTGTTGCATAGTAGAGGAATTACCGTATTGTACAGGAGAAGCTCGCAGGCAGTTTGGACTTACATGAGCTGTTTAGGTTTAATTACTAATGTTAACTAGCATTTTAGTTAGCAATAATTAGCCTGTGCCTATGTTATCTCCTTACATATACCTACGCTCTCCGTCTCTGCAAGATTGGGAATGATTGAGATTTCTGTTGGCACAGCTACCAGAAGACTTACAACTTTAAAACACGTTGTTCACGTCACATTTACGTCGGCTCTCTCAGTTGGAGGCTGCGCAGTATCGCTCACCGCTCACCGGAAACGTGCTTCTAATATCTTTCACTGGTCTCCGTGATCTGTTGGTCCATTCTTATATACTGTCTATGGTTACAGGGCGTAGCAGGGCATAGCAGGATGTAGCAGGGCACTGCAGAGCGTAGCAGGTATTTCACCAAAGACGCTCATTCCAGTGAAGTGTCAACATAAATACTGATGCTGCGAATCATTAGTGTCTGTAAAGACATGCGTGCAACTAGGACTACAGTTGAAAATTAGCCGACTGGCTAACACTGGCGCATTTACAGAAATGTTGATTAATGTGCATTGTCCTAATATAAATAAATAAATCTTCTTCTTCTTCTTCTGTTGCTATGCACAAAGTGGTTCCCCGAAGGCACTACATGGCCTGTTATTTAGCAATCTTGAAGCAGTCACAATCAATAGACACAGACAGGTCGGGGGTTGGGAAGTTGGGCAAACTGGAAGACGGTCAATTGACTGGCAGGCTGAAAGATTGGCACACTGACTAACAAGCCAACAAACGTAAAGTGAGATTATGTAACTGAAAAAAAAGAAATAACTCATCCTTAATCTTACAAATAAGAAGTTAAAGCTAAGTTTTTTGCTCGATATCAAAGGAACCCGTTCATAAAAATGCGTTGTTGCACTAGATAGTGGACACCAGCCTGCTTTAAACAACATTAGGCAAACCAAAGAGGATAACCTCATTTTTCGAAATCTGATATTTTTCTCAAAAAAGTAGATCTTTATCTCTCGTTACAACTGACAAGAGAAGGATAGGTTGTTTTTTTTTTAAGGCGGATCAAGCCCTTGGGCACACGTGTATGAAGCAGACATGCTTTACTGGTGCACTTCACCCTGTCGACTGATGAAGCGTATGAAATGTATTGTTTCTTGGAGCTCGGGGATAAAAAGTGATTAATTAGCAGAAAGAAATCAAGAATACGACACGGCAGAGGAGAAGGCTTGGGCAGGAGGATGGAGACAAAGCAAAACATTAAATATGAATAATCTGATTAATTCAATCAATAACTCTACCTCTCAAGCCCTCGTTCTCTTCCTCTGTCTCCCCAGCTGGTGGGCTATAATTAAACAATACGGAGAGAGAGTGCTGCCTTCAGTGTGAACGCACACGTACACACACACACACACACACACACACACACACACACATCATGGTGTCAGCATATAAACAAGCGGTGACGCCCTGAGGGATGGATTCAATTAGAGGAAAGGTACACAAGGACATGCTCCGTCAAAACTCTGAAAGCAAGACAGACACACACACACACACACACAGACACACGCAAACACACACGCAAACACACACACACACTTAGGCAAACTCACACAACAATGCTTTCATCAGAGAGGCAACATTATCACACTCATCAACACAACAAAAATTATTCTGTGTTCTTTTCTCATGGTTTCTTTCAGCTTCCTCCCTCTCCTTCACACACACACACACACACACACACCAACATGCACACATATATTTAAAGTCCCTTTCTTCTTGTCTAATGATGGGGTCCTCCCCCTGCCTCCCTGCATTACACTGCTGATTCACTCTGATTCTGTCCACTAATGATCTGACACCAGACAGCAGGACACAAACAACAAAGAAGTGAAACAGTGTTTGTGTGTGTGTGTGTGTATATATATGTGTGTGTGTGTGTGTGTGTGTGTGTGTGTGTGTGTGTGGTTCCAGAGGAAGAAATGAGAAACAAAGTAGCAGATTCCAAAAGAAAGTCAACTTTCAACTCGCCCCATCGAGTTCTGGCCAGCTCTTATTTCTTTTATGAGGGTAGGGGAATGAATCCTCGGCAGCGAGAGACGAGGCGCACACAGTCCGGGGGCGATCGATACAGACGAGCCTCTCTGAATAGATGTTATTCATCGTGTTTACTATAACTCACACAGGACGTGGTTCTGCATCTCCACACAAACCACACATCGGCTCTTCGTTCGCTCTTTCTCCAAATCTATACCTCTCACCGAGGGGCCGTGCATGACCGTGATACAGTTCACATTAAGAGCTGTCGGTGAAATACGACGCCAACCCTGAACCTGGTTTTCTACAAAATGATTCTCAGAAACGGCATTTTTATTATGCAACGGATGTCTTAAAAAATTAGCTTGAAAACTCTAGTTTTCAGATTCTAACTTGAGATGCCATCTTTCTCCTCACTCCCAAATGTCGTAAATACTTGAAAATAGGTGTTGTAAAACATTGCTCTGCAAGAGCACAGTGCAGTATATATCTCACCTTTTGGGTGTGATGTATAAAAGTTTGGGTAAATGTGTTAAAAAAAACAAGAGTCCTGATATGTATATTTGATGATATTGGGCAATCCTAAAAACATGGAGTCTTGGGGTTTAGAATATTTCACTCAGTGTAAAGATCATACAGCTTTAATGAAATGATGTGGAACAAGCCAGTAGAGAAAACACATGATGCTTTCAGACGACAGAGTAGTCTGATCAAAGCACAGAAAATTATTACACAGGATGTGCAAAGGCACATCTTGATTAAAAAGTATGTTCAAACTTGACAAAGACAGAGTCCTTACACCAAGTTGTCTTGACATGGGAAGCAGCCGGGACACTGAGCTGCGGGTGGGACAGGTGCAGTGATACAGTATTGTGTCCCCTCATTAAGAGCTGAGGGTGAGACTTAACAGGCAAAGCTAGCTTGGACGGGAACAGCATGAAGCACAGGACAGATGGAAGCCAAGACAGAGGTCGGATAAGGGAAGGCATGTGAGAAATGTTGGGTTTTGGTGCTTTTGATCGATTGGTTACTGGCAATTTGATGAGAGAAGGGAATGGGAATTAGAGGAAGATGGAGGGGAGGGCCCAAGAAAAGATGATACTTACACTCTTATGAAGCTCAGCACAAATTTTTTCAGGAAGACGTGATTAACCCAATCACTACTCATTCTTAAATCAAATCAGCTGCTCAAGAAGTGAGGCTGTTAGTTAAACCAATCAGACTTGGCCACGAGATTCAAGGGCCAATCACAGCCTTACAACTCCGCTTTAAATCTGTTCTCTCCTTGTGCTGTCAGCTGTTGTTTCAGGCAAAGTGCTCGACCATCCTCCTCCCCTTATGTTCCTATTCCCTACCCCTTTAAGAAGATTATTAATTCGATGGAGTCCAATCTCCAAAAGACTTTTTACATTCAATATCATACAGTTGTACAATAAATATCTTTGCATATCTGCAAACAAAGTCTCTCCTGATTGAAATACGTGCCACTGAGCTATACGTCACGTTCTGCGTCACATGCGTAATCGGAAGTGACGAAACGGGACAGATGATTTAAACCCAAATCACCATCTTTTTCTAAACTTAAAGGTGCAATATGTAATAATGTATGTAATACTGGCAGCTAGCGGTTAAAATAGTTACTGCACTTCCAATTCAAAATACTGGAGAGTGGTTTCCCCCGCCCCCTCCTGCCCAGACTCGAAGTTCACGGAGGTTGCCAGGCTGAGACCGCAGCATTCACAACAATGTTGCTAGACGCTTTTCTCACATAGCCAGACATTACTCCACAGCACAGCGGAGTAGCTAACGGTAGATGCTAGTCTCACATAGCCAGACATTACTCCACAGCACAGCAGAGTAGCTAACGGCAGATGCTAGTCTCACATAGCCAGACATTACTCCACAGCAGAGTAGCTAACGGCAGATGCTAGTCTCACATAGCCAGACATTACTCCACAGCACAGCGGAGTAGCTAACGGTAGATGCTGGCTATATTGACAGTATTTATTACAGTACAAATATTACATATTGGACCTTTAACTAAGTAGTTTTGGTGCCTAAACTTCACCGTACTGCGACCGTTTCACAAAGTTAATAACATGTTTTCAAACTGTGATCATTACATTCTGTCTTTTAAATATGAGGACTGAAAACGCTCCTGTGGGTCGTATTGGAGCATAGGAACAAACAACATTTATTGTTGTACGGTTTGGAGGAGTTGTTGGACCAACATCACTGAGCAGTGTTGAATTAGCCCCAGGGCTGGGGGCAAAAATCACATTTTCTTTATAATAGTATATATATATATATATATATGATTTTACTTTATTTAGTAATGTTTAGGCACAAAAGCAACTGGGTTAGGTTAGGGAAAGATTGTAGTCATGGTTAAAAGAATCCAATGTTGAATGTCAAGCTAGCATCCTGTTTTAAACTCCGTTACGATGACGAATCCAACCACCGCAACTTCTTCCCTCTGCAAACTTTGAGCTTCTGCAACGAGACAATTTCACATCATGTCCTTCTTTTCTCCCAACGAACAACAGTTTACTTTGTAATTTCGACGGCAACTACAGAGCTTTGTCGGTTAAAGCTAAGCATATGTTGTTATGGGCATTTCCTGAACGACTCATGCTGTTTTTTTTGTTTGAACAGCACTTGAAGTCTGTGAGTCTGCGAGTCTGCGAGAACGGGGGAAGTCCAGGCAATTCAGACTCAGCCAGAAGTTAGCTTGAGAGAGCATCAGTACGTCTGACAACAGGAAATCATTGGGGAGACAATTTTAACATGGCCGCTGTGAAGAGGAAGGCTGACAATAAAATCCCTCTCCCCCTTTCTTAGTTGTGCTTCTCTTGAGTGGCCTCACTATTTCACAAATGTTCTGTCTTTTACCACTCATGACAACCGCCCCTCTTTTTGTCTCCGTTTCCTCAGGAGTGCAATGCCTTCCCTTCAGAAGACAAACTTTACAAAGCCAAGAAAGCACCGCAACTATATGTGAAGGTGTGCAAAACAGGAAGGAAGGTAGCTCACTCAGGGTGAAAAGTGAGTTTTATCTCTCAAGTTAGAGACAGCTGCTGCTGCTGCCTAACCTTTACTGCTCATCTCCCATCAATCCATCCTTTCTCCAAACCAGTCAAAGCTTTTTTTTTTTTCTTTCTGATCGCTTTCTTTTCCCTCTCCTTTCACTTTTGCATCTGTACCTTCTTACCCCAGCTATTTTCAGGGAGCGGATTGACAAAAATGTAGCTTTTTTTTGCGGAGGAAGAATGCTGAACATGCCAAAATGAAGAAGAAAAAAAAAAAAAAAAAAGGAGAGAGCTGAAAGAGGAAGGATGTTCATGAAATATTGAGGGTGACTGCTGCAGCCCTTTGTAATGCGCGATCCGTCACTGTCATTGTGCTTAAATGTGTGCATGTGTGCTCGTGCACGAGTGTGCATTGACACGTCTACATTTCTTTGTCTGCGTTTGTGAGTCCCCACATGAAGAAATGCTTCTGTATGACAAACGTAGATTGCGGTCCTCTGGCTGTGTTCCTTTTTCCTGTTCTGAGCAGGAGAACACTAAACTACAATTGATCAGTCTGCCTTCCTCTTTTTTATTTAATCTAATCATTGTTCCGTGAATGCTTTCACTGCAGATGCCAAAATCTGAGTCAAGCACAGTTAGGAATGACTGTTTGGGATAAAAAATGAGGCAAATAATGGCCCTAATATTCCCAGCAAGCAGCATCTGAACCCGATTAGCTTCATTACTGTACATGTTTCTCATCAGTTTGCCAGTAGGTGGTAAAGCTTGGGATGGACGTACTGTAGATAAAGTGGAATCAGGCTGTTGCAAATTCATGATGAATTGGCCCTCAAAGATCTGTCTTTCAGTGTTGCCGGGTTAGCTCAGTTGGTAGAGCAGGCGCACGTATATAGATTACTCCTATATAAGTTTACTTCTCGATGCAGCGGCCGCAGGTTGTGGCCCTTTGCTGAATGTCATTACCCCTCCCTCTCCCCTTTCATGTCTTCATCTTTCTGGCATGTCCAAACATGTTGGTCTGCTGTCTTGCAGCTTGAGGTGTGTCTGCATCTGAGGGAGTGATTACTGGATTAGTATCTGTACGTTGTGGCCAGGGCTTTAAATCTTTAAATTTGAATCACCAGCCAACATGCAGAGTACATTTTTTTAAGTTACCAGCCAATCAAATTTTCTACTAGCCAAATTTTTTTCTCCAATTTCAACACATTTTAATAACTTTACTTCTTAAATTCATCGATACAGCACGCTAGGCGCTTAGCTGACGGTAGTACAACACGTCACCACACAGTGGCCCTCATTTATCAACCTAACGTAGAAACCAGCGCAGATATGAGCGCAGAAATCGTCTTACGACAGGCTTCACGTGGGATTCATGAAACGTGTGTATCACACCAATCAGAGCGTAAGAATGGTCGTACATTGATAAATACGGCGGCTGTGATAAAACCTCTTCTGAAAAAACCCACCCTAGATCCTGAGGTCTTAGCAAACTATAGACCTATATCTAACCTTCCCTTTCTATCCAAGATCCTTGAGAAGGTGGTTGCTAATCAGTTATGTGATTTTCTACATAGCAACAGTCTATTTGATGATTTTCAATCAGGATTTAGAAAGAATCATAGCACAGAGACGGCACTGGTGAAAATTACTAACGACCTTCTAACTGCTGCAGACAAAGGACTTGTCTCCATTCTTGTTCTACTAGATCTTAGTGCTGCATTTGACACTATTGACCATACTATCCTGTTACAGAGACTGGAACACTTAGTTGGCATTAAAGGAATCGCACTAAGCTGGTTTAAGTCCTATTTCTCTGAACGATCCCAGTTTGTTAATGTTAATGATAAACCCTCCAAGCACGCTAAAGTTAGCCATGGCGTTCCTCAAGGCTCAGTGCTTGGACCAATTCTATTTTCCTTATATATGCTTCCTCTAGGTAATATTATTAGGAAACACTCGATTAACTATCACTGTTACGCAGACGATACCCAATTATATCTGTCAATTAAGCCAGATGAAAGTGGTCAGTTAGCAAGACTTCAAACGTGTACTGAGGATATAAAATCCTGGATGACCCACAATTTCCTGATGTTAAACTCAGACAAAACTGAAGTTATTGTGATAGGACCAACGCACCGCCGAACTTCGTTTTCGAAAGATATAGTTACTCTGGATGGTATTACCCTGGCCTCCAGCACTGCTGTCAGAAATCTAGGAGTTATTTTTGATCAGGATATATCCTTCAACGCCCACTTAAAACAAACCTCAAGAATAGCCTTTTTCCATCTTCGTAACATTGCCAAAATTAGAATATCCTGTCTCAAAACGATGCTGAAAAACTAGTCCATGCATTCGTTACTTCTAGACTAGATTACTGCAATTCCTTATTATCAGGTTGCCCAAATAAGTCCATTAAGACTCTCCAACTGATCCAGAATGCTGCAGCACGTGTTCTGACGAGAACTAAGAGAAGAGATCATATTTCTCCTGTATTAGCTTCTCTGCATTGGCTTCCAGTGAAATATAGGATTGAATTTAAAATCCTCCTCCTGACTTACAAAGCTCTAAATGGTCAAGCACCATCATACTTAGAAGAGCTCATAGTACCTTATTGTCCCACTAGAGCACTGCGCTCCCAGAATGCGGGGCTACTTATGGTTCCTAGAGTCTCTGGAAGTAGACTGGGGGCCAGGGCCTTCAGCTATCAGGCTCCAGTATTATGGAACCAGCTCCCAGTCGGGGTTCCAGAGGCAGACACCGTTACCACATTTAAGAGTAAACTGAAAACCCTCCTCTTTGATAAAGCTTATAGTTAGGGACGAGGAGTTGAAGCGTCCACCTAACCCGGCCCACTGCTTCTCCTCGTAGTCATCAGTTTTTTTCTATACTGTATAATTAATAATCGAGCGAGAGTAGAGGGAGGCAGGCCAGTACAGCCCGATCCGGTTGGGGGGGAGTTCTAGCCCGACCAGGCACCTCTTTAACCTGCCTCTCTTAAGTTATGCTATTACAATTCTAGACTGCCGGGGAGGCTGTTCCTCCCTAAGACACACTGAGCTGCTCTCTCATCTCTACTTGTTACTTTTGTATGCATCCTGTCCCAGAAATGCTTGTTACTAATCTAGCTCTGGGGAGTTTACTCCCCGGAGTCCTTATGTTTCTTCTTCGCAGAGCTATGCTCTGCGATTCTCTGCATTTCCCGGCTGCATCCTGCTGCGTCCTGCTGCATCCGCAGCCTCCACCCGTGCTCTGCAGCGCCACGTTACATCCCGCAACGCCCTGCTGTGATGTTCATACGCACAGAGTAGTCAGGATCCGGTATAGGAGACTGCACTACTCAGTATGACACGATGTGCCCTGCTATGACATGAACTTCCACGATAACCTTCGAAGTCAATGTGACTTCTAATGTGACTGTTATCACCACTGTTCATCACGCCCCCAACCGGCCCGTCAGACACCGCCTACCAAGAGTCTGGGTCTGCTGAGGTTTCTTCCTAAAAGGGAGTTTTTTCTTGCCACTGTCGCAATAGCCACTGCTAATGCTTGCTCTTGAGGGAATTACTGTAATTGTTGGGGTTTTGGAATTTATAGAGTGTGGTCTAGACCTACTCTATCTGTAAAGTGTCTCGAGATAACTTTTGTTATGATTTGATACTATAAATAAAATTGAATTGAATTGAATTGAAATTGAATTGAAACGATCGTCATTTAAATATCACGCCCCAATATATTCTGGGTTTTGAGGCCTCGCCCCTACAATTTACGACATGGCGAGACGTAATCCGGCTGAGAAGCGGAACTTTTCAGAGGTGGAGATTGAAACCCTGATATCTCTGGTTCATTTGCACTAACGTGTGTACTTTTTGGAAGCCTGAAAACTGGTATTAAAGGCTGTAGAAAGAATGCGGAATGGAAAGAGATCACTGATGAGGTCAACAGTGTTGCCGTAGTAAATCGGACTCCAGCTGAAGTTTAGCCTATTTAATTTATACATCCTTGACGCATTTTCTATAGTCCTAATAGTAATATACAGGCTTATTGCAATCTCTTAGGCCTACATGGTGTACCTATATTTAAATAAACACACGGTACCGGAGTTTATTTTACTCGTGTTTTTTTTCGAACGAGACAACAGCTGAGGGAGAGCGCGTGTCCTCCGCCCCCCCGTGCTGGACCCTGTCTCCTGACAGCAGAGGGGCTGGGAAAACAAGCCGAAATAACTCGGTCAATGGCAGAAATAAATCGTTCACGACATAGAAATGAAAACCTGAATAATAAATAAAAATGTTGTGCATCGTCATGTTTCCTGTAGCCTATGAATATCATTGCCAAACATAACACTATAGGCTACCTTTTAAAAGCGAGGAATAATAATATCCTGTCTCCTTCAGTTGGGGCTGTTCTGGACACTGCTCTCTGGGCATCGGGTCATCTGTCTCCATCGCTACATTTATGGCACCCAGTTTCCCTGCGAGATGTTGTGCAGAACCCCCCAGGCTAAAACAATGTTGGAGACTTTTTCTGCCGTGTATAGTGTCCCCCCCTCCCCCAAATGAAGCTTCGTGAAGCATTTTCTTTATTTTCTGAGCCCACGAGATGGCGCTCTTGGTTTTAAGAGAAAGGCCTAAGGCATTGCAATTCAGTGTATTCTCAACCCTTTGTTGAACAGAGAGCGCCATCTAGTGGGCTCAGAAAATAAAGAAAATGCTTCACGAAGCTTCATTTGGCCATCACTAGTGTTCAAGGGAAATGTAGGATTAGTACTACAAGCAGTGTTGCCAGATAAAGATTATGTTTCCAAGCCAAACGGCAGAAAACAGACCAATCTGGCACATTGTTTCTGCAGCCGGCCGATTCAAACAGATGCAGAGTTATATGCTTCATTCATCACCGGCCAAATTGGATAGGAACTTTACAATGTTACCCACCAAAGTAAATTTTTTACCCGCATTTGGCGTGTTGGCGGATATTAATTTAAAGCCCTTTTTGTGGCTGATATAAATATCAAATTAAGCTTTGCTGCAAACAGACCACATTGTCTGCATCTTCCCAGCCACCTGTGGGTTCACACTATTTTTGCTTCAATTCAAAGTAGAACTGACCAAAGTAACACTGCCTTTCTCTTTCTTTAAGATTTTTTTTTGGGGCATTTCTGGCTTTTGTTTGACAGGACAGCTGAAGGCAGGAAAGGGGAGAGAGAAAGAGAGGGAATGACATGCAACAAAAAGCTGCAGGTCAGACTGAGGACTGAGCCTTAGTACCTGGGGCACACGCTCAACCAGTTGAGCTACCAGGGCTCCCCTTCTCCTCTCTTTCAGCTAGGTTACTAACCTAGCTCTGGGGAGCTTAATCCCAGACAGCCTTATGTTTGCTTTTTTTTGCCCAGCATGTTTCCTTGGATTAGGGTGGCACCAAAATCATGGTTGCAGCTGTCGCCATGGTCCTGCTACGTCCTGCTATGCTCTATTGTGCCCTGCTACGCCCTGTGACACCCTGCAGTGCCCTGCTATGCCATGAACTACTACAACTACTATTTCTAATCACTGTTCCATTATCTTTATTGTGAGTATTACGTATTATCTATAATACTATATACTATCTTTATATATACTATTACGCGTAATTATGTTTTAATAATGACTTCATAATGAGCTATGGCAATGGAAATGTGATTTTTATTGTATATTATACCTAGAGAGTGGTAATATTTTGTACATGTAAGAGCTTATATATTGTTATATGGTTATGTTATGTTTAGTGTATATGTGTTATGTTGTGTTGTGTTTTAGTTATATGATTTAGAAGATGTTATGTGCACTTATGTATTTGTCTTCATTGTCTTCATTGTTGTACAGCTTTGATGTTAATATTTTGGTAAAAATTAAGACCCCAGGAAGAATAGCTGCTACTTAATGGAGTAGTTAATGGGGATCTAAATAATAATAATAATAATAATAATAATAATAATAATAATTCATTCATCACACCCCCAACCTGCCCCGTCAGACACCGCCTACCAAGAGCCTGGGTCTGTCCGAGGTTTCTTCCTTAAAGGAAGTTTTCCTCACCACCGAGGTTTCTTCCTTAAAGGGAGTTTTTCCTCGCCACTGTCACACTAAATGCTTGCTCTTGGGGGAATTACTGGAATTGTTGGGTCTTTGTATATTATAGAGTGTGGTCTAGACCTACTCTATCTGTAAAGTGTCTTGAGATAACTCTTGTTATGATTTGATACTATAAATAAAACTGAATTGAATTGAATTTTAACATTTTAAGGACAGGTCCAATTGATTGAATATAACTTTTGTCACAGCCAGTGCTGTGGCTCTTGTTGTTGTGGTGGATATCTGGTGATGGTGCTCAGCTGCACACCTGGATCCTATCTCCTCATTACCAGTGGCATAAAGACTCCAGGCTTCCAGGGACTTGATGCCAGATTATTGCTTACCAGTCACAGTATAGACCCGCTGGCCAACAAGTTTCTAGTGTTTTCTAGTCTCCATTTCTTGCTACTTCTCTTCGCTTGTCTCCGGGCTAACACCTTGTTTTTTTTGTTCCCTTAAGATTGCCTCATCAATCTAATTCTGTTTATCTAACCGGATCATCTAACTCTTCACTGGATACCTGGACATCGCCATCTCCACCCTGCCTGTCGCCTGATCACCCCTCGGGTCCAGCCTTTTTTTTTGTGGTTTAAATAAATCACATACTCCGGATCCCATGATCTGTATCCGCAACAAAGTCCTCCTCTACCCAGCCTTGAGAACTTTATTGGAATTGTCAGGGTTCCATGTTTATGTTCAGGGTCAGCACCCAGGTTGTGAACTGTCAATTGATTTATTTAGGTTAACAGGACATATGGGACATACAGGATGAATTAAAATGTACAGTGTCTGCCCAGTTTAAGATGTTTTGCAGAACTTTACCAACGTAATATACTTAAATATCGAAGTCATTATTAGAGGTTACTTGTCAGAAACCATGAACGCGGGCCATTTTAAACATTGCATGAACGTACAGTGCTGTTGTTTTTACGCTGAAGGCAGCTGTAGTCTGGAGGTTTAAAAAGCGTGCTTGTGACCTCCAGAAATGCTGGTTTTAAATGTAGGTACAAACTAGGAAAATACAAGCAATTGCATAGACGTTGCTATTGATAAATAACTTCAGTTTTTTGAAGCTGCTGGAACAGTGCTTAGTTGGTTTTATTGTAATAAATGTATTTTTAAAAGAAATCTGGTTTGGGTTTAAATCTTTTTCACTCTGTGTCTATAAACTGTTGCATTGTTTCCATAACCCAGAACAGCCAATGAAAGAAAACCTATAAGGCATGACAAATACTGAGTTTTTTTTTTTTTGTGTTGTGACAGAGCTGTCAATAGGTGGCAAACTGTATCACTTATATTGAGCGTTAAGCTTGTAAATAAGCTGCATCAGCGACATATTAAGAGGCGCACCCTCTTAGCAAAATGCCAGCGTGTGACAGCGGAGCGCCTCGACTCGCGGCGTGAAAAATCCAGCTGGTATAACGCTGCACATCCCAATCGCTTGCTGACACGGCTTATCAGTAGCCTGAGTCAGGAGCCGGGGAGTTAGGAGGTTGAGGGAAATAGCAACATATTGTTACGCCGGCTGTATCAGTGCCTACCATATGAGAGGCGGGTTGAAAAGCAGGGGAACCGATGGGTGGAAGAGACAGAAAAAGAGGAATATGTGAGAGACAGAGCCTGTGTGAGAGAACAAGAGATGACAGAAGGAGCGACAGGCGAAATGGGAAAAAGTAAAAGACGGAGGGGAGGAAGAAAAAAAAGAAGCACGCGAGGAAGATAGAGCTGAATACATCAATATCAGTTTAATGTCCTTACAAGGAATTTCACCACAGTCACTGCACTATCAGTGTGTGTGTGTGTGTGTGTGTTTGTTGGGTGACGTTAGATAACTGACCAAAGCGTTTTCCCACGGGGCGCATCGAGGACAGCGAACACCATTAAACTTTTACCAGCTTACATTATTGATGAGTTTAGCCCTCACTCTAAGATGCTGTCCATTTACATAGGCCGCAACTTTGTTTGCTCCCTGCTCATGAATATGGACACATACAGTACAGTGCACCAACTATATATTGACACAATGGGGCCACTTAGTGAGGAATTTCATGGAGAGATCAATTTCTATGTAAGAGTGGCGAAAAGAAAAGGCTGACTTTACAATCTGGTTTGCCTCGTCTATTTTGGGTTTGCATTCCAAGATGTCCTCTTGTGGATACTATATGCATGGTTTCAGCTGCTTAAAGTGAGTTTTACATATGAAATTTATGCGCCAAATGGAGGGGGGGTTCCTAATGGGCTCAATGCACAAACAGATTCTCCCCACACACACACACACACACACCCCACTCTCATCAGCCAGGAAATACCGCTATAACTTGCCACTGCGGACTGTGAGTTGCTTAGCAACGCAGGCTTTCATTGTGAGGTCGCATCTCTACTGCTGTGGTGTCTGTAGCTGAGGTGATGGGGCAGACTTGTCGCAGTTATAGAGCAGAACTTTGAGGGAAGGGCGTTTGTCGGAAAAGCGAAGTCTGTGATGTGTCTGACATTTGGTTCAGCGACATCATCAACCACATAGGCCACACAAGACATGAAGAGCTTTGCCATCCCAGCTTACTTACAGACAACCCCTCGTTAGCCACATTTCAAACACACAGGTCTCCGGGCCACTGGTGTGCATATATGATTGCAAAAGCATAGCATGGCAAAAGAGTTGATGTACAGTAATACCTGTAGTGTCAAAAGACTCAACCACACAAATATTGCTGTACTATCCTGTTTAATGGCAGCAGACCAACATGTGAGAAGAGAGTGAGAGAAAAAAATGGAGTGGGAGAGAGTTTTCACACTTTTTGGAGGAGCTGGCTCGGTGACGTAATATGAGGAAATAGCACTTTCTCCAGTTCAGTCAGCAGGAAGGTAGAAAAGGAAGACTATACTACATGATATCACACACTGGTACAGTGGCTCTTACTGTCATTTGGAGCTTCAAATATGCAAATTTCAGCATTCTAGATTTATGATGCACATTAGTTGCTCAGTGAAAGGCTTCTTTGCAATGATCTAAGACTGCTGAGCAGTTTGTAGCAGCTTTGTAAAGGCAAAGTAATCCATTGCATTCCACTTATATCATGATGTGGAAATCTTTATTACCCAGTGAAATGGCCATCCTCAGTTACACTACCTTGCTGTTCACACTTAGCAGCAAATGGAGAGGAATTATGTTATTGTGTTCAAATGTGTGAGTGAACACAAGGTAAAAGCCATGCAATCAAGTCACCAACGTCTTAGAATTATCAAGTCTATTTGCAGAGAAACACAAAGACACAGAGACAGATAGTAAGACCATAATTACCAGATGTTAGGGGTGTCAGCATTCTCCAATTCCACAAATTGATTTGACTTTCGATTTTAATGTCATGATTGGATTTCATTTTCAATTTAAACATTTCCTTTTTCAACACGGTGTCTGGGAAAGTGCAGCTGCAGGCTAACGGTAAGCTAATGTCTTCAGCTGTGTGTGTGTGTGTGTGTGAGTGTGTGTTTTTTTCTTCAGACGTGGGCAAGCAGGCAGGGGTGGAGAGAGAAAAAAATACTGGGGGAATCGCCAATCCTGCTCTCGATTTAGTCGAAATCGTTAGTCGAAATCGATTGCTCATTTTGATTGATTCTAATTTGAAATCGAAATCGAGACAACACCTACCAGAGGTGAAATTGTAACCCCAACCTCCTTTGTGAGAATTTTTGTGTTGTTTTGATGCCACAGAACCTCGTCCTTTCCAACTGAAAGCAACCACAAGGCATCCCTCGTCAGGAAAAGCAGTTTGAAGCGTTTGAACGAACAACGAATGCTGTTGTTTTCCTGGTGAGGATAGTCTGCGTTTCTACATGCACAGACAGAGCAATATGGACACACACCCAAGGAAATATACAGTAGGTAGGTAGACATAGCCACTCACACACAGAAACACCTGCGGCCAGGAAGTGCTGTCAAGGCTCCGAATTAACAGATGTGTGTTCGTCAGACAGGACACAGCACAGCATCTGTTAGAGATGTGTGTGTCTGTGTGTATACAGGTGCTGAGTGAGTGTGAGTGAGAGCTTTAATAGCCCAGGGAAACAGAAAGCATATGCAGTATATTTCATGTTTGAAGAGAGGCTGACCTCTGATCCTTATGAGCGTGCCCGTTTTTTGTCTCATGTCTTACGTCCAGGAACACACAGGGAGGGGAAGGGGGATGGAGGACTGAGCTAAAAAAGTAGTACAATGAAAAGAGAGATTGAGGAGTGAGATAAGAGCAAATTAAACAGTCAAAAAGCGAGAGAAGAGAGATGATTAATGAATAATTGATACGAAGGCCGTGTGAGGCTTTAATTTCCAAAACACACAGATGCAGAGAGTATATCACCACTAATAGCTGCTACTGGCTGCAAGACCTGTTGTGGGTTGACACACACACATTCTCAGAAATTCCTAAGACGCAACTGGTCTTTCAGAAAGTGTGTGTGAGAGACAAGAGTTAAGCAAGGGCAGAGGTCAGGCCGTGTTTCAATTCCCCGTAGCTTCTTATTAATCAGGCATTGACTGAATTGCTCTCTTTCAATCTATCTCTCTGGCCCGGTCTTGAGTCTGCCACCGGTGCCATTTCATTCACGGGAGAAGCTATTTAGAGACCTCCTTCCATTCAGTGGAATTACAATTGATTGCACATCCACAAATACGCACACACACAAAAACACGTACACATGCTGTATACGAGTGCCTGAGGAAATACAGCTAAATGCCACAGCAAACAAAAAAGCCTTTAATTCTTTAGGGAGAACGCACTTTGTGCTGTATTGACAGGTTAGCAAGAGGTCAACCAAAAAATCTGAATGAGAGAATGAAGAAAAGCTTACAATAACAGTAAAGTGGAAGTGAGAAGAATTCCCCGACTGAAAATATGCAAATAGAGGGAAGTTACGACATGAGAGAAATGCATTGCCGCGCCAGAATCAGCAAGACTAACATGAGGTCAGCTTAATCAATGCTGCTAATCTGGCCCTGGAAAAGAACACAGCCTAATGTTAGGGAAGTTAGCGGAGGCACGCTACTGTAGTCTGCACGCACTCACACACACAATATAAATAAGAACACATGAAAGCACTCATGCACACAGGATATTCATGTGGTTGATACAATTAAGATACTCGAAAAAAGCTAATTAGCAATCAGCGCTAACAACGGGAAAACAGGTTGGAACTTTTGCAATGAAAACACGGACACAGGAAAAAGCTTATAAAAGGTTATCTGGACCCTCAAGTGTTGGAAATAGCTAAGATAAAATGATATGAATAAAAAAAACTAATCTAGGTTAAAGAATCATTCCACTTTATTATTAGACTACTTTTGTCCATTCCATAACTGAGCATGGACGTTCATTTTTGACCTTTGGGAACAGTGTGTGTAACAAAAGGATTTCAAATCAACTCAAAGGTCCACTTACTATCTTTCCAGATCTTTTAACCACATCTCAAGGTCTTCTTTAGCAAATGGAGCTGGCAAAGGTGTATGAGGTGGGACCAAAGTTCCACACCTACGTCTTGAGATGACACCCGAGTAAGCCCTATTCCTTAAGACCATGAGCTACGGTTAAAAGCTCTGAAAAGGCTTGTAAGTGGACCTTGAATTAAAATTGTAGTTATATTGCACATAAGTGAGTGTGCAATTGTTCAAATATGTACTGTTTCTTGCTGAGGTAGACCAGTCTTTTAGATATCCTGATTCTGTACTATGCATCCGATTATTCTGCTAAAACACTACTTTTCCACGTAGCATTTAATTAAACTTGACTCTGATCCTAAAAAAGTGAGCCTTCCTGGGACAAGCTTCAAGTCATTCTGTGACACCTGTATAACAGCAACAGTGTACGCTGTAGCTTTAATCTTTTTTTGCTGTTGCTTTCTCTTATCAGAACATTTTCAAAAGAACACAGAACAGCCTGTTCTTGCTGTCTTCTCGTGTCTCCTGTTCTGGAAAAGGAAGAAATAAAAGTGTATTTGAATATTCAGTTCTAAATCACAAACAGTTTTTTTCTGCCTATGCTGGCAGCGATCAGATTTACTGGTGTAGCCTTGAGAGACATCTTTCAGACTGCAGACACTGGGGAGATAACTGAGATAGGTTTGTTTTAATTACTACTTATTTTAAATGTTGAGATGGATATTAATTTCGTTCTGGGGTTTTAGCCACAGCGTGCACACACACATAGACATTTATAGATTGGTGTCTGTGAGTGATATGTCATCATACAGTAAATATGTGATACCCGATTGGTTTTGTTTGTGTGTGTGTCTGTGTGTCATCTGATTCAGAAGTGTGTGAAATATCACTCTGAATGAAAAGCATTTTAGAGGAGGTGTGTGTGTGTGTATTCGCCCAGCACATCAGTTACATTTAAGTTTCAATCGGATTACACTAGAGCCACTATGGCAAGTATTAATACAGTTACAGAAGGACTAATGCTTGTTTCAAGCCAGTATTTGGGTATTTTAACTAAAATTGACCGTTTTCATAGACAAGATTTAAGGTTTCCCCTGTAGACTGTATTAGGTATGGTTTTCCTTCTGGCAAATACATGCGAGTGCGGAGATTCATTCAGCAAAAGACAGTAACTACAGGACCTTGGTCAACAGGTGGTTGTATGGGGTACATTTAAGGATGGTCTTTGTCATTGGACCAACTGCGTCAAATAAGTGACTGTCATATGACATACTCTGAAACCCACACTGATGTAACTGGTAGTTCCTTAAGCCATGGTAAGACCTTTTATTTCGGTATTCCCTATCAATGATAGAACGACTTCCTTATAATAAACACTCAGTACTGATATGTTCATCTAATGCTGGTTTCCACCATAAAGTGATGAGGAAGAGTCCACTTCACACATTTTCTAATTCACACACAAACACTTAGTTTCGTCACTTAGGAGGACTTTGAAAATGACTCAACTTCATTCCGTGAAGACTTAACCTTACCTTAACCATAAACTCTACATGCCTAAATCCTATCCCTGCATGCCTAAATCCTATCCCTAACATAACCCCACACTAACCTAGACCAAAAACAAAGTCTTAACTCTAAAATGTAATGGTTTACCTAATTGGGACCAGCGTTTCCCAGGGGGTCTGCAGATGGAAATTAGCCTAAGGCTATAATCTGGCATATTTACATTTGTGAAAATGTTCATTAATATGTATTGTCCCCCTTTTCTTTCAAATAAATAAATAAATAAATAGTCCCCATAATATAACTATATGTCCCCACCATGTAAGTAATACAAACCCATACACACACACACACACTCACCGCTCTCTCTCTCTCTCTCTCTCTCTCTCTCTCTGTCTTAATAGTTTATAAGTGGGGCTGTGAGAATGGTGTAACGTCTGGTGTGTTCTGCGTTTTGTCTGGTTCTCAGTGCACTCAGAGTATCCCTCAATCTCTGCTTGGCTGGCGCTTGTGGCCACTACTTCATGCATATGGACACACATAAACACAAACATACAGTCATTCCAATAGAGACCTGGGGACCCTTTGGTCCAGAACAGCAGTCTTCCCCGAGCAGAACTCTGCTTTGTCTCCCTCCCTCGACTCCACTTTCTCCTCTCCTCTGGTCCCTTCTTACAGCCAAGCCAATCCTCTGGCACTGAGCGGCCCATTATATAGAGCAAATAAGCCATGGCTATAGACCCCAACAGCTTCTCAGAAAGGGAAAGCGAGGTGAGCAACGCATTTTTGGAAGGGAGAGAAAGAGCCCATAAACCCTAGTGGCTCTAAAAGCTTTGCCAATCTCAAAGAATGCCTTGTGGATATTAAGTGTTGGATGACTACAAACTTTCTCTGTAGCTTTAGAAAAATCCCAGGTCTGTGCCGTTTGGCTCCCTCCAACATCAGAAACAGCAACAAAGGGGAAAGGAGGAATAGAGGGAGACTTTCAAAAGAGCATCTTTTAAGAAGGACTCGCGACTGCAACAACAGCAAATTTAAATCTTCAAACATAAGCTCCTTTTGACAGTCTTCGCCTGACGTCTTTGTCACAAAGTTCAAGCGTGCAGCAAAAACCCAAACAAGAACAAACAGTTATTGAACAGCAACCCCAAATAACCTGTCCAAGACCAACGCGCCAATACAAAGCCATCATGCCATATGCTCCCAACCACAACCTCCACAGTCCAGAACATGTGGAGTCTGCTGGAAAGCATTCCTTTACCTAAAAGCGCACCACACAGTGAGTGCCATAAATTTAGCTGGTATTAATACGTCACCAAACCCCTGACCTTCTCTCGCTCTCTTTCCCACATCCTCAGGCAACAAATCTAAGGTCACACACACACACACACACACACACACACACACACACAGTGAACGGCGGTATAAAAATCTGAACAAATCCATGGCATCCAAACAGTGTCCATTTCTCCATGACAACAAAGAAAATGTTTACACTCCCGAGAAGGCTGCTCCTTCCTTCTGGCTAGGATCCGGTCTCTATGGTGATGAAGTCGGCATCTCTTTGTTTGGGCATCTTGAGCTAAGAGTGTGTTGATGTTATGTACAGTACAGGAATGTTTACACATATGGCTGTGATTACACAAACACACACACACACCCATGCAGAGATGCAGCAGGAATATCATGTGTCTTGAAAATTGGGAGTTTGACCACTGGCTTGTCTTTAAAAGCAGTGACGGGTGCGCTGATTGGCTCTTTCATTCTTAATTCAACTGATCATAAAGCCTTTTTCAAAGACTAGGATAGTATGTAATAATAGTTAAGTCCTGCCTAGATGGGTTGTATGCTTTCATTTAAGTGGTCACATTTGTCTTAGCTTGCGAAAGAGAGTCTTCTTTTCAAGTTAAGACAAATCTTCAAAAACATCTACTTACATGAGAATATTTAGGAAAGCGCTGGAAATAATGTATGATTTTTCATATTTTCCTCTGCCAACTGAGCAACAGAAAAATCAAATACACACCCAATCACACACACACACATGGGCACATCTAATCCGTGCGCAGCCCTCACAGAGTAGTGCAGCAGGAAGTAGCTGTCGGCAAGCCCCTGTAATGAGGGAACACCAGTAAGCGCCAGGGGGGAAAAAAGAGGCGGATGGAAATAAAGATGGATGGAGAGAGAGAGAGCTGGGGATGGATTCAGCTACGGGGGAAAATCCAAACAATAGGAAACAAACAAGAGGGGAGCCTCAAAACACAACAGCTCTGTTGAGAGATGGAGAGAAAGAGGCTGAAGTGGGGGTTGGACATAAATGAGTTTTTAATGCAGTCAGTGAAATCAATATTTGTGCAATGAATCGTGATATTTTGTTTTCATATTTAATGCACCGTTTCCAGACTCCCATGCCCGAATCCAACTCGGCATTACCAGCCAATGGCAACATCCCTTTCAAATTCAAACGGAGATCTTCTTAACTGTGTTACATTACTGAAACTGAAAAGTCTTTGATGATTACTTTTAATACTGGACTTCCAGTGCCTGGAAGGAAGATATAATGCTAGAATCTTTGGTAAATCGTTGGCGTGGGACGTCTTCAAGATGCCCAACGGGCCTCCAAACATTACCCTTTTTTGAGACATTATAGCCTGTTAGTAGTACTTCTACTTAGTAGCCTAAGTTGAAGTTTGTAGCCCAAGCTTTAACCCCGGAATTCCACCAAGCGCAGATGCGCTGCGTTCCGTGGCTTTTTCCCATCGTTTGCTATGCGTCATACCCACACCGGAGTGTCTCACAAGCGAAGGGGCTTGCCTGCCCAACTCGCAGATTTTTCCTGAATATGTTTCTTTCTATCATAAAAATAAGTAGTCTACATAAGCTATGTTTCCATCCACACATTTTTATCCAAATATCGAGTCAAAGGAAATATGTTCGGTCTCATCGGATTTTCTCTTGATCGATTATGCGATAAACGCCTATCGAAATGTTATTTGCCGAATAAATAATGAATTGCGATTAAGTTTTAGGTCATTTTATGGTTGCAACCCGCCACAAAACGAAGAAGAAGTTTTAGTTTATTTCCGGCCCAGTATTTCCGCTCTGTTTGTACACATGGCGGGTGTCAACAAAGACAGATGTAAGTGGACAAACGAGGAGACGAGATACTTTGAATTTAATTTACGAGCAAAATATAACGCCTATTTTAGATAGTTGTGCGATTCAGTGCGAAAATGAATGGAAACACCTTAAAATGTCTCAAATCAATTCAATATACCAATTTGACCGCAAAACAGCATGTGACGTCATTACGCACAGGTTTTCATTCGCTTTAAAGCCGTTGGATGGAAACACACTTTCACCAGCTTTATTCGCATGAGCTTTTTTTACCGAACTTCAGATAATTTGATTGAGTGGATGGAAACTTAGCTATAGTTGGATGGTTTCTTCCATGCAGTCCAGTTATGAAGAAAATGCATCAAACATTTGTGGCTGTGTTTTAGTTAAGTGTATAGTGTAGTGATGTGATATATGATCGGGAGTCTCCACAGGGTGTTTATATTTAGAAAATTTACCGGATGCTCTGGCCATTCCACTTCCGCCTGGCATTAGCAACGGCTTGCGGTTCTGTCCAAAATAGACCTGCCAAGTAAGGCCGATATCGACACAAATATTTGGTGATTTAAACATCCGATATTCGGATATATCGGCCGGTGTATATTTAAAAAAATAATAATCCAGAAACGCGTAACAAACCATAAACAGATTTCCTCCCTAAAATAATATGATAATGCAGTTTAAAAATAAACTTGACTAACTATATCGGCCCGTTGATATATATCGGTCGGGCTCTACTTCACAATCATTGTCTTTAGTTGCTGGGATTACAGTCGGCCGGAACGCAACGCAGACCTGCCTGGTGGAATTTAGGGGGTTACCCTTTGCTAAAACCAGAGGACGACACATTTGGTTTTGAGTAAGCAGACTAAGAAAGAACTCTATACCAAAACGACGATATATTGGGTAAAAAAAAAAGGGAAGCTAGACCTGGAAAAGTCATAAAGGAGCCAAGGAAGGAGAGGAGGAGTAAGAGAGCAGCAGACTAGTAAACAGTGGAGCAAGGGAATAATAGGACCAGGAGGCACCGGGAGCAGTCAGCTCTCTGGGGACCCCAAGCTGCACTGTGTAAAGTGGCTTCTGCACAAACAATGTGCCTTTCACAGAGAAACAAAGAGACCAGCAAGAAGGGAGTGAGACAGAGAGTCAGATCTACAGCAAGATTAGAGCCCAACAGATCTGCCAAACTCCAGGGAGCCAATATTCCCTGTTTTCCAGAACAATTAAAATAGTACTTCTACATAAATACAATAGAGGCACAGGAGTCTGATCACATGATGTGTTATCTATCTACTTAGTTCCCTTGCTTCTTCTTTTTTAAATATGGCGGGGGTGGGTCTGCACAATGCTTTGCAGAGAAACCAAACACAGTTTCTCTAGTGGCTTCTTACCACCTGATAGTCTCCAGAGGTGATTTCTATTTCAACGACGTTTCATTTACGGGATTGTTCCTGTGCTGCCGGATGTCCCTCATTTTCGGCCGGATGTCCCTCACCTCCGCCGTCTTTGTGTTGGCATTCTAAATTCCGGTCGATTCAGGAAACATCCTCCGAGCTAGAACCGACAATCTAATTATATTAAATTTTTGTTAGAGTAAGCCATTTAAAAAAAATTAAGATTATTGTTTTGGCATTTTAAGCCTTTATTTGATAGGACAGCTTAGACATGAAAGGGGAGATAGAGGGGGAATGACATGCAGCAAAGGACCGCAGGTCGGAACCAAAATCCGTGGTTGCTGCGGCAAGTATTGAACCTTTATACATAGAGTGCACGCTTTACCAGATGAGCTACCCAGGCGCCCCCTCGACAGCCATTTCAATGCTCGCCTCCCTACATGCACATCTTCCACCAAAACAAGTTCCTTCCTGAGGCTATTTTGCCTAGCGCTGGCTGAGACAATTGTGATTGGTTTAAAGAAATGCCAATAAACCAGAGCATGGTTTTCTTCTATCCAGGAATGTTGTGTGGACTAGCCAGACCCTCCTCCGCAGCACTGTGGAGCTAGGTCTGGCAATGTAAGACTAGGTGGTGTACTACATCTGGAGTTCATGCAGTTTATTCTCTCTCTTCAAGAATGTAATGTCCATGTCAGTTGCAAAGAGAATCTAGGGTTTCATGACACATGTGCAGCCTGATGGTAAGAGACCAGGATTGATTCCAACCAGCCTTGAAAACTTAAACTGTAGGTTTGTGTGAAATATCATTAGCGGGGCTGCTAATAGCCATGGAGCTAAACATGGATGTCAGAGTCAGGTTTGATGCACATTGCAAATACATTTGTCAGCATATTGGCTGGTGGAGCCTAATAACAGAGTGAAGGAGCCAACTGGGGAATGCTATGTTGTGCTATGTTGATGCTGTCTTGACATCCTCTCAAGTGTGATGAGAGGAAATATTGTGAGATCATCAATCTTCTCTTCTCAAGAAAGCACATAAGCATGTTTTCAAAATGTCAAACTATTCCATTCATAGTTCATATTAATACGTGTTAATACATTTGACTTTGCATTATTTAATAAACCCTGAAGGCACTAACTTTTTGCATGATTTAACACAACACAGGGAACACACTTTGTATAAATGTGTGCAGCTAAATGAAAGTGAGTGAAATGAGCACTGACTACACGGTTAGACTGGCAAACATTGCTTGGGCAACTAAATGTAATGGAAGAGAAAATCACATCAAACACTACACAGAATTTACAATAAACAAATACTCCTAACAAGTTCTCTGCCTTCTACAGTCCCATACTTCTTGCTTCACAATGTCTGGCTGCTTCTACATGCTGATGAATTTGCGCTACAATCATTTTCTGCTTCCTTTGGTAAAAATTAGCTCAATCCAGACACATTTTTCTAAACTCCTGGTTGTTGTTTTTTTAAATATGTATACTCCCTGGTGTAGATTACCCCACTTCTACTCACGAGCATCCAAATGCTTTTAGCTGACGGAGCAACAAAGCCTGACTCAGGACTGGGAAGCAGCGCTGAAATTAGAGGAATATTATTTACAGAATGATTTTGTCCAGACTTTGAATCATCCGGTGGACTCTGTTAACAGACAGTGCTTATGCAAACAGTCCAGTTGAAATCAGGTGAAAAGCCCAACTGACCACATGCTAATCTCCTGCTGTCGATGTACAGTAGCTTAGCAACATGAAAGCATCCAAGCCACCAATTTCCTGCTGTAACTGAGCAATTGCCTTTTGAATCGCGGCGTTTGAAAGCGAGGGCTGTTTAAGTGACTCGCACGGCTCTTAATTGGAGTGCCGGCAGCAGCTAGGCTAACCCCGTTAAGTTGTTTCAGATTAGCATCAGTGAAATGGCTTGATTGCAGCTAATTTGCTGGGATCACACAACACAAGACACTAATGGAGCTCCTAATGAGTGATCTGTCTGCAAATGAGAGCTGAAGGCTACTTTGTCAACTTTTAAGGGGCTGTTGGTTTTGAGGGGTTAAAAAAAAAAAAAAAGATGGACAGGGTTTCAATGAGTGGTGGGATGTTAATCCACTGAGGATTTTTCATAAAGATCGATTTTACGAATCATTGAAAAGGTCATGCTGATGTTAACTAAAGCTTTGGGCCATGGCCATCATAGTGATTATCATTTTGAGCATTTCTGCCTCGTTACTGCAGTTTGGTTTTGTATATTTGTACATATTTGGTACCAGTGATGCGTGTTTTCAATGTGTACAACTAATTAGCTACATAATTACATTCATCAATGCTTTCCTCGCAGGCACACACTCTAGTAGAGCCATCTTGTTGTACTGTCTCCGTGTAAGGGCAGAGATCCCTGTTTGTTTGCAGTAGCACAATGGAGCCCATCGATCAGCACATCGACCCTGCTCCGTCGCCTTGGCTGAATGTCACACAGGGCCCCTCAGGAGCCACAAGTGGCTCCTGCTAACGTGACACGACAAAGCTAACACATTCGGCCTCACGCAAACACAGCACGCACGCAATCACCAAACTGTTCTCACCCCCAACTCCTCAAATACTGACGCTTGGTCAGTGGCTCTCAATGTCAGATACAGACACAAAAATCACCCTTTAGCGTTTGTATGAGCGCACCGGTTATGGCAGGAACTAGACTGCGGTGCTGTAAGATGACGCAGTATTAAGAGCGACAACGGTAGCGAGTAGTACGGAAGACCGAAAATGTTGTACCCCCCAAGCTTGGGGTGGTTGAACGTGACGCCAAGAGTCCCGACCAAGCGCGTCTAAATATGACGCCAAAGGGCTGGACACTAAAAGGAGACTTTTTGCGTCAGCAAACGCCAAAAGCACCTGACCAAGTGCCGCTTTAAGACGCGCTGGGTGTGAGAATGTGTTGCAGTCACACGTGCATCCATGCTTCCTTTGGTGGTCCTCGGTGTAGGAGGAACTTTAAAAAATCACATGCATGTAAGCAAGAAAAACCATTTAAAAATCCATCATCGCTGACAACAGTATAATTAGAGATTGTTCATAAAGTGACAAGATGGAAGAGACAGCGTTTTGACCATAGGCTAGACAAAAGGTAAACACACATCCATACCCACGCACACGCACACACACACACATTCTCCTCCTGTCAGAGTTAAGTATCTCCTGACACTTCGACAGCCTTAATCAATTCCCATTTGCATTTGAGCCAGGGTTCTCATTAAGCTGCAGGTCCACTTTTTCTCCTTTGGGACTTTACATCCCTCTATCACACACTGCTTATCTCACTCTCTTTCTCTAGTTAGGTAGGAGAGGACGGAGTGCTTTAATCTCTGCATCCCTTCATTCAGAGGCAAACTGATGGAGGAGGCCATTGATCTACCCACACACACTCAGAGTTCCATATAGCTAAAGCTATTTTGCGAAAACAATGATCCAAAATGCCGCCATTTTTCTATCGCCTCAAATAAATAATCAATATCCCGTATACTACATATTTTTTAAGAAAACGTGCCGCATAATCAAGGATTTTTGCACGCAACAATCACAAAAAAAACTCTCTAATAGAGCTGCAGCCAAACCAAACGGCCTACAGATTACAACTGTCTGGTGTAAATTACTGTTTGCCAACGTTTATATGTGCCACTGCACCACTACAATCAGTCTTCCGTCTTTTCTACACAAATAGTAAATGTGTGTGGGCAACTAACTGGGAGCAAGTGATGTGGAGGCAGCAGGTATTAAGCCGCGGGGGCCCGAGGTGTACAGCACAGTGGGCTTCCACTGCAGGGATGAAACGTTCTTGGAGACTAAAACTCTCTGTTCCATTAGCTCAACAAGCGTTTGTTTCCACACTGCGACGCCAGATTCCCCAAAATAAAACCCGGCTTGCGCAAGGTGAATCCTGATTAACAAGAGGATTCCCATAAAGCTTTGGGATTTACTGTCAGACTTGTCGGAAACTCTAATAAGCTGAAAGGAGAGAGCTACGTGTGACTGGAAGAATCTTTCTTTCAGTTCTGTTGGTGTGCTTGCCTTTCATTTTTTTTAAATCAGCTCACAGCAGACCTCTGCTCAGTTGCTTGGAAAACTGAACTTGGAATCATAAGCGAAAGCCTCTCTGCATCTCTAGATCCCAAAGCCGGATGATACTGTAAGATCCACAACTCCTGGCTGGATCTCTATACATTTATTCGCCGATTTAAGCGTTGCCTCCGTTGCTGCAGTGGTATCATGAAACCAAACTGTTACTGACTGCAGATGCTTGAATCGATCACGTTTGGAAAATCGCCCCCTGTGAAGACTTTCTGATGTGAATAAGCATGGGCATAAATCTGATCTAACAGTAGGGGGGGACACTAAACATACAATTTCTGAAGAGCAATTTTTGAAGGGGACACAATTAATATAGCCACAATTATACTCGTGGAAGACATGTGTAGACAGAGGAAACTCTTAATACTATCATTAGTGTAGCATGGAGACTTTACCATTATCCTTCTTTTCAGTGTTTCTCTTTATTCAATGAAAAATCTGGCTAAATATTCTCCTTTAAAACCATGCATTTATTTTTAAGTTGTTTACAATCAAGCCACAAAAATAACTTAAAACATAATGACTTATTTTTTAAAAGTGTCCCAATATAAAAGAAATGCAATGCTTTTGTACACTAAATTGTTAAATTAGCAGATCATAGTCTAATATAAATTAGTGAGCCACTGGTGAAGCTCATCTGCTAACCCTGACAGCCACACACCTCCAAAAATATGAACTGAGCTCAACACACTTACCTGAGACTCTCCACCTGACTGTCCCTGGTCTCCCTGAGACTCTCCACCTGACTGTCCCTGGTCTCCCTGAGACTCTCCACCTGACTGTCCCTTGTCTCCCTGTTCCTCAGTTTTCTGTCTCCTTTACCTGTGACATAGTGACCTCAGTATTTCCATAAGCACCCATTCTTAGAAAGATGTTACCAATATGTTGTGATATGAGGATCTTATGTCTGTTTTTCTTTTCTCTGTCGTTTTATCTGGGCAACAACAACACAAATCTTTAAGATTGTCTAAATATGAGTTAGGTTCATAGGTTCACCACGCAGTCATATTATAATTATAAAATTATCTTGAATCCTCCACATAAATATTAGGTTTCATCTGGGACAGAGGATATATATTTAACTGATCAGCCACTTAACTTCATATTGAGCAAAACACAACTGTAGATCTTCAATATTAACCCTAATATCAGTTCACTTAACGTTAGGCTTATCGCCGTGGTAACGTTAGTTGTAATGGGTGCATTTCTATCCAACAAGCTATTAAACAAGCTAGCTAGGTAGCGTTACGTTATACTACACTAACATAAAAAACTTTTTTCTCATGACTAATTCATTAATTACTCAGCATCATTTCTATTTGAGAAAAGAAAACCTGTCACTACCCGATGCGACTCTGAGTCGAGTGCAGATCCTAACGTACAGTAGGCAGTGGGCCAAACCACTGTGAGGCAAGGGAGGGGGGACTCAAAATGTTTCTAAACTTAAAAAGCATTTTTTGGGGTTTGTATTGTTTTACTACTTACACAGATATTTTAAGTTTACATCATTATGTTATTTACAATACGCAGCATTGTTTTAACGATTCTAGGGGGGACAACCTTTAGACCCTGGGATTTACGCCCTTGAGTGAGAAGGTCGTAATGCAAATTTTCTCCCCATTTGAGAAACTTCAGCTCGCACCAATCCAGGAAGACATCATTTCACTCTTCATCTATTTCACATTTTCCCTCGTGCAGGTCTAGGTTCTTGTCTCTGTCTTTAATTCACAGCCGGACGATCAAGGCTAAAGTCCTTCCGCCCCTTTTGTCTGACTGTCACTTTCCATCTCGGTCTCCATTCATCCCCTCTCCCGTCCTTTTCAACGCCTGTCTCTTTCTGTCCATCCCTCTCTGCATCATTCTCTCAGCAGTCCCATGCGAATCCGCCGCTTTATTGCCATGAATGCTTTCATTCCCTCGCAACAACTCGGACTGCTTTCTCCATCTACAGTATAACTCCCGAGTGGAAGACAATCAAACAAAATGACCATCATTGCGGATGTAATCAGAACCAGCTCCCTGTTTGTCAGACTATGATATGACTCAGAGAGACTGAGAGAGAGAGGCAAACACACTGGCACATGCACAGATTGATCCACTTCATCTCAACTTTAGCTGCCCTATGGATGCTAAAATCCATCATACAGCTGGTGTGTGTGTGTGTGTGTGTGTGTGTGTGTGTGTGTGAGAGAGAGAGAGAGAGAGAGAGAGGGGGGTTTAATCATTCTCAAAGTATCCCAGTGCTGAAAGCATCTCCAGACACCATCTTGGATCAAATTGCAAATCTGGAGGGGAAGTCAGATGATTTCTCCAGGCGTCTGATATATATATATTCTCAGCAAAGCTAAAGCACGACAGCAAAACTAAAGAGTGCGCAGCCTTTACCCATTATCCTGCCAACAATACTGCTGTCACGAAAGTTGAGAGCGTATAATTTCCTAGCATTCACGGGTATCATTTTTGTTGATATGAAATCTAAAGCTCCGGAGTCAGCTTTAACTTCTTGATTTTTACTCCCTTTAGGGGTTTTGGCGTGCCATATATTGTTATTTTCAAGATAAGTTAGGCTTCTCACAAATCATTTGGAATGTTTTAGGATCGGTTTTCTCAATGCAGTCCATTCAATTGTTGAAGAGATATTTCAGTTTGGAACGAAATGGTGGACCGAGCAGAGATGTTAATAATACATTGTTTTAACCGCCAATAAGATTGATTAGTAATCAAGTAAAGCTATACTGTGTAGTTTCTGTCGCCCCCATGAGGAATTATAAGTAATGACAACAAAACTGTTGTTGCTCCCACGTGACACAAGCCTTCCAATCCTTCATGCTGTTACTAGTAGCCAAGGAGGAAACGGAGGATTAAAAAAACATGGACTATTCAGAAGAGGTCATTATCTTAATCTAAATTATCTCGCAGGTCATTATCTTCACTTGAGTTTCTGCACGCAAAAGTCGCCGGAAGACAAACATAGCCATGCTGCGAAATCCAGAGAGAGTTGTGTGGAGCTGATGGTCTTAATTAGCTTTGTAGCAACTCATTTGGCAATGGCTTGAATGTAATGGACGTTCATTATTTAAAAAAAAAAAGTTACGCACTAAATCTTTAAATATGATTGTTGTTGTTAAACCACTTTTTTTTTTTTAAGTTTGTTGCATTATAAAAGAAATCTAAGCTATGCAATCTATTTCTTGAATACAACTCATTGTTGGCGAAAAGCAACCACACAGGCATTTTATTGGAGTAACAGTTGCAGTTTTTGGCTCTCACAACCGACTGCTGGATGGCACTCACAAGGGAAAAGCTATGTGACACATGCCACTATATGGATAAGGACTGGCGGGTTAAATCAGCCGTAATAACACAGAGTATGCAAGGCAGACACACAGCTGACAACCTCGCGCGACCGGTACAAGTCCGCAGCTGTCCATGGACGTGGAAAGTATTCCCGAGCCTCCCGGATGGGTGAACTGTAGTCTATATCCACGAAGTTCCACTTCCGGGATTGCTTCGGTGCTGCTGTAAATTCCGCCGGATCACGCTCTTTTTGCCCGCATTTTAAACGCCGGTGGATTTCTGAGGACTGTGGTCAACTGCTCCTCAGATCTCTGCAGGGTGAATCCAGACAGCTAGCTAGACTATCTGTCCAATCTGAGTTTTCTGTTGGCTGTAGGCTATTTTGCAGAGTCACCGTGGCTCTGTCTGTGTGGATTAGCCAGACCCTCCTCCGCAGCGCTGTGGAGGAAGGTCTGGCAAAGCGAGACTAGTTGAACTCAGATGCCTGCTTGTTGGTTAATGATCGGATAACGATGGTTGGCTATCGTCCAAAAGCAACGCATAAACTCATGAACCAATTCGTATGATATGTTCTGAAAATTTGGCCACTGCCACCTGTCACGGGACGACTGGTCACATGACAGTTAAGTTCAGCGGGCGTCACAGTTCATTTTAGTCATCAAAAGGTGACTGTGAGCCGAATGTGGCATTTTGCCTCAGTTGGGCATTTCCCTATACACTCCAGCAAGTATGCAGCCAATGTGGAAAGTCACATTCTGAAACCTTATAAGACTTTATTCACATTCCCGCTGTGCACGGCTTCAAAAGAACCTCATTTCATGAAAGGACTTTGAAAGCCTTGAAGGAAAGCAATATCAAATCTAATGCGCATAATGCTGACATTCAATGCAATCACACTCCAGGATGACGTTTTGTGACAGAGAATGTCAGAAATGATTTTCTGCATAAGTCCAGGACAACGCTCAGTAAATGCAACGTGAGTGTGTGATCTTTCAGAGGGCCTTCTGGTGGCTTTTAGAGGATAGCTATGAGGGAAACAAACCAAATTCTTCTATCTTTCACCACATCTTTGTTCTCCGGCCCTTCCTTACAGTCTCGGGTTCTCACAGAAACAAATCTGCAAGCTCTGCATCTCTTTTTCCAAAAAGGTAAAAAGGTGCAGACGCAGAAAGTGTGTATCAGCAAAGAGGCATTTGCAAGAACACATACAGTAGACTTTAGCAAACACAAACGCACACACACACACACACACACACACACACACACACACACACATTCACACACCCACTGCCCAACTGCATCTGGTTTGCGTTAACCACGTCGACGATGGAGAAGTGCATTGGCGCCCTGCTCCCATTGGTCCTTTGCTGCCGGCACTGGTTTTAATTGGTCGTCTTTGTGCCAGACCCTCAAGCTCATGCGCACATACACACTCCCCAACACCAACACACACACACACACACACACACACACACACACACACACACACACACACCTAGCTGGGGGCTGAGAGGGGGAATGTTCTTGAAAAAAAGGGGGAATAGTGGCCAAAGTTTCAAAGTTGAGCTAATTGGGAGCCATTTTCTCCTCCTTCTCTCACTCATATGGACACAGGCTTTCGACTAAATATTCTGCACAATTAGCAGAACTATTAATACCCCAAGGTGTGTGTTCATGTGTGCGTGTGTGTGTTTGTGCGCGTGCGTGTTTGTGAGAGAGAGGAAAACGTTTGGTAATAAGAGAAGGGAGCAGAAGAGCGGGGATAAGAGCGACAAAACGAAGCGCGTAATGCTTTTGCAATGAAAGAACAAAGTTAAAGCATGTCACAGGGTTACCCCCCTTTTAGACACACTGACACACATGCACGCGCTCACACACACACACACACACACACACACACACACACACACACACACACACACACACACACACTCACTCATTTGGGGTCTCCCTGAGCCAAAGCCAGACAGAGTTTTTTTTTTCCTACGACTGAGAGATGCTGTGAAGGAATACACACAGCTGGAGACCACATGGCCGTCGGATCAAGGCTCAACCCGGATCAGGATCGAGCACAAAAACCTGAAAGAGTGAAACATTTCATCTCTCACACTCACACACCTCTTTTGACACATTTCATTTTCAACCCTATTGTGCTCATATGAACATTTGTAAACTGACTTCTGCTCCGCTGCATCACTGCTTCATCTCTGCACATCTGGGACGCCGGCTCGCGTCCTGCCAGGCTTGTTATCGTGCACAACTGCGATTCATCACGGAGCGAATCGAGCACAAAAATCCATCAGAAGTGCCTGCCGCGAGCTAACTCATGACATGCATAATCTGTCCACTCCCGGTGAAACTCTCCCTCAGTGGAATAACACTTAAAGAGTATCGCACGTGGCCGCAGCACCCGTCTGCAGGGCTGTATTTCTCTAGGAACAATCCACGCTATGATCGATCAATATCAAGGATCTGGTCTGCGGCCAAGTAGGACTGGGCTACCCCACCGCATCTCTCAGAAAGACTATTATAGAGTTCAGCCTGTGAATCTGTCTCTTTCTCTCTTCTCCGCGTGTCTACTTCTAACTGTATGAACCAGAGAAGCCAAAGAAAGAGACACAACAGGAGATAAAGAAAGAAGAGATATCGAGATACTTGGCCAGTGCTAAAGAATAGTGAATCCAGCCATGCCTTTCCCACACATCCGTCTTATTCTGTCTGTTTTGTCCTATGATATATGACACACGGCTGATACATGTAAATGCAGGCTGGTATGTTAAATACAAAGGATGGCTGTTGGTGAAGTAGGCTATTCCTTTCAAAAGATCACACAAAATGTGTTCCCTCAGGTTCAGCCGAGGGAATAAAACATCCTCATGATAGAATAGAGGGAAATAAGCGGGAAAGAAATGGTGGAGGAAAGAGGGAAATTATAAAGTAAGCCATAAAGGGAGAGAAGAAGAAAACAAGCCCCCAAAATGAGCGAGCACAGAGTATAGGGGGGGGACAGAGAGAGAGTGAGAGAGCTCTTTGAAGTGTCAGGCTGCAGGCTTGGCTACTGGTGGCACTTCTAATGAAGGCTGGGCTGCTGCTAGTGTGTGTGTGTGTGTGTGTGTGTGTGTGTGTGCGTGCGCGTGTGTGTGAGTGTGCGATGTGCACGGGTAGGCTGGAAGGTCTGTGCATCGCTTGACTCTCCATAAAAGTTCAACAGCCACAGGGCTTTGGAGGAAGGCCATATTACACCGCGAACACGCTTGGCCCCCAAACCTGCCTCATGCCTGCTCCAAACACCCACACACACACACACACACACACACACACACTCTCACACACAACATCAACACAAGCCCACAAAGCACGCAATGCTGAGATCATCTATAAAGCCACAAATATGAGCAACCAAACTTTAGGAATGAAACACATTGATACTGACATGCGCGCACGCACACACACACACACACACACGTCCACAAATTACAGCCAAAAACTTGGCAGGCGGCAACGACCTCATCATACGGTCAGAACCATAGCACTAATGCGAAAAAGATGGAAAGTATGACATCCATACATCCCCACAAGACAAAAAGTGAAGTGCATAAAAAGTAGCACATGAAATATTAATAGAAAAACAGTTTGACCTAATACAAACCAAACGGACGCCAGAGACAAACAGCTACACTGTGTTTGCCTTTGAACAGGAAGTAGGAATGACTCAGACTGCTGCTAACTAGACCATCATTCACTGGACGCTCCAGTGTACTGCTGCCTCTGTCTTCATCCTGTTATATGTGTGTGTGTGTGTGTGTGTGTCCCTCTGTTTCGTTACGTTTATTGTCTGGGGTTAACATTAACTTTTTTGCTCACTGTGGCTACGGTGATGAAATATTCAGCTGTGATAAGGTTTTGTGTAAAGCTCTTTTTGTATGAAACCATGCAACCAATTACACTCCCTCCAGAAAAACGTGATTATGCGATCGCATAAGTCAATGCATAATCAGCCAAAGTCTGCATATTTATGCGGGGGCATTTTTTTCAAATACGCCGCACTTTCGCCGCATAAATTGCAGATTTCCTCGCAAAATATGCGGGGCTTGCATGATTTCATGATCCCTGCATTTTTCTTGCAAAAAAGTCACATATATCTTGCAGAAAAGTAGCAGAAAGTTGAAAAAAATGTTGCGTTTACTTCACACAAGAGCAGCCATTTCCCCATGTTGACTTACGTGATGTAATTACACAATGTGAACATCATTGAAAAGCAGGATATTGGGGGAATCACTTTTTCTTTAATTTTTCATCAAACCGCACTTTTTGCAAGTTCACGCTGTTTTTGCAAGTTCCCGCAATTTCATCGCATAAAATTGCATAAATATCCCACATATTCCATCGCATTTTTTAAGAAAACGTGCCGCATAATCGAGGATTTTTGCCTGCAACAATCACAAAAAAACTCCAGAAATTTTTCTGGAAGGACTGCAATTAGGACACGGACATAAAAAGAGTAGCTTCTTATTGCGGGTGGAGAAGATTAATTAAAAGTGGTTTGAAGTGAGAGGGTCAAAGTTTAACCCCTTAACGCCGACTGTCGCTAATTTGCATCAAACCCCTTCCATTCCGACTGCAGGCGAGATAGCGTGTGTATTCCCCCAATGTCGGTTTGTTTACATTCGATACATACCTAGGAACCTTTTGCATGCACTGATTTCTCGTAAAACCGGTCGGAGTGGGAACTACAACCGGTTCACAGGAGCGAAATTAACCCTAACCCTAACCCTGACCCCTAAACCTAACCCCTAACCCTAAAAAGACTACTGTCAATGTTAGGGAGTAGGAGAGTGTTTTCTTTCTTGCTGTTGTCAAGATTCATTTATTTGTCAATTACTTTGTGACATGAATAAAATCTACATATTTGAGATGGGAAAATGTGTTTTATTAATTTTACCATTTTGTAAAGAATCTTACCATGAATGCCTGTTGTCGCTAATTTGCATCATACCTAAATTTATATTTATTCTATATGCTATAGACAAATTAACAATCTCAACTTAATTTAGCATCAGCTTGGAGCCAGAAATACACATAATAAATTTATTTATATAATTGTGAATAAATTCAGGCGTCACGGGGTTAAGATGAAAACAGACAACACTCAAAACCAAGTTTTTTTAATGTGCACAGTGCCACGGTTAGCATTGCTAAGCTTCTGTCATGATTGACAGCTCGGCGTGTAGCCACGCCCTAAAGCATCCCCTTGCCTAATTGTCAATTTTAAAATGAATGGGACCATAATTTAAGAAAATGAAGACAATGCTGTCACGATTTAGACTTGAATCTAGCGATAGCATACACTCTCTACAAAAATGTTTATTTATCTATCAAGTGAGAAGTAGGGTCATTTTCCTATAGACTTCTATAGAAACTGACTTCTTTTTGCACGGCTAAAATCTAACTACGACACTATGTTGGTTTGTCCTATGCTTTTACGCTCAAATTCAACAACAAAACATTAAAAGAAGGTTAAATAACTTTATATAACCAATAAAGGTTTTTGAAGGGGATCCTAGGCTGTCTGATGGTACTTCCAAATTGGCTTCAGCTTGCGGCTGGGATAGTGGACGCCTGGTTGAACTTGGAGACACTGTCACTGCATGTCACCATCAATCAAACACTTCCTAGATCCTTTATGACATTTGTACACACACTCACACACACACACACTAGGACAATGTCTGTTAACAAAAACAGATGCAGGAGATAACAGTGCTCTCATAAATATCTAACTAAAATGGAAGGACAGTCTTGTTTGTCTGTCTGTCCTTCGATTTTGTTGACAACCACTCTTCCTATCGACCTTGTATTGACTGTTACACTGCTGAACGGCATGCTGGGTACAGCTTGCCCTCCGTCGCTCGCTACAGTACATTCAAGAACAGATGAAGAAAGAGAGACTGGCGATGTTAATTCAATTTCAATTAAATTCAATTTTATTTATAGTATCAAATCATAACAAGAGTTATCTCAAGACACTTTACAGATAGAGTAGGTCTTTTTTCAAAGTTTTATACCGGTGGCGGACTTGTTCGACCGTACGAACACAGCGTTGCTCTTTCAGTCCTTCAAAAACCTGTTGATTTCCAAGTCTTTCATAATGTTTAAAAGTATAGCTGTGTTTCTCCTTACTTTCTTTTGGACATGCATCTCTAACGCAGCCCTGCAAACTGTTGGCTGGTTAGTTTGTGCACCACAACCATAGCAACGGACAGAGCTAGCCCTAAGCCGTAAACAGGCAAGAGGCTGTAAACTGTGGTTAAAACCCCTGATTGAGACGCATTTTCTGAATGCCCTGTATACATGTCCAAAGAATGCCTCTAAAACCCGAATAATACCGGCATATCCCACATCTTATTCGAAAAATGCTATATTCGGAAAAGGCCTTATTCAGAATACGCAAATGGAATTTGCTGTTTACGTGAATATTACACACTCATTGTAGGTAACTCAAACATTGCTAACATCAGTGATGTAACTTTCGGAGTGAACGCTTTTATTTCCAAAAACAGCCTGGTCCCAAATAGCTTGTTGTTAGCAAATGACGCCCATGCTCGTGTATTAGTAATAGGTGATAGGTAATAGGTAATAGGTGTACTGCTCAAGACTCAAGGAAGTGCAGTGTTGAGTGTGAAGTTGTTTTGGATGAGCAGAGGCCGAGCAATCGACAAGAGAAGAAAGGAAAGGAAACGAGGACAGGGAAGGAAAGAAAACAAGAGGACACAAAAGGAAAATAGAGGAAAGGAGAAAGGAGAGAGCCAATAAAAAAGAAAAACATATAGGGTAAAGATTCACGGTGGTGAAAATGAGATGGAGGGAACAGACGATTCCCAGTGGTGCTGTTTACATGAGGTCTAATGCATCTCAGGGGACGGAAGATAATTAGGATAATTTGTAATCAGTCACAAACTACTGCAACACAGTAGTAATTGCCTTTTTGACTACCCCCCTCTTTCATTAACACCCCTCTCTTTCTCTTGCTGGTAGGTTTTGTAAGTCATCTGGGCAAGTGAGCTTGGATATTGACAACACAATCTTTCGCCTCGATTTCCATTGTGCTACTGTAGCTTACCCATTAAATGGGTCTTTAAATGTGCTGTACTTAGGATTGTGAAAAACATTTGAACATCAACTTCTCAGTCCCTCCTCCCTTTCTGCTAAAGCCCAAAACGGTCTCCTAAGCCCCTCCCCCCACAAGGGAGAATGAATGTGTGTGCATGAGCAGTGATTGACACGCAGTTAGACACCCCCCCTGGCCCTGATGGGTGCATCTGAACAGGGAGCGGTGGATTTTTGCAAATCGCACTACAGGCTGTAGGTGGTGCCCGAGGAGCCAGATTTTTTTTTTAAATGACCTGCTTCATGTAGTTCTACTGGAACATAGGGGCAGTTTCAGCAAATATGACAGAAAGTTAGTTTTATAAGGCTTACCTACTGCACCTTTAAATGGCAGCCCTGAGCTCATTGCAATGTCATCATGACTGACAATTTTATCCACACATAATAGGGAGCTAAATACCATGTTAGCTGCTCCTATGACGTGCCGGCCAAATGGCTGCTGACCCACAAACACAATATCTCTGCAGCAATGATACAATTTCTTCCTGAAACGCTTGATGATGGGTACAACAATCATAAAAAAACATGTGGCTCCATGTTTTAAGGCATTGGTATGTTAGTGCATGCAATGGACAGAAAACCCATTAGAAATTGCAAATAAAAAACCAAGAGTCTGTCTTTGGTTACTGGGGCTTAAAATTAAGATCAGTACATAACCACATTCATAAACCACAGTAATGGAACCTTTGCTTGGTACTGTTTGTTCTTTCAATAAAACTATGCATGCAAATATACACAGCAACTAAACCACCCACAAATCCTATTACTGACTCACTGTTCTGCTTTGGCCCTCTACGTACAGTACATTTAAACGGGGATTTACACATTGTTTGTTAGAGTGGGAGTGTGCAGGTGGAAGCCACCAGAAGCCTCAGAGTCAGAGACAGTATTGATAAAAACTGTCCACACACTGAGACTGATGGTGGGGTTGAGACCTCCAGGCTATGGTCAAAATTGTATGAATCAATGGCAGCCAAACAGATTGTAACAACTGGTTTGTGATTATTCCAGGGCCAGAGATGTGTGTTCCACAACTGAACCTAAAGTTATTTTTAACAATATCATCCAAAAAGAATGTGCCATTTGACAAAACAATCTCAACTTAAGGTCCACTTGCTTTTCCTGGAGACTCTAACCACACCCCATGGTCTTCGCCTGCTATGGATGCTCAGTTGGCATTGGCAATTGGTATGATGAAGTGAGTCAGATGTGATTACAAGCTTGGCAAAAAAAAACGATTAAGGATCTTTTATTAAACTACCACTAAAGTCGACAATGGCGCTCTACTGGCAAAGAGCGAAACATTACCCAACAACAACAAACGTTTGGTTCTTGTTTCTGCAATACAAGGCTTCATTTTGTCTTAATAACCTGGGAGCTACAAAATCCCTAGAACAGAAAACAATGATGGACAACATGTCTAGTACGCCAAAAGAGAATGAAAACAACTGCTCAGATGAAGACTGCAAGTAAAGAAAAATGCTCGACATTTTTCTGAAAAGTAAATGACAAGATTGATACTACTTTCACATATGTAAGCTTAGCTTATAATAATGGCTGGAAACAGGGAACAGCTAGCCTGGATCTGTCCAATGGTTCAAAATATCACCTCTAAAGCACACTAATTAAAGGGGCACTTCTGTATTTGTCAACCTGGACCCTATTTCCCCATTAGTATGTGTCTAAGTGACTAATGGGGGCAATCATTTTTTAAACCAGTTTATATTGAGCGGGAGCCCTGCATCCTCCAGCCTCAAAATGGGCTGCAATGCAATCCTATGGGGGAATTACGAACTATCAATGTCACTATAGATGAACAGAGTAACATGTTTAACCAATAGATATTCCCATGAGACTTTCCCAGTGGATTACTTACATTAAGACAATTATCAGTTTTTTAGTTTTTAGTTACTGCAATCTTATGTTTAAATATGCAAATAAGGCATCCTTTAATAAATGTGCGTGCACAGAACAAAAATCTGAACATTGGCTAAAGCCAGGTTCAAAATTCTTGTTTCATTTTGTTGAAATATTAGTCAAAGGTTTTTACAGAGGGAATTTTGGATATCTCTTTCTATCACTCCATGAATCAGAAAATACTGTCAACAGCCTTAAAAAAAGAACAAAACATGTTTGCCATATTTTTAGGAATAAAATGTTAAATAAAATAGGCTATGAATGATATATGAACAAATCCCCTCTGAAAAAACCTTCAGAATACAGATGGAGTTCAGGATGAATAAAACTGGAAGGTTTGGTGCATGTGCTACTGAAGTAGAGAATTCTGGCTTAGAGAATAAGAAAAATATTTTGAGAAAACAATCTTTAACATTTTGTACCTGCTTTTTTATCTGTAAAAAGTTGTAAATTAAAAAAAACATATGGGGCTTATGTGTGGGACTATTTCTTGGCCGGGCACAGTGACGTCCTGGAGTCTCCGCTGGTTGCCTGGCAAGCTCAAGGTGGCGACAAGTCTCCAGGAAGTCACTGGGACAAATAACGTGTTAATGAGTGATCTTAAGAGGTGGATTTTGTTACATTTGGGCAGAGCTAAGATAGCTGTTTCCAGATAACCAGCAGATATGAGAGTGATTCCATGAAACTGCCACAGATTTTGAGTTAAGGGGCCGTTTTCATTTCACGGAATTTTGTGAGATTAGGTTGTCTCATCGAACTCTTGCCAAGAAAGCAAATGAGCACATTTTCCAAAAATGGGGAAATATGACTGCAATTGCCTCCATCATACCATCTCTGAATTAGAAAATGAATCTGCATGGGGGACCAAACGAGACCAAAAAAACCAGATACTCTGTAAGTATGTTAAAAGAATACTCCAACAAAAGTCCCTGCCTGTAGTCTTGAAAGGTGGCTCTGGAAAGTTCATAGCTTGCTCCTTTATGTAGGATGGCAGCTGTATAGTTTGGTCAAAAGTCAGAAACTACTCAATCCAATCTTGCAGTATAATCCACTTCCCTACCACAGATCTGTATGCTCGGAATTTTTCAAACACTAATGATTTCTCCACAACACAGCACACATATACTCTTGAGAGTAGAAAGTAGTATTTAACAACAACTGCTTGGAACAAACTGAGCATATGGATCAACAGCAGGGAAGGTGGATTACACTGCAGGAGAGGCTTGACATGTTCAGATGCTTCAACTCTGGGCCAACACTGGAATCCACCTTAAACTTTGTGAATCCAAGCTGACGTCTTCTTGCAAAGGAGAAAGATATGGACATTTTAGAGCGACCATTCAAGCCTACAGCTGGTTAAATAGTCTACTGGAAATCCAGTGGTCCATATGAAACCCAGAGATGTTGATTCCTGTTCCTGTTGAACTTTTATGTTGGGCAATTTGTGTAATTAGCATAATAAGCTAACAAAGGGTAGACACTGTAGGTGAATAGGGTATAATTGTAACTAATAGATATCAACATGAGTTATCTGACATTTTATGTTTACATATGCAAATGAGGCATTCTTTTATTAAATGCACGCATATTTGTAGGTAGACGATAGATTGGATCCTCTAGACGTGTCGACGTCACAGGACGTGCCTCATGGCCCGCCTTATTTTGCCTGATAATGCCTCTGATTGGCTTACCCTGTTATTCTTACCCTAACCCTAACCAATTCCCACTCCTCATGGCTAAAGCTAACTAAGTTTACCATATGTGTATACATTTCCAGTACAGAAATCTGAACGTTGGATAAAGCCAGTAGTGCTGGGTATCGCCAATGATTTCCTGAATTGACTTGATTCCACAAGTCACAAGGTCCCGGTTTGGTTACATTTCCGATTTGATTCTGTATCAATTATGTTAGAAAATTGCAGTTTCAGGCATTGGGGAACTCACTTGGTAGAGCAGGCGCCCATATATAGAGGTTTACTCCAACCTGCGGCCCTTAGCTGCATGTCATTCCCCCTCTCTCTCCCCTTGCTGCCCTCTATAAATAAAGGCCTAAAAGTGCCACCCCAAAAAAAAGAAGAATTGCAGTTACAATACCAATATTGCTTGGATATAAAAGAGTTTCTCAGGCAAACTTATGCTGTAAATCCTACAAGCAAGAAGCAACCCATACATATTTTTTTTCTAATGCACCAGGTTAATGTCATTAGGAATTGACCCCTAAAAACAACAATGGTATAGATACTAATGTGTTCAAAATGGGTTCAAATATCCAATTTCTTTTTTCCACCTTGACAAATAAAACAATTCAATCTTTAACCTGTTTTTCCAATTTTCTGTTTTTTATTCAGAAGATCAGAAATTGAGAAAATTACAAAATTGCGTCTGTGCTCCAATTATTCAATACTGCAATGGTATTCCCTTCCTCTATTTGCAGAATATGCAGGTCATTAACTGCATATGGACCAAAATGGAAAATTGGAAAAACCGGTTAAAGATCCAATATTTTAATTTGTCAAGGCGGAAAAAAATGAAAAATTGGATATTGGAACCCATTTTTCAGTTTTTCCAAATGTCCGTTTGTGCTTAGAAAATTGAACTGATAAGCGTTACACTGACCATACTTCCATATATAGTATATATACATTATAGATACTTCCATTGTGAAAAGGCATATATTAAAAGATCAATTTCTGGGTTTCTTTCAATCAATTTCAGATCACTCAAACAAAGACCGGAAATAATAATTGGAGAATTGATTATTTTAACCCAGCCCTAAAAAAAAAAGGTTCAAAGGTTTTATCCAAATTTGTGTTAGATGAAGTATTCCTTTAATGATTCTTGCTTGATAATACAATAAATGCATTCATCGTATGTTCTCTTTACCTTACAATTTGTATCTACAAAGGTAGGAGTGGACCACATGGCTGTCTTGATTAATACAGTAAAACAGAAGGTACAGTGTTGGTGGTGTTTAAAACAGTGTTTTTGGATTAATAAAGAGAATGTGTAAAGGCATTGAAGCTAATATAGGAGAGAACTGCAGTGTTCTCGACACTAGAAACTAGTGTTGTAGTCGAGACCACCTAAACCGAGACCAAGTCATCACCAAGACCAGTTTGTATCGAGACCGAGACAAGACCGAGACTTTGAGGGTTTGAGACCAAGTCAAGACCAAGACCAAGGTAGGGCGAGACAGAGTCAAGACCAAGACCAGATTTGTGTTAGACAGCCAGAGCTTCTTCTCCTGTCACCCGCATTCACTTCATGGGAGTTTGTGTAAAGTGGGCGGGGAAAGGGGGATTGACATTGCATTTCAAATTAGATGTGAGTCAAGTTATTGGTTGCATTTGCAAGTTTTAACACATAGGCATAAATCAGACAATGCACAGGCATTTTAGCGAACTCCCTGCAGTTGTGGTCTTGACCGGTCTTGAAATAAAATCCTTTTTATCTGAGGCCGAGACAAGACCGCGTAAAAATATGGTCGATTCCAGAGAATCAGTCTTGAGTACTACAGCACTGCTAGAGACGATGCTAAAGCACCGGGAGATTCAGGGAAAAACTGCCGCTGACAGAACTTCCCTGGAAGGTAACAATATTGACGTTCCGTTTGTGCGATTCAACCTCGCCCTGTTTTTTTCCACCCGCCTGCATGCCCATTCCTCCTTCCTGTCTTCTCACCCCTTCATCGCCATGTCTACCTCACTTCCTCTCTTCTTGCTTTTGTCAAACTCTATGTGAAACTGTCAGCGAGCAGCTTTTTGGGAAGCAGCAATTAGAAGAGAACAGAGATTTCTTTTTTTTCAGGGGAGGGCACACACACACACACACACACACACACACAGACAGGTGTCTTGAGTATTTTCCAGCAGGAGACGACCTCAAAAACTGTCCTCATCACTTTGGATAATGCAGTCTTTGAACAGAAATAACTCGCTGGAGTTCTGTTTTCTACCCATGTTGGATTTACATAAAACTCCGCCGCTGAAGGTTGACGAGAGGTGCTTGGGTTTCTTTCAATTTTGCACGGGGTGCTGCTGTCTTGTGTTTCAGCACATAGAGTATTTCTACAAGCAAATGTCCACTAATGCATGCAGACATGTTCATGTATCTGCAGCAAGTGAGTATGTTTCTTTTTCTCCGTACAGAAACACAGGTCTCCTCCCACGCTGTCTCTCTCTCTGTCATACATAAATCTCACAGTGGTGATGTAACATGACCCATTACTCTGCCCTATATTCTACCGCCCAATCCATGGATCGTATAGAAGACGGGCTGCAAACATGACCGCCCATTTGACACACATTGCACCCCGTGACCCCAATCCAATGGGTTAGTGAATTGTGAACAGTGAGGGGTCAGCTGTAGCGGCACCAGGTCTATTCTTTCTAGAAGCCAAGTGTCTGCCACCATTTCTGTTCATCTATTTCAAACGAGAGGTGAAATAAGAGGAGTAATTGATCTCTCAGGGGAAATGTGGGCACAGAGGCATCAAAGAATTTGAAGTTTGTAAAGAAAGAATAAACTAATAAGAGTGATATGAAATAAGAACAGGCAAGAAAGGTGGGATATTTCTGGCCACTAGTCTGAAAGATGATTGGGGTTTGTAGGTTGAGGATTGTCAGGTGAATCGATAAGGACTACAAATTAGGGCTGAAACGATTCCTCGAGTAACTCGAATAATTCGCTTTCTAAAAATCCTCCACACAAAATGGAATACATCGAAGCTTCGTTTAATTAATGTAAATAGCGTTGTACGGCTCACTGTGTTTCTGCACGGATGATTATTACTAGCGCAAAATGGGCTGATGTTTCTGTAGATACACAAGACTGGCGCACATTACAAAATGAAGGAAGACTGCGAAAATAGCAAGGGGCTAAGAGAAGAGACAGGCAAAAGAAAACGACAGAACGTTTGGGATCATTTTAAGCTGCAAAAACTCTGTACAGTGTGTCTATTGTAAAATCAAACTAGCTTACCGCAACAGCAGGGTGTCAATGCTACATCATCTCAGTATAAAAACATCCAGTCTACAAAGCGGACCCGACACGAGGTAACATTAACGTCTGCTGCTCTCGTCCACTGCGCTGTTTTACACAACTACAGCATGCTACTCTACAAATAGCAGAGGTGTTGCTTTTTCTAAAAGGGAAATGCCTTTTTTGTATATTTACTATTGCTGTTTACCATAAAGCAAAAGTATTTCTTATCCAATTACTCGATTAATCTATGGAATAATCGGTAGAATACTCGATTACTAAAATAATCGATAGCTGCAGGCCTATTACAAATTCATTTAGGAAATCCATGCTTGATTCTAGCAAATCTTGCTATGACAGAACAAATGTCCCTACAGCCCATCCGGGATAACCAAATGATTATGTTGTAGTACTATGCATGATGCATCAGTATGAAAAGAAACTCAATTACCAAGACAAAGACATGTTTCTACAGGGAACTCATGACGTTTTCCTTCAACACTTTTTTTTATACTTGGGGTTTGTCGAGGAGAAGGAAGCAGGCATAACTCTCCTCCATCTGGCCCTGAGGAGAGCAGCTCTGATATGGTGTGAACATGCTAATGGTCTCACTTCCCCAGCCAAACCTGGCTTCACACTCACACTCACACGGACAGTACATACATAGACACAAACACAGAGCAGAAAGCAGGCAGACATTTGACGCAAAAACCAAGATGTTGACGACAATGGAGGCACCGGTGAGTGCACCAATCGGCATCACAATAACACCAAGCTTTAACTGAATTAGGATACATTATGGCTCTTTTAAAAGTCCCATATTATGTTCATTTTCAGGTTCATACTTGTATTTTGGGTTTCTACTAGAACATGTTTACATGCTTTAATGTTCAAAAAACACTTTATTTTTTACATAATGTCTGTCTGAATACACCTATATTCACCCTCTGGTCTGAAACGCTCCGTTTTAGCGCCCGTCTCTTTAAGTCATTCCATAAAAGCCTAGTCTGCTCTGATTGATCAGCGTTTCTGGGTCTTCCGCATCTGCGCTCTCCGAGTCTCTGCACCGTCACTGCAGCCGGGGAATGACTGTACTGTTACAACACTGCAGTGGCACTTTCTACCTAAACATAAATACAATTATGAGAAGATAAAAAAAACCACAAAACTAATTTCATACAAAACACTTCTAAACAGCCTCTAAACCTGCACAATAATCCAAAATACTGCACATAAAATGTTCCAGGTTAAACTGTTCAGTCAAAACACACTAGAGTCAAAGCTACTTTTCTGACTTTAGCTATTCCAAAACTATACAAAAGGCTACTCAGTCACACTGCTATGGGCAGGAAATCCATTATTTCCACTCTTGCAAATATGAACATACCACTTTTCACACTGCATTTATTTTGAAAATGGTCCTCTGCGTGTCAAGCCACTTGTGGAGAGAGAAGAGGGGAGGTGGATGAACACGGATGAGTTAAATGGTGACAAGTACTGATTCATTTGTTTTGGTTCAGCAAGTGAGGCGAGACCCTGACATACAAAAGATTAAAGCCCACTCCAGGGCGATGAGCTATAGCCAATTAGAGCCATTAAAAATCATGAGATTCATATACATGCTAAAACATGCTGAGTGCTTCTAGATGTGGAGAGCTGAAGGACCTGAGGATGGAAAGGAGTGTGTGTGTGTGTGTGTGTGTGTGTGTGTGTGTGTGTGTGTGTGTGTGTGTGTGTGAACAAGCATTTTCCTGCAGTAGGCTGAGAAAAGTGGAATAAAAAGCAGAACATTTCAACCATTGGCAGCCCATGGCTTTGTCTGCTACCCTAGCCTTTAATGTATGAACTAACAACAGCTATTTATTCATCTCATTTCCCCTTCAACCCTGTTGCCTAACAAATGCAAACAAACACCCAACGCTACCGCCGCCTTTTTGTTGCTGCCACCCACCCCAACAAAACCACTGATGTGTTTTTGAAGCCAGATGAATGCAGCAGCCTCCCACTTGGAATAATATACATTACGAAATAATTTATCCTAGTGCATTAAGTCCTAAAATGAGAGTTTGAGGAAGACAACAAGTTTAGGGGTGGAGATTTACAAAGAAAAGAATTCAAATTTGGCATATATGGAGAAAAAAAAGTTAACGGTAATGTGTCCATATAGGCGTTTTTTGACCGCATTAGATGCTTGATGGGCTGGCTTACCAATAGCAGTTAACAACCTTTCTTCAATGACCACTGACAAGCAAAGAAAACAGGCTACACCCGCCTGCAACCGCGATGGCTGCACCTGATTGGACGAACGCTTCACTCGTGGGCTGTCTGCTCCCAGATTTCAAAACTTTTGCTTATTTTACGAAAATAGTTCACCAAATGTGTTTCTGAAAAGCAGTTATGCGAGAATTAAATTCTTAATTTTAGATCGACAGAGGTCAGTTTAAAAGATTTTTGAGAGTTTTCAAGAGGTGGCGAGTTGAGCTGGATGCGTCTGATTTGCATAAAGAAGCCTGGACCTCAACTTTATGCAAGCTTCATGAGGAGCGGGTAACTGGACGCCCCGCTTCTCGAAAGTTGCTGCTGTGACGCTACCATAAGGCATTGCCCGGCTGCACGCATAGACAATGAATGGGAAGCATCGAAATGTCTTCCTAGTGGACACGTACCATAAGAGAGAAGTCTGGAGGTGGGGTTGATGTAAGACTGGTTATGACAGTTGGTTTCTGGTGTAGAGCAAGTTGGGATGATACTATCTGTGTAGCTCCCTCTGTGGTCTGTTGTACTGAGGCTGTCCTCTCACATAAACACTTCCTCTAATGAACAGCTCACTGCCTAACAACTAAGGACTCAGTTCATTAAACCATAAGGCATAAAAACATCCCTGCATTTAATATTGGTCCTCAACAACACCTACAGACCTGCTCGAAGAAGTAATGTTGTTTTTGATTATTCTGTCATGCTTGTTCGCCAGTAGGCTATGATTCTGAAGTTTGTTTATGGGATATACTGTAACGAAAAGTCTTAGAGCAGAATTTGGAACCAATCGATCCATACACAAATACATACTTGTTTAAGTGTTGGGAAGTCTAGTGAAGCTAGACGTCTGATATTTGACAGGAAATATGGAAAAAAAACAAATCCATCAGCTGCAGGAACATTGTTGTGTAGGACATTATTAAATGAGCACAGCGACAGTTTCCCCTGCCAATAATTCAGCTCCACTGTGGTTAATCAGGTGTTGAGTAAACAAAAACTTTTCTTTTAAATATGAGACGCATATGAATAATTCAAAGAATAAGGTGTTCGCATGTGTGTGTATTGTTGACCTACTTACCTCCCACTGTTCTTTTTAAAGAGCTGGTACTAAGTGCTCTGCCAACATTTGAACTTTCTCCTGAGTGTGTGCGCTAGTGATGTGGTTTGATGTTGTACATCACTGGTTCCCAACCTTTTTTTCCCCAGATAAAACTGTGTATTCATAACTTTTAGCTAACTATGTTAATCGTTTCTTACTTTTAGCTGTCATTTTTATCTATTACTTTTAGCTAACTATTTGAACTGTGTATTCGTTACGTTTAACTAACTATTTGAGCTATGTATTCATTATCTTTAGCTAACAGTTTGAACTGTGTAGCCTATTCATTACTTTTAGCTAACTGTTTGAACTGTGTATTCATTAGCCTACCTTTAGCTAACTGTTTGAACTGTGTATTCATTACTTTTAGCTAACTGAGCATTTGTGCAATTTTAGCTAACTGTTTGAATTGTGTATTCATTACTTTTAGGTAACTGTTTGAACTGTGTCATCATTAGCCTACCTTTAGCTAACTGTTTGAACTGTGTAGCCTATTCATTACTTTTAGCTAACTGTTTGAACTGTGCATTCATTACTTTTAGCTAACTAAGCATTTGTGCACTTTTAGCTAACTGTTTGAATTGTGTATTCATTACTCTTAGCTAACTGTTTGAAGACAACAAGGAATATAAATTTAGGAAGAATACATCATTATGTCTGTGGGATGTGGTTATCACAAAATAATGCACAGTTTCCGGCCAATCATAATAAAGTATTTTGTGTACTAATTGTATAAGATTCTTTGTTAAATAGCATCAACAAATGTCAAAATCCCAAGATCCTAGTGCTCAGCAGTGACCTCAAATTTCATCGTCATGGTAGCCTTTTATTTGAATATTTTACAGTATAGGTATACTGTATGATATATGGTTATATAAGTATTTCCTTACTTATTCCAATAGAATGAGATTGAACTCCATAAAATACTCTGGCAAAGTAATTATTTATTGCCTGAAATTATTAGCCTATAAATTATTAATATACTAATACTAAGTGGTTATGGAGGCAGTTTTATATAAGTTCATGGAAGTTATCACACTGCACAGCTGAGGCTATGTGTGAGTGTGTGTTCTCTTTCTCACGACAGCTGCTGTACAAGTTCAGGAGTTTGTTTTGTGTGAAGTATTTGAGCCTTGGCATTTTAAATGCTGTGAATGCAGTGTTTTTACCGTTGACTTAAAGTCATCACTCTCAACAGTTTGGGTGAGCACCATATACGTGCACAGTTCTGGCCTGTTTTGTCCTTCCGCTACTGGATTTTTTTTTCATTGACGACTCCATGACTCAGAAAATGATCCCTGCTTTGTGTTTCTGTCTTTCAAAACCATCACTAGAGCTTCTTGTGTCAGAGCCAGAGGACGTTCTTTAACAATCCATCGTACTGATGGATATTTGGGAACTGTTTGTGTCCATTTCCACACATTTCTAGGTACGTTTTTTTAGCTTAAAAGTCAAATGTATGGTCGTTTATTTGTCAGAATGAATTGTACTGATCACAGTGTAGCATACTATATGGATTGTGGCAATACAAATCCATTCTATACACAAACAAATTGGTGCTCTTCACTACTAAGCCAAGTATCCATTGGAATTTCGTCCATGTTGGCACCTCACAACCTACGCCCAATGTCAACATTCGGTGCCAGTACAAAAGGTAGCCTGCACTTCAGATAGATAGATAGATAGATAGATAGATAGATTTTTATTGATGTAAAAAATGGGAAATAACGGTGTTGCAGCAGCAAAATATCACACACAGCACACCTACAGTAAATAATAGGAAACAATATACATGAAATAATAATTGAATAATATATATACAATATTTAAAATATATACTATTTGGAAATAAAATGTACAACTGTTTCAATAGATATAAATAAACTTAATGTGCAAGTTGAGGAGTAAAAATGTACAATGGCGAGGATCACCATGTGTATTAGAAGCCTTGACCATAGGGTTTTGCAGAATTGTCCAACTTTGACGTTGTTGTATGGCTATAATGTTGCACTACTGGTGTGTCTTTTAAACTAGTTATACGTATGCCAAAACATACAAGATCCCTGTAGGCTTTTTAATAACTAAAGAATATTTTTCTGTGCACAAACAATAACACACTGTATACGACAGAATACTTCTGCTTATGAAGTTTGTCTTTTTGAAATGAAAAAATGGATAACCACATACATAGTCAACTCCAAACCACTTTCCAAAGGATGCTTAGTGCATATTTGAGTGTAGCTACTGTATGTTCATGAACGTCATGCTTTATGCTTTCCTGGCGGCTACGCTGCACATCTTTCCGCCTCACTTCACCAACTCATCTTGTTTTCTTCACAACTTATCCTCTTTTCCCTCTCATCATTTATGCTTGACTTCTATTCGCAAAAAAACACTTAAGAAACTCCATACCAAGCTTATATCGACTCATAAAGTCTAGTGTGCCAGGTTACATCCCCTCAGCCCAGTGAAATCGTCCCTGAGTTTGGATTACAGCAACAACGAGGTGTCAAAAGCCATTACAGAAAGCATTTAGATCTCAGTTCATCAGTTGTAATGTATAGTTGTCAGTACGGGCCTATTTAAGTAATGAGTCCATGACCAGCACAGGATATATAATCAAGGCCATTCAATAATGGCACACTGACCATGACTGGCAATTAACTGCAAGAGCAGCAATCAGGAATAAACCATAGTGGGGTCAGAAAGCCAAAAGGCAGAGATCAGTGAATATGGCGATCTTAAAGGAAAACATACTGCTCTGGAGGCACTGAATGCTAAAGTGTACCTACTGTACTGCAGTGTTGTAGTACTCAAGACCAGTCTTGGTCTAAAGACCAGTCTCAAGACCACTTTTTCTAAGGTTTCTGTCTCTTAGATGCAGAGGACTCAGGATTTTATTTCAAGACCGGTCAAGACCAACAACTTCAGGGATATCACTAAATTGCTAAATTGTCTGTAGTCTGATTTATGTGTTGACATCATTACTGTGATTGGATGTAAAACGTCCTGCTTCAAATGCAAACAATAACTTGACTCATTTCTTTTGTTTGAAATGTGCTTAACACTCACTCCCAAAAGTGAAAGTAGGTGACAGGAGAAGAAGCTCTGGCTATCTGAGAGATGTCAGCCAAGTCGTCTGTAATAACATTTAATCCATTACATTTTATTTATTATATTTTTTAAACAGTTTGTTGCAAAACAACATTTAAAAGAAAAGACACAGCAGTGTGTAAATTCTGCGATGTAACGCTAACCGACACAGCTGGGAACAACATTTACACATACATTTTTTATCTGCACTTAGTAAGGAATCATAAAGAAAGGTAAGCTAAGTGTAATTGACGCTAGAGAAGTAGCTAGCTAAAGTTCATCAATCTGCCTCTGTACCGAAACTCTCCAGAAGTCTCTTCACTCCTCACCCAAAGTGATTTAGCGAATATTAGCTATTAGCCAGTTGTGTATATGTACTGTACGTTTCAATTGTTTGGTCTGGTCTTGGTCTTGACTTGGTTTAAACCCCTCAAAATCTTGCTCTTGTCTCGGTTTCGCTACACTCTGGTATTAGTAATGACTTGGTCTCGGGTTTAGGTGGTCTTGACTACAACACTGTCTCTATGTCGCTACATTTCTAAGTGTGTGTGTGTGTGTGTGTGTGTGTGTTTTGCGTGCATTTTTCTCCATGTTGTATGTGACCATCTGCATGTGTGTGGTTGAGTGTCTGTGTCTGCGCTCCAGCTTGGAAAATGAAATATGTAACCCAAATCAGAACCATATGCACTGTATTCACAACATGCAATAAAATCCCGCGTTCTGAGCAATCGCAGGTCTCCAAAGTCATATATTACCCAATTTTGTGTCTTGTCTTTGCACAGTGGCTTACTGAGAGCGGAGAGACGCAGCCACAGCTACCGACAACATCATAATCAACTGGGACTGCACCACAATGCCACCGTGAAGAAAGGAGGATCTAAAATGGCTGCCACCAGAAACGGAGACCACTGCTCCGAGCTGTTCTCTCTCTTTATGCTGGAAAAAAAGACAATTTTGGAGCTAGAAAGTACACTTCTAGTGGAGGGATTTTGACTGAGAGATCTCAGAGTCAGACTTTGACTCCCAGGGTGCCGTGAGAGTTTCTGTCAACATGTAGATAGTAAAATTGTCTTTTGAGTGTGGAGTGAAGCCACACTTGTCTACATGCCAGGTCTCAGTCTCTCTGGATCTTTCTTTTTCTCAAAGACCCCCCCTCACCCCACCACCACCACCACCACCACCCCTCTGCCTGGCCACCACACACACTCAGCCATGGCGGTGTTGATGTGACGCCGCACTCGAGGCTAGCGTATACACACTGTCCATCCTCGTAGGCAGTAGGCCTCTGAGAATAGCAACAGATAGCATTAGAAGAGAACAAGACAAATCACAGGCTAGCCAGGGAAGTCAAACAGAGAGAGAAAGAGGGATAAAAGTAGACAGGGAAGGAGTGAGAAAGAGGGACGGTGAAGCGTAGCAGAGGAGAGCAGAACAAATCTTTCCCTCAGGACTTTCCCACTGTTTGGGACTCGGTGGCGCATTCCCCTCCATCTGTCTACCACGATGACAATCATCCTTTCCTTCATTCGTCCATATGGCCTCTTCTCACCTGTTTAGATCTAAAGAGCAACACAACTGATTTAGCACTTGCCAGTGAAGAGAGCTGGGCTCATGGGGCTTGGCCTGCAGCTGTGGCTGAGGCAGATAAAGGACATAGGACAGTACTGGAACACAGACCAAATCTAACCAACGGAGTACTTCACGCTAAAGGCTGAACAGAAATGACAGAGTTTAATGTCCCCAGCATCACACAAATAAGGTACCTGGCTCATAGCCGGCAAAAGGGGCACCCCAAAAAATGTTCCAGAGTCCTCAATGTTCTGACACAAGAAAACAAGCCGACCTCCAAAGTGAAGTTGGTAAAGTACAATGTACTAATACCAAACTGTAAAAATACTCTCTTACAAGTTAAAGTCCTGCATTACTGTTACTTAAGTTAAAGTATGTAAGTATCATCAGGAAAATAAGCTTAAAGCTTTAGTGCGTAACTTTTTTTTTATATTAATGAACGTCCGTTACATTCGAGCCATTGCCAAATGAGTTGACACAAAGCTAATTAAGACTGTCATCTCCACACAACTCTCTCTGGATTTCTCAGTATGGCTACGTTTACAAAATGGTGTCGTCCGGCGACTTTCGCGCACAGAAACTCGAGTGAAGATAATGACCTCTTCTCAACAGTCCATCATGTTTTTTTAATCCTACGTGTCCTCCTTGGCCACTAGCAACTGCGTGGCGGATCATGTATCATGTATCATGTGGAAACTGGAAACGATCAAAACAGTTCAGTGTTTAATCGGCTAATCGTTTCAGCTGGACTTGTAGGCCTGTATCTTGTTGAGTAATTTCATTTATAATAAAACACCTGTGTTTTGTGTGCAAAAATCTGAATTTGCTTAGTACTGTTATTAGTAACTAACGCTGTCAGATTAATGTAGTGGAGTAAAAAGTACAATATTTCTCATTGAAATGTAGTGTAGAATTAGAAAGTGGCATGACAAGAAAATACTTGAGTAAAGTATTAGTATAAGAAGTACCTCAAATTGGTACTTACTTACTTAGGAATACGCCACGGTTTGTTGAAATAGGGCTTATCACGGTCTCCCCTGGCTGTAGATAGGTGGGCCAATGCATTTTTTTGTCTCAGTCCAAGTAATTAGGTTGTTTTTTTGTCTTTTGTTGGGTCACCTTTACTCACAACATGCTAACCGGCAACATAGGATTTCATTCACTATGCTAAGCTAACTAGCGGTGGCGCTGCCGGTATTGCACCGGACTAAAATGATGCGCGCACAAAAAATGCGTTTGCCGACCTATCTACAGCTAGCGGAGACCGTGATAAGCCCTATTTCAACAAACGGTGGCGTATCCCTTTAAGTACTGTACTTTAGTAAATCTACTTAATTACATTCCACCACTGGTAAAGTACTGACCCAATGGGAGCCAAACTTAAATTTTTTGGATCATCAGGTTTGAAGCATAAACACAATGGTTGTACATTGTTGTACATAAAATTGCCTGTTGTTTAAGAACAAACTGTGCATTTAATGTAATGCTTTGTATCTGGTCTTTAAACAGAATGCAATATAGAAAGAACTTGTCTTTTTCCAAACAATTTCAAAATGAGACATATGGCAATGAATCTAGTAGAAGTGATGATGAAGATGAGGAAGACAGTGTGATGTGGTTGAAAGCTCCAAACTAGCCAATGAGTAGACTTTGAGTTGAACATATTTTATTTACTTATGTCACTTTTCTTTATAATTCTCACAGTGTGTGTGTGTGTGTGTGTGTGTGTGTGTGTGTGTGTGTGTGTGTGTGTTTGGTGTCATGGAGACTGGGATTTTGGCGAGAAATCAAAGCTACACTAATGATTTTGTTCTACTAAAACTGAACGCTAATGTTGCTCCGTGTCTGCTGAATGTGTAAATAAGTAACTCTAAGTGTTTGCTATAACATGCTAACAAAACTGGCAAACTGTTGTACCTTTAAAATAAAGTCCTGCGGGCTTGAAAGAAAGTTTGTCCAGAAAAAGACAGATCTTGTAAAGATGGACCCATCCAGTTTAAAACAGGTAAACAAAGAGTTAAAATCAGTCAGATGGAAACATTTCATACCGTAACTTGTTTTTCAGTGCCAGAGGCTTTTAGGGATGAGGCGGGATGAGGAGTGAGCGTACATGCCTTCGTAAATATACGTGATCTTCAAACGAGTGAAAATGTGAGGAGCGGAGCAAAACAAGAGCCTTAGAAAAATGGAAACGTCAAGCACAAGGAACGACAAATCACATCGAGCATGGCCATCCGACAGAGTTTAGGCAGGTCTGTGAATAATAGGCCTCCCTGGATCAAAAGAATTACAGTTTTTTTGGATTGCTTAAGCACGATTTTCAAAACAGGGCCCGTGTTTTCAAAACACTACACACAATTAGCACAACCACACACCCAATTAGCAAAACACTACAGATCCTTTGCATAATTAAAAACTCTTGTAAAAACTATACACTTCTGTTTAAAAACCACACTTTGTTACCATACGAAACACACACGTTTCACATTACTATACTCTGTTTGCACGAGTTACACTCTGCTGTGATAAACCTAAAACACTTTTAGCACTTCTACTTCCCCATGATTAGAGTAGGCTACCATCAACAAAGTACAAATATAATGTCAATTCACCAAACACTACACAAGACCAATGTTGCAGACTGAAGAAACTCATTTATTTCTCAACACGCCCAAAATGTTGACATGGAGATTCATAATACTGTAACAAAATGTCACTGTACGTATTGTACTGCAAGTTTACTGTAAAAAACAAAAAACAAACACAACAAAGCTAGACATTGTCTCTTCGCCTAGCTGGATCTGGCCAGAGAATTTCATCAACATCGCAGGCAATGTTGTCATTAGCAAGACACCTTGGAAAGAAACGTCTTGAATGACGAATCCATCCTTGCATTGCTGCTACCTCCATCTGGTCACAGGCCTCCTCCATGGCTTGGATGAGGGGTACCTCAGCCTGGAGACGGAGATCATATACCTTCCACCGCCTTGCCGAGAAAAACTCTTCTATAGGGTTGAGGAATGGAGAGTATGGTGGAAGATATAGGACGGTGAAATGTGAAACCAGTTCTGAACCAGAGCAGAGCGGTGGAAAGACACATTGTCCCAGACAACAATGTATTGCATATGATCGATTTGATTTTGTGCTGTTATGTTGTGCAATTGGTCCAAGAATGTAAGTATGAGTGCTGTGTTGTAAGGGCCCATATGGGCATGGCGGTGGAGGACCCCATTCTGTGTAATGGCTGCACAGAGTGTTATCTTACCCCCACGTTGCCCTGGGACATCGACTATAGCCCTGTGGCCAATGATGTTTCTTCCCCTCCTTCGTGCTTTCGTCAGGTTGAACCCCAGCCTCATATACGTAAATGAACTCATGCTGGATCTCCTCTCCATCCATTCGTAAAACTCTCTGAAGAACAGTGTCAGGCAAAATTGTGTAGTTCAGTGTAGATGTAGTATACATATTACAGTACAGTAAAAGATTATGAGACAGTATGCATCACACTGCTAAAGTGAATACATCCCTCTGCATAATCATGCCGCAGTCGTTTCACCCTTTCGGAAATTGCGCTCGAAAGGCACTCGATAAATTTGCTTCATTTGAATATGTTTTTTTTTGAGGATGCGTGCCAGTGTTGATGTTGAGACCTGATGGATATCGTTGAAACTGGCGTGGTCATTGACAATGTTAGTTTGGAGCTGATTGAGTGTTATAGCATTGTTGGCCAAAACCATGTTTACTATCTCCCTCTCTTGCTGTTCTGTGAACATAGGAGGCCTTCCCCCTCGTCGTTCCTGACCCTCAATCCTATGTAGAAAAAAAAAAAAAACAGTATACAATAGTACAGAAATTTCACAGGAAAAGGTAACAGAAGTGCTGAGAGTGCATAGAATACAGTACTGTAAGCAGTTACTGAAACCGTGCAGATGGGTTTGATATGATGATATTTTTACAATACTTATTTTCCAGTCGAAATGTTCTTATCACACTTGCCACTGTGTATCGGCTTAGATTTGGCTGTGGTTGACGTGGTCAACCAGTGTTGCGCGGATCTCATTTGTCAGATTCGGTCCTCTTTGAGCACCTTCTTGTCTTCCTCTTCCTCTTCCTCTACCTCTACTCTCCTCCAGCATGGCCTCCATCTCTTCCTCAGTTGATTCCTCCTCTGTTGATTCCTCTTCCTCCCCTTCCTCCTCCTCCTTGTCCTCCTCCTCCTCGTTCTCCTCCTTGTCTTACTCTTTCTCCTCCTCTTTCCATTGTGCTTGAAGACCGATGAACTCACCTGCTGCTTTTTATAGCGCTTACACACCTGATTGGTGTGTCTACAATTAAGCACACAAGTGTTTGCACACCTGATAACTGTGTTGAACCAATTGGTTGGACGGCGCGGTAATTTGACAGTCAGTGCTTTGGTATTGCAAGGAAGTGACTTCATGATAGATTTTTGCGTGTAATGTAAGTTAAGTGTGTTTAGTGTTTTGCAAATCACTGTGTGTAGAGTTTTGCAAACAAGTGTGAGGTTGACAATGTGCTTATAGTTGTGCAAATATGGGCTGATGTTTTGCTTCTTGAGTGTAAGGTTTTGCTAATAGTGTACTACTTTTAATTGTAGTGTGTAAGCAATCCAAAAAAACTGTAAACAAGGCAGACGTACGTGCGGCGACAAAAACAGAACGGGAGAATTTGCTTTCTGCTTTTCCCGAAAACGACCCCCAAATCCCCCCTCTTTCTAATGAAATGCACATATAGCGAGGAGATAAAATACCACTTTTAAAACTGGCTCCGAGAACAATTTCAATTAATCGTCCTCCTTGGTATTACTGTTGTTTTTCCTCCCCGAGCAGTATGTCGTGGATTAGAGCGTTTATATAAAGATGTTTTCTGCAGCGACATGGTGGGGAGAAATCCTGGTGAGCTAGAAGCATTGTCTGAGGACCAGAGGGAGGAGGAGAGGGCGAGTGACTGATGATCTTTATCTAGATAACTGTGGGTGCGGTGTGTGTGTGTGTGTACGACAGTGTGTGTGTGTGTGTGTGTGTATGTGTGTGTGAGAGATGAGTCATCCTCAACCTTAAACACCCCCTATAATCACAAAATCAACACAGCAGAAGACGCTCAGTGCTGGAACAAACATTCCCACACTGAACTGTGGATGGGGATGTAAGCGTGTGTGTGTGTGTGTGTGTGTGTGTGTGTGTGTGTGTGTGTGTGTGTGTGTGTGTGGCGAATAGTTTTGGTGATGCTAGCTGTTATTGTTACAGAATGTGTTTGCTTCAGGGATTATCTAATGCTGTTTTCACCCAGCAGAATCTCCTCTCCATCCCCCTAAACATCGAGAAGGAACCAGAACAACTGCTTGTGTACCGGTGTGTTTTTCTGTATGTGTGCTTTCTGGGAAATGTCTAGTACGAGATGCATTCAGGGAAGTCATGTTAAAATGTAAAGATGTCAAACTAAACTAAATCTTGAAACTAACTAATACATTTAGTTAAAAAGGTGGTCATCACTAACCCCTTCCTCTCAGAGTCATAACTTGGGCCCTGTTTACACGAATACGCCCGCGGGTGAAAACGACAAAATATTTGAGCAGATGTGCCTTTCGTTTAGACGGCGACGGCCGTGTCTTTGTGTGTGTGTGTGTGTGTGTGCCCTTGTGTGTGTGTGTGTGTCTGTGTGTTTGTGTGCGCCGCATGTGTGTGTTTGTGTGTTCGTGTGTGTCGTGTGTGTATGCCGCGTTTGTGTGTGTTTCGTGTGTGTGCGCCGCATGTGTGTGTGTGCCGCGTGTGTGCCGTGTGTGTGCGCCGCATGTGTGTCTGTGTGTGTGTCTGTGTGTTTGTGTGCGCCGCATGTGTGTGTTTGTGTGTGTGTGTGCCGTGTGTGTGTGCCGCGTTTGTGTGAGTTTCGTGTGTGTGCGCTGCATGTGTGTGTGTGCTTGTGTGTGTGTGTGTGTGTGTGCCGTGTGTGTGCACCGCATGTGTCTGTGTGTGTGTGTGTGTGCATTGTTTGGATCAATAACTCCAATTGTCAGCTTTTGTTGTTCGCTTCGCCACGTTTCGGTTCGGCGCTACTAGGGAGGGAAGTAGAAGGAAGGCTCAACGCAGGCGCGCAGACTTGGTGGTGTTGTGTGGCAGTGCTTCACACTACCACCTAGCCGCCCCGGTGTGCACACTACATTGAATTTCACACACTTTTGCGTCACCATATGCACGCAGATTTCCCCCCCAAAAATGCTCATCTAAACGCGGAATAAAAAGTGAGAACGCAACACCACTTTTGCGTTTTCTCTTCAGATCGTTTCCGTCTAAACACAGCCTCGGTCAAACAGGGACATCCAGACAGTCATTTAGTTACAGTAGGTACGTGGTTTCAGTGCAAACAGGACATGCTAGTATAGCATGATTTCCTTTGGCACAGATTCACCACAACCATACACATAAATAAAGCATTAACAACAGCCTGATCCAAAGCATGATGGGCACGGTGGAGCCGAAATAAAAAAAGAAAAGAAAAGAAAACGAATTGATTAAGATGAATGGAAATTCTCCTTTTTCCTTTCACTCTATCGAGACTCATCTGATTTGTCATTGTCTTCTTGAATCATTTAGTATAACGTCTCCGAAAATCTCAATTTCAGTCTTAGGTGGCTTCCTTTTTACAAGCGCTCAGGTTGTTGTTTTTTTGTTATTCCACCTCAGGGATTTTTTTTAATGTATCGTATATTTCTTCTTTTTTAATTTTTATTTCATAAGCCCAAATAAATGACATGTAGTGACTGCCTTAAGCCTGAAAATCAAAAGGGCTGACAACTTAACAAAACCCAGCCTATGGTACGACTGGTTAAAAAGCCGCCATCATCCAACTTAAATCAGCTTATATTACCTACTATGACGTAGAAGTCGGTTTAAATGTATACTGCAGGTAAGTGTATCTCATAAAAACGCTACTCAGTCTGAATCTGTGCGTAAACTAACTAAGTGTGTTTAAACATCTTTCGTTCTCTGCTGACCGGCTGACAAAAAACACTGTATGCAGCGATGTTGGTGGGAGCGTATCTGCGTGTACATGTGCATGTGCATGTGTGTATGTGCACGTGTGCGTATGTATCTGCATGTCCGGCCTAATCATCCACCGTGTGTCTGTCTGCCGTTTTGGACAGGGTGTGTTTGTTGTGGAGATGTGGCGGGGGCTTCGAGTGGATAGTGAAGAGAGCCATTAGAGAAAGACTGCCGCTGATTAGGATGGAACTTTTACTCTACTTCGCTTATCTCACATACACACACACACACTCACACACACTCTCACACACACTAACACAGAGACAGACAGACACACTCCTGCTCAGATAGCAAGTGCTGGCTTTATTAGCCTCTCTCAGCCTCTTGGCCTCTCATGCGTGCATGTGTCCGGGCACGTTATTAAACTGTATATGCAAGTTTTGTGTGTATTTACATTCATGCATGCAAGTGTGTGCACGTAAGTAATGTGTGTGTGCATATGTGTGTATATTAGGGGTGGGGGGGGCAATGAAAATTGCAATACAACTCGAATCACCTACCATGTATCGTTAAAAGAATCCAATCAGGACAAAAGCATATCGTCCCAGCTCTAGTGTGTATCTACACAAATACTTGTACTTAAGTGCATGTGTGCATGGGAGAGTGTGTGTTTGTGTTATCACGGCTGCTGCAGGTCCTCTCAGGCCTGCAGAGTGTCATGTGTCTGTGGCTGAAGGACTTCAATTGAGGCTGAAGTGATTAGGAAGTGATAAGCAGCAGCAGCAGCCAGCAGACACACAACAGCACCGTGATGGGACACAACAACAGGACAAACACCTTCATGGTATCTGACGGCTACAATCCTCATTCAGATGTAAAACTGACTTGACATTCACGCAAATAGTGTGCAGTTACATCTGGTTGTCCAGCTAAACCAGATGATAATAGCCTTGCATCAATTCAACAACCAGCGATTGACGTTATGTCAAAAACTCCGCAGTATCCCTTTAACTGTACCCTCTCTGGCTACCCTGGCTGTAGATAGGTGGGCCAACGCATTTTTTGTCTCAGTGCAAGTAATTAGGTTGTTTTTTTTGGTCTTTTATTGGCTCACTTTTACTCACAACATGCTAAGCGGCAACATAGGATTCCATTCACTACGCTAAGCTAACTAGCTGCGGCGCTGCCGGTGTCGCACCGGACTCAAACGATGCATGCACAAAAAATGCGTTGGCCGACCTATCTACAGCTAGGGGAGACCGTGATAAGCCCTATTTCAACAAACGGTGGCGTATCCCTTTAAATTGCCTGCCAATCGTCTGCTTCATGTGTTAACATCATTACTGTGATTGGATGTAAAACTTCCTGCCTCTAATGCAATGACTGATTTCTAATTTGAAATTGATTACTGTTACGGTAACTCCCCCCCACCCCCCCCCCACACACACCCCCCCCCACACCCTTAACACGCACTCCCGAGAAAGTGACTGCGGGGAGCTCTGGCTGTCTAGGAGCCAAATTGTCGGTAATAAAAATCTGCCTAGCTAAACCATAAGGAGTTCGTTTTCTGTGGGTGTTTTTTTTTTTATGGTAATGTGGAACTCTCCGATCAATTAGCATTGTCCACATTTGATCGCCCCCCGCCTTGGTCTCCGTTTTGACTTGGTCTCAACCCCTCAAAGCCTTGGTCTTGTCTCGGTCTTGATACACTCTGGATTTCACATCATAAGACAAAAACAGACCTTTAAAATGATATACAGCCAACTCCTGTGGCAAAAAAAAAATCATTTGTTTGGACAAGAGATAAACACAGACATTTTTTTAATGAAATATGGGATCTTTGGACAGACTAGGCGTTTTCAGCTCTACACTCATTGTGAAAGAAAGAAAACTTCTATTAAGTGAAACTTCCACTGGACTCTTTTTCTATATGCAGAATCCCAGCTCATAAATCAAGCTGTCCTCTGAAATGTCTTCCCTCTCTGTGGTCCTGACAGGTCTTCTAAAAGAAAGCGTTCACCTTTCATACATCAAGTCGGATCAGATCCCAGATTTCTGTGTCAGCAACAATACACCCGTCGCAGCTGGCGCCACCGTTCTCTACATAATAAGCCCATCAAGTAGTACAGCGCCATTTGAGGAGCTGGAGCAGACGTGGACACTGTTTTGGCACCTCAGCACAGTAACTTTATTTAAAAGCTGTCTGTTTTTTTTTTTTTTTTTTTGCGTGGGCGGGGGCTGTTCCCGTCGGGCCACAACTCACTGGTCCCTTCTCAGAGGTCTCCGGGGAGGGGGGGGGGAAATAAAAAATAAAAAATAAAAAACAATGACCCATGACCCCAGAGGCAGATGATAGAGGTTGTGGGACGGCTCTCTGACGTCAAAAAAAAATCTAGATACACCGGCTCTGTTTATTCAGCTGACTGACCGAAGACAGAGACGGCAAATGGAAGTGAAGCGAGAGAAGAAAAGGGGGGAAAAAAAACAACAAGGAAAGGAATAGATCGGCTCGGACAAGGGGTGCAGAGATGTAAATTGACTGACAAATAGCAGAGCGACAGAGCCAAATAGCCAGACAGAGAGCGGAAAAGAGGCGAGAGGATCAGAAGATGAAAGAGAGAGCGGCTATGATGCGACTGACCCTCTTAGAGTCGTGACTGCGACTCAACTTTGTGCCTACGCTTTGATCATGAGAGATGGCACAAATCGCTGCAATACGGGCTATGAAAATGCAAGAAAAAGTTAGGAGTGGTGATGGAGGGAAAGAGCGGAAGAGAGAAGTTGCATAGCAGCCCAAGGCCCAAAGAGGGAGGGAGTTTGGGAGAGGAGAAGGGGTTAAGGCGGAGAGGGAAGGAGTACCGTACAAATCCCCCCAAAAAAAAACGAGGGGAATAATAAGGGCAAGCAGAGGAAAAAGAGGCAGTGGTGGAAAAATAGCAGCATAACGTCCTACCATAGAAATTATCAAAATTATTTGACTTATATTACACTAAAGTAGAGGAAAAATGACTCGTTTGAAAATCACAAAAGTACAAAAGAGCTTGAACGACGTTCTCAGCGAAAAACATACTGAGTTAATTAATAGAGAAAGAACATTGTTGGAAGTGATTTTTACCACTTTTGAAAAGCTAAAAGGACAGAGTTCAAAACCATATTGCTCTAAGTGGAAAAATTGCAAATTACAAAATGCATAAAGTAAAGCCAGATTTTTGTTCTTGGCTGACTAACTGCCCACTGGTAATAGCTCCAGAAACTTTGATGCCAATACGTGGATGCTTGTGGAAAGCCATCAACACTTGTATTAATTACCCAATGTGAGTTTTTTTTATTACGTCAATAAAAGCTTAATGAAGTCAGTGACTCAGTGCACAAACGCTGCTCAAGCTACAGGAACAAGAGTGACTGAAATGAGTTACTACCACCCATGAAGATACACTCCAGTGTCCTGGGAAGAAGTGGATAAGGGTTCCCTAGTTAAGTTATTATAGTCTAATTATGTTGTAGTTGTGGGCATTCCTTTAAATGATCAAGGTTTGAGCAGTTAGTTAAAGTGCTCATATTATGCTTTTTGGCTTTTTCCCTTTCCTTTATTGTGTTATATATCTTTTTTGTGCATGTGATAGGTTTACAAAGTGAAGTCCACCCCAAAGGGACTTACTATCTCCAACAGAAAACACTGTTCCCAAACTGCTCCAAACAGCTCTACTGTAGTCCAGCCTTTACTTCAGAGACAAACGTGGGTCACTTTGTAACACACGTTCTAATGCTCGCCTAGCTGCTAGCGTGGCACGCCCTCATACTCTGCTTCTGACTGGCTAGTAGTCCTTACCTAGCTACTGAGCATGTGCAACTCCCAACAAAGATGGAACAGAAGTGTTATGCCTCACTCTGTAGCTAAAACAGAGAGCTCAACACACAGGGTGAAAAGAGGAGCTGCAGCAATGTGCAGTAAAACAAAAAATATTTTTGAAAATTAAACCATGTAAACCTATTCTGATATAATCTCTAAATAAAATTATGAACCTGAAAATGAGCATAATATGAGCACTTTAAATTCAGACTGTCCACGTGAGAAAAACGGTTATGTTACGCTTTCATTGTCAATGAAAGTAGCTAGCACCAGCTCCAAAAGTCGATCAAAGTAGATAGATGACGTCATACACTTATTTGCTTATTTTTTATGTCATTACGCACTAATTTGCATAAAGCTTAGTGCTTGTGTCAGCAAGGTAAATAGAAAAAAAAATGGAAATCTTTAGCCAAATAATCACAAACTCACTACCGGAATTTATATTCAATTATAATTATTATGTAGGTAGCCTATATTTGAAGCAAAAAGAGAAATTCTACAAATGGAGGGAGAAAGGTTGATAAAGAATTTTACAAAAAAGTCGCCAGATTTGTCGCTAATCGCTTTTGTGATGAAAAAAAAAGTCGCTAAGGGGGTCTGAAAAGTCGCTAAATCTAAATCGCTAAGTTGGCAACACTGCACGCGGGATTTGAAATTGCTAATTCCTTCCCTGTTTCCTTGTTGTTTACTGTCTTTTGTGTTCTCTGTTGCGTTTTACCCCGTTTTCATCCTTGTGTCTGTTTAATGTTTCAGTTTCCTGTTTTATTTTGTAGTCTGGTTTCTCCCATGTCAAGTCTTGTTATGCTTCCTGCCTTGTGTTTTCCCTGTCTGCTCCGCCGTGATGTGTTTCACCCGTTACTGAGCCCTCGTGTCACCTGTCCCTTCACCCTCGTTACCTTGTGTATTTAGTCTCTGTATTTTCTTTGTCTGTTGTCAGATCATTGTGTGTGTTATGGCGCTTTTCCATTACATGGTACCTACTCGCCTCGCCTCGACTCTACTCGCCTTTTTTGGTTTCCATTACGAAAAAAAGTACCTGGTACCTGCTAACAGGTACTTTTTTTAGTACCTCCTCAGTCGAGGTTCCAAGCGAGCTGAGGCGAGCCGAGAAGTTGACATGAAACCCTGCAGGCTACAGATTGGTCGGAAAGAATTGTCACTAATCACTGCATTGCTAGCAACAGACGGCGTTTTTAAATAGTTTAGCCAGCGGTGTTTTTTGCTGCCGGAGGCTCCACGCAGAGCTCGGCAGCGAGTAGTGACTATAGAGTCATATAGTGAGAGAAACAAAGTGTCTGCCCTGTTCTTTCTGACCACGGTGGGAAATCTGGAGCAGTAAAAGTTAACTATCTTGTTGATTTCACGTTGTTTACGGAAAAGGAGAACCAGGAAATAAGTCGGGGGAAATCATAGGGGGAAATGCAACGCTACCAAGCCACGCCCACGGCAGTCACTATGACGACCAGCCACGCTGAGGCGATACTAAAATCTGCAATGGAAAAGGGACGCACAGTGCGCCGAGTCGAGTCGAGGCGAGTAGAGTCGAGGCGAGTTGAGCAGGTACCATGTAATGGAAAAACGCCATAAGTCTACCCCATTTGTCTCGGTGTGCCAGTTTATTTTTTTGGACGCCCGGTATTTTGGCTTCGTCAACTGTTTTTGGTACCATTTTTGAAAAAAACAAAAACAATCAAACACTATGGCTGGTTTTGGAGAGCAAATGAAAATGGTTTCAGGGGATTTGTTGACTAAATGTGATCTTTCAGCGGTAGCTGAACAAAAGCTAATAGTCTGCTCTTTCAGATCAGTTCATCTTCTGATCTTGGGATCCACACAACACTTTAAACACTGTACATGAATCAGTGGCAACAACAGAAAAAGGAAAAAAGAATCGACACATATTCCCTTCAGAAGCCTCGGAACAAAGCATTTTTCGGTGTGCTCAGTGATCTGCTTTTTGCCCTTCTTTGCATAATCCTTGCAGGCTGCCATGTGTAACATGGTTCTCACGCCACACAGGGACCTTTCAGGGGGTTTCCCTCTGTCTCCCCGACACAGGGCACTGCCTCCCTCTTCTCCTCCCTCCATCACTGTATCCCTTCATGCAGCGAGAGTATCTCTGGAGGTCTGCTTCGCTTTAATTCATTCGGACCCGTGGTCCTGAGGGTCGACTGCGGGGTGAAACCAGCCGCTGTGAAGTGAGCCCATCACTCATAGACCTTCCTCCTCTCCACTTCCTCCTTCTCCTTTTTTTGTCTGCTCTGTCATTTTCTTCTGTTTTTCTCCCCTGGCCTAATGCATCTATTCCTGTCATCTGCTGGGCTTTTTAACTCTCCTGTCCTTTCCTCTCCCAGTGCCCCAGCCCTTCAGCCTCTATCTCTATCTATACCAGCACATCAAAACAAACTATAACTCAAGATGGACCACCGCAGCCTCCCACCAGTTCCCATAAAAGACACAGCCAACGGAGAAGAGGAGAGGGATGAGGACGGGGAGGGAGTGGGAGGTTTGGGAGGGAACAAATCACCAGATAACACTGACATAATGAGAGAAAATGAGAGAGATAGCAGGAGAGCAAATACAGTAGGTGGAAGCAATGATGGGTAGAAAAAAAAAAAACGGGTGAAGGGGAGAGGCATGGGATGTGCTGCAGAGTTGTGTAAAAAATTGAGAGAAAGAGAGAGAGAGAGAGAGAGAGAGAGAGAGAGAGAAATGAAGCGCATCAAATAGATGTGGAGCTAAGGAAAGGAGGAGAGGATGAAACAGGAGGTGAGGGTAAGGAAGAGAAAGAGAAGTGACTGACTCAGGAGGGAATTGATTAGTGGACTTGAGCTAGGGGGGGAGAAATCCCTGCAAAGCCAAGGAGCCACAGAGAGGAAAGAAAGGACAGAGGAAAAAGAGGTGGTTAAAGGAGAAGGAGGGAGCGCTGAAAGAAAAAAGCATTGAGCGCGGTCAGGGGAAATGCAGAAAGTGAGATGAAAAGGCAAACTGAGGAAGGGTTGGAGGGAGTGGAGGATGAGAATATTGGCAGAGAGTAATTTAAGGCTGGTCACAGGGGAGGAAGAGAATTACAGTAGAGACGGGGGGACGGGGGGGGTGCTGCAAAAATAAGCATGCACACACATACACGGAGTAGGCTATGCTTCACTCTTCCTAATAAAAACAGAGTGATCCAAGACAGAGTGCCCCCCCCCACCAGTCAACCAGGAAGTGAATCCAGGCACAGGATACGCCAACAGCCAGGACTCTGCAAAACTGTCTCTCAATATCACACTGCGCGCATAAAGACATCTGGACACCACTGACCATTAAGGTTGGGGTACCGAAATCTGTACTTTTTTAGGTACCGACCGAATTACGTCGGTACTACCAAGGACCGATTTGCGTTAAATCAAACGGCGCCAAATTTCAGTACCTGAGAGTGCGTAAGGGCGAGCTTATTGGTCCTCTCTGCATGTCAACAGAGAGCGGGGCTCCACACACACACACACACACACACACACACACACACACACACACACACACACACACAGAGCTGTGGTGCAGACAGAGCAAAATTACGTCAACTTGGCAGTTTGATAAAGCAACAGTGAGTCACGGCAGTGCCGGTTAAGCGGTTACAAATGTTGTTACACTTTTAACAAATCCACGCAGACCGTGTTCACTGCAATATAATATTTATGGCGAGCCGAAAGCGATCCCAGTGTTGCACTTCCTCTGGCAGGCACACAAGTGTTCTCTATGCCCTGTTGACTGACCTTGTTGGGCAAGGTTAACTTTATTTCTACAGCACATTTCAGCAACAAGGCAATTCAAAACGATTCACATAAAACATTACAGAGCAGGTAAAGAGAAAATAAACACATGCTAAAAAGGAATAAGATACAAATACAAGAATAAAAGTTACAGTGCAGTGTGAAAAATGAATAATTATTTGATTTAATATGTTGTAGGGACAGGTTTGGGAGGGGAGAGGGAGGTGTTTTATTGTCTGTGGAGTGTGAAATCTTCTCAATAAATAACAAAATGTTCTAAGTAAATAGGATTAATAGATTTGGAATTATATTTACAACTCAAATATTGTTCTTTGTTATTACAGAGGGAAAGTTGGGTACTAGGGGTGGGGGAAAAAATCGATACAGCATAGTATCGCAATATTTTCTGTGGCAATACTGTATCGATACACAGGCGCCAAGTATTGATCTTTTATTATATATGTGTTGGTCAGTGTGTCTGCTTGACAATCTGATTTAGCAGCAGTAAAATTGAAGTGAGATGAACAAACAGAGAAATTTATCGTTTTAGATAAAACAGATGTTGACAAAGTTTCCTTTTGGGGGCATAATTTGAAATTGGGAAAAATTTGATGAATTAAAATATATTGCAGAATATTGCAATATGTTTAAAATCGCAATAATATCGTATCGTGACATAAGTATCGTGATGATATTGTATTGTAAGGCCTCTCGTGATTCCCACCCCTATTGGGTACCGGAACCAAATTTCAGGTACCGGTAACTAGCTAGGCTACATAAACACCTTCGGCCTGCCGAATCTGGTTCTTTAGTGCGCTTGAGTAACTGCAGTGTGAAACCAAAACTAACTGGATCAAATGTACTGTATACAAAGTAACAAAAAGATGATCCTTGGCTTGGACCTTGGTTTGGAATTTCAGGTGTGAAAAGTCCCTAAGATTACTTACTAAGTAATGTCCCTTGTCAATTTTCTCAAACTTGGGCAATGACCGGCTGGTCACGTACAACCGGTCACATGACAGTTAAGTTTACAGTCAAATTTAGCCTGAGAAAATGTTACTGGGAGCCATGTACTGGTCACTGTGAGGTGACAGTCCTTTCAGAGGACGTTGCAGTTGAGTTTAACCGACAAAAAGGGGACTTTGGAGACATTATGTTTTTCTGAGACATTAGACATTATGTAAATTAGAAACACACTGAAAGGTTCCATACAGAGTTTTGAGAGAAGTTGGACCTCTTTTTTGACGTACTTTGAGAGTTTACAAATCCCAAATCCCCTTACAGGAGAGAGACTAGATGGTGACACCCAAATTCAATGAAAATAGTGCACTGATCATTTATTTCACTTGTGAAGAGCGTTGTATGGAACCATCCACGTTATTAGTTTTTTTTGGACAATTTGGTTGAGAGGACCCCACATTTCTGATATAGAAACTTTTTCAAAATGGGTCAAATTCGACCCGAAGACCACAGGAGGGTTAAAAAGATTCATACGGTCAAATGTGTCCCAGACCACCTTGGCAAGTCTAATGCAGAAACTAAAATCCAGAAAAACATTTTCACGTATTATATTCTCTAAATTACCCTGCAGGGTCAGCAGATAGACTGTCTGTGTCAAACTATTATATGCACGAACAAAACCTGCAGAGACCAGTGCAACGTAGAGCAGTATTGTGCAACAACCTGCAGAAAACCCATAAAATGATTCGATTTCCAACCTCGGCAAGTTATAATCCTGTGCGGGGATGTGATTTTAATAGCTGTTCCTATCAGATGATAAAGCTACAGCCAACTCTAGGATGGGAGTCTCATGCTAGCGGAGAGGTAAGGAATGTTAAACAAGTCAGCCCGGGCCATGAATGAAGCTGAAATAAGGCTGATTAGATCTTCTCTGCTTTGTTCTGCCCTCGAGCCAAGGAAACACCAAAATGACTTGTTATTCTTGCGCCACAGCCAGAAACCGCTTGATGTCTGTTATTTTGGACGAGGAGCTTTCTTTTCCCGACTTTCACATATCACAGCGAGCGGGGTCTCAGATTGGCTTAAAATATGTGCGTCAACCCGCTGTAGACACGCAGGCAAACACACACAAAGCAAGGAAGGAATGTTCTGGGCTTAGAGGTATTTCCTGATATCAGGTTATGATTCGATCACTTTGTGTGTGTGTGTGTGTGTGTGTGTGTGCGCGTGTGCATGCGTGCGTGTGTATATAAGTGTTCTGTAAAGTGGCCCTAAGAGAAGAGAGGGACACAAAGAAGAGGAGAAAGAAGAAGAGGAAGAAGGGGAGGCCTATTTAGGGAAAGCGACTGGCAAAAGCCTCATTTAAAGCAAGCAAGCAGGTTTTACGACCAGCTGAGGAATGTAGACATGAATCGACTTTTATTGTTTTACACAGAGCGGCGATGGGCTACCAGCAGCAACTATCTCTATCTCGCCACATTTAAAGCTTTCTGCTCTCTTTTACCTTCATCCCTTCTTCCCTCCGAAAGCTGGCGCCGTCTCTATTGTCTTCTAATCCACCTCTCTGTACTCTTCCGCAACCCTGCCTCCTACAGTACAACATTTGTATACTGATTAAAGAAATACGTTTTGAAGGAAACCTATTTGCTGCCTGGATTATGTCCACTGGTAATGTTGGGGTTTTTTCAGTAAAGGAAGTGTGACATTCCTGTAGCTCAGAGCAGTTACAGGAGGTCAGTGTGGGTGATTGGTCGTACAAAACACAGGACAACAGGACATGGACACCGAAGGCCAGGGTTTACACAGTGTCACGTGTGTATAATAAAACACTTGGTTAAAGTCAGGGACAGATCCCGGTTTTGGTTGAAAAAAATCAACAGTCCAATCTGGTGCTTCAAATCATTGTCGACTTTTTAAATAACTTTTTAACCTGTTGCGGTAACGGATGCCCTCCTGTCTCTCTTTTGTGTTGCCCTACGTTCCCCAGTCCCCGTGTGTCTTCCATGTCCCCAGTTTGCCTCTTTGTGTGTTTCTGTGTGTGAGTGTATGTGTGTATTCTCTCACTCTCCTGGTTTCTGGGTCCCTGCTCAACGAACCCATTCTCAACAGTCCAATCTGGTGCTTCAAATCAGTGTCGACTTTTTAAATATTTAACCTGTGACGGTCACGGATGACCTCCTGTCTCTCTTTTGTGTTTTCCTGTGTTGCCCAGTCCCCGGTTTGTCCCTCTGTGTGTAAGTGTATGTGTGTACTCTCTCACTCTCCTGGTTTCTGGGTCCCTGCTCAACGAACCCATTCTTAACAGTCCAATCTGGTGCTTCAAATCAGTGTCACCTTTTTAAATATTTAACCTGTCACGGTCACGGATGCACTCCTGTCTCTCTTTTGTGTTTCCCTGTGTTCCCCAGTCCATGTGTGTCTTCCATGTCCCCGGTTTGCCTCTCTGTGTGTTTTTGTGTGTGCGCGCGTGTGTGTGCGTACTCTCTCACTCTCATGGTTTCTGGGTCCCTGCTCAACGAACCCATTCTCACTCCCAACTCGTCAAATACCGACGCTTGGTCAGTGACCCTTAGCGTCATATACCCATGCACAAAGCACCTTTTAGCATCTGTATGAGAGGAGCGACAACAGCATTGCAGCCGGGGAATGACTGTACCGGCACTGTCGCGGCACTTTCATCACAACTGTACGGGAGTCCTGGCGGCTTGTTTAAAGGCAGAGTTATTGAATATAGGCTAGGTGCATTCCACCGTGAATTGAGCGATTTGACACTTTTACAATATTTATACAGTACCTGGACCTGGAAATCTCAAATATGTGTGTGACTGTGTGTTTATTTACTTTAATGTTACCTTCTAAAGTGCTTGAAAGTATCCCCATGTGTTTGGATAGTCTAGTATGATATATGTATAATGATGATATAGTATGATATAGTACATATATGTATATGCATGTGTGTGTTTGTGTGTTCTGTAGGTAAGTGTGATGGATGACTGTGTCTCAGCAGTAGCATTGAATGCTGAGCCGGGAGAGTGTGTTAGGGTTCGACCAAGGCCGTCCTCTAGTGATCTCTCTCTCTCTCTCCCAGCACGTATAGTAGCATGTCAGCTATGATAAAGAGAGGCTACACAGTGCAGAGTTCCCACAGGTATACTTAGCAAAGGCAAACCCGCCTCACAGACACACTCCGTCATTACGCAAGGGAGGTGGGGTGTAAAAACAAGGCATACCTTCACGACACACACACACACACACACACACACACACACACACACACACACACACACACACACACACACACACACACACAGAGGCAAAAGAACTGAACTGACTACATAGTTCCTCATCCATGTAAAATAGTTGTGGCCAGTTTGTCAGTGGGACACCGTGGTTGTAAATGATGGCATCCTCTAAAACAGGCAATCCATCAAACACACACACACACACACACACACACACACACACACTGTACAGCAATATATTACAGGACGCAAGGCTCGATCCAATGTCTCAATTTACCAGTTATTTTCAGTGGCTTATAATCCTTCCGGAGCCACTTACCGACAAAATAGGGGTATGATTTCAGCACACAAAAGACCAACCCCGAAACGAAAATTCATTCATGTCCATTTATTTCCATTTCAGGAACAGCGATGCAATCTGTGTGGTGTAGCTACCCCTGTCTCAAACCAACCCCCTCCCTACTAGCAGACATGATAGTAAATAGCAAATAGCAATAGCACCTCTCAATAACCCGAAAAATTCCCTTTGGTCCTACAGCCCACTAGTCCGACGTCCCTTTGGTGGCGAAATTACGAATCCCACAGCCACGCCAAGACCCGCCCTACGAAGCAGGTCGATTTGTTAGGGTTAGGCATTTGACCTGGAGTGGTTAAGGTTAGGATAGCTGATTGGTCAGGGGATAGGACCTGAACAATTGGAGTTATGTTACCTTGCGTAAGCATGAATGCCTAGGCAATAAATGCTATTGAAGGGCGGGTCTTGGCGTGTCCATAGTGGGATTCGTAATATCGCTGGTGGATGTCGGACTAGTGGGCTGTAGGAACAAAGGGAATTTTTCGGGTTATTGAGAGGTCGGAACAATGGAGCGTCGGAGAAATGACATCGGCACCGGCCATCTTATACTGAAAGAACAAAGATTTGGTAAACATAAATGTAAATTAAACATATATGACAAACTCACTAAATTGGTCCTACATTATACATGGAAATAAACGCACCTCTACATGTTTTAAGATATGCAACTCTGAAATGTCTGGCTCCACCCAAAAACAACATGGAATGTTATCAGTGGTGGAAAGTAACTAAGTACATTTACTCTAGTACCGTACCAGAATTCAGTATTTGACAATTTCAGATACTCGTTGCTATAGGCACATGTCAGTCCCCACCTACCCAGCTTTCTTTCCAGAAACAATATCCCTGTTATTTTGACTAATCTGCACTACACAGTGTCAAAGATTTTCATTTGAACTACTTTCCACCAAAAGAAATAGTCCCACCACACAAATCCTTTTTCATTTTAATGTTATTGGGGTGGCGGCAGAACTCTCGGACACAGAAATCATAAATACCACAAGAGGTAAAGGAGAAAATAGGTTTTCTTTGTAATTTAGCTGAACCAGCCCTTCAACCAAATAGAGGCAAAGCTACTGGACTTCCTCTTATATAAGCGTATAATAATTATAGTGTATCAGGGAAAAGCAGGTTGAGCTCTGCCTAAGCACACATACATAACAACCCAGCTCCTTCTCCTCACATCTTACTTCATCATCAAAAAATGGGACTGAGTTGGCGTATTGCTAATCTTTGGCTTTCCTTAATTCTAAGCCAGAAATGTGGCTGACGTTAAAACAGCAGTCAGCCTGTGTTTCCCTGGAAGACTAATTCTTTAAAATCACTGTGTAGCCATCCATTCAACACAAATCCTCCTTTTCAGGTAAAACAAAAGCTCTTCCATTCCATTTACACATATCTTTATCTGTCTCTCATGAACTATAATTTATGCCAAAACAGATGCTGCTACGTCTGTTGCTGTTGTCATGCTATGTAAATGTGTGTGTGTGTGTGTGTGTGTGTGTGCTTGCCTGCTTGTGGGAGGTGGAAGTAGCGCGGCAAATAAAAGGCATAATCACCAATACAGGAACAAATGAAGAAAATACCTGACACATGCACACATACACACCAACGCATTCTCATTCTCATAAACAGGTTCATATAATATCGCATGAACACTTATGAACACCAATTTGTCTGATACGAAATACACCTAATATGAGAAATAAGGTGACCACCGGCCAATCATGTGACGACCGGTCACATGACAGTTAAGTTAGCGGTCTTTACAGTTGAATTTAGCAGAGATAAGGTTTCTGGCATCCGGGTACACAGCGCCATGAGCTGTCATTTGTTTCAGCGGCCATTGAGTTTGAGTTGAGTTGAGTTTAGACAAAATTTTAGCGTCATGCCGCGGCGACAGTTAAATTAAGGCACCAAAATGGCTAAAGATCTGGGACACAAACGTTTCTTGGGTAAAAATCTAGTATTCAACCCTCCCCGATTTTAAATTTCAAAGCCCTGTGTTTCATGACCCACCCATCCACTCCGACCGCCTCCCTACGCGGTCACGAGCGTTCTGATACAGCGGCAGTCACTGTGGTGAACGCGGCAATAAATACTTATGAAATACATACCAATTATGGTGCTTTACTTTTCCTAGCTACATGTGGTACGAATCGTTCATGAGAATAGCCTGTCACGGGAACAAAAAAGAAAACCTGACACACACACAAACACACAATAGCAATCCCACTGAACATGTGCTCAATCATTCCTGCACTTGCGTGACAATAATGCATATTTCATGAAACAAGTGCCCCTCTCCCATTACACACACACACACACACACACACACACACACACACACACACACACACACACACACACACATCATCCACCCACACACATGCTCTAATATTCTTCAACCTCATTGACAGTGGTGTTGCTGACTCAGGCCTCTGTGGGGGTTAAAGGCCTTTAGTGTTGCTGAATGGGCTCCTGCAGGACACACAAGCACATGCACACACACACATGTACAAACCAACTACTCTAGCATCACCTGAGGCAACAGATGGATGCACGCTTCCCATACCTGCCATCATTTTACACTTTTAAAACTCCGGTCTGTGTTTTTATTTGCACATGTGTAAGACAAGCATGAGGCTTTGATCCAATGCTCTATGAAGGCTAGCTGATGCTTCTCCCTTTGTGTGTGTGTGTGTGTGTGTCTGTGTGTTCACATGCTAGCGTGGGTGTGTGCATGTGTTCGCCTGACGGGCACAGGACTTTCATGTTGTTCAGCTGTCTGCATAGCGGAGCAGCAGCCGAGGTAAATATAGCGAGAGAGGAGGAATATCATGAGTGCAGGATAAAAATAAAAATAAAAAACGGCCTCCGAAACGAAGAGCAATCATCTCTGCTTTATCTTCAGAGCAAAATTAGTGCACAATGTTCAAACACGTGTCAGACACACACAGTCCAATTTAGAGACTGTGAGATTGACTTTAAAAAGTCAATAGAAATTCAGCAATTCAACTGTTTTGGCTGCAGAGATTGATTAAACTCTAGTACTGTATAACTATGTCGGGTTAGGTCACGCCTCACTACTCCCAAACAATAAAACACACAGACACACACACACACACACACACACACACACACACACACACACACACACACACACCTTTCCTTTCCTCTCTGCTTTTGTGTCAGCCTCTCATCTTCACAGGACACTCTGACAGCTTTTCTTCTCGTTATTCATTCATTTTACTGAGTTTATTTCGGGGACATATTCATACCCACACTCCATTCATTTGTTTCCATCTCAACGACAATTCAATAAACTGGAGCAAAACCTGTGCTAGAACTAGTACGAAATGCCAAAATAGTCCAAAATGCCTCATCCGAAACAGAATTTTTGGAATTAGTTTAAACTTATTTTTTATTTTTCACAGGTAAATTACCACATGCAGTATATTACGGATATAACAATAATTTAAAGCATATTTCTGATTAATTCTTGTTTCATTAACTTCAGTAAAGTAAATAAAGTGAAAAGGTGTTATTCTTTCATTTCTTTAATGAATTACTAATGGACAGCTCAGCGCAAATTCTTCCAGGAAGACTTCAAATAACTCCAATCCCTGCTCTCTCTTCCTAAATCAAATCAGCTGTTTAGAGGCGTGCACCTTCCAGTTAAACCAATCAGAATTGCCAGGAATTTCAAAGGGCCAATCACAGCATTACAACCCTGCTTTAAATCTGTTTCTCTCCCTGCACCCCGTAGCCTCCTTCGGTCTGGTCTCCGGGCTCCTTCTCCGCCACCACCAGTGTCTAGATTCCAACGGGGTGGATGGGGGGGGGGGGGTTGTGTCCTGTTTCTCTACCCCTTTAAAAATATTATTACAACGATGGAGTCTAATCTCCAAAGACTCTGTACATTTCATATTATGCTTATGTACAGTAAACCTTTGCATATCTGCAACGAAGACTCTCCTGATTGAAATGCATGTGAAAAATCATTTCAACTTTAAAGATCCTACGGGAACAACGGGATCCAAGTTCATCGTTTATGTAACCATAAACGATGAACTTGGATCCCGTTGTTTGTGTTTTACAGTTTAGTGTGTTCTGATTGACGCCGTTGAAAATGGAGGCACCTACAATTGGTGCTTAGATCAAGAATATGGCGCAATCTATGTCCATGGAGAAATTAACCTATATATTAAAAAACTAATTAGGGGTGTATGACAGGATACCTTAAATTGAAATAAGAGGTGAACACCAGAAGGGGAAAGGATTGAGGCATGTCTTGGAGGATGAGAGCAAAGGTGCCCTTTTTTATTTATTTTTGTATTTATGAGTTTCATGGCTTTGCTGGAGGTCACTGTCATATAATTTGCTTTTTTGTTTTTTAGCTGATCGAGTACAACAGAGTTTAAGGGAGAAATTTTATTGTGGGCTGGGACGGGGTATCAAAAGTTGTAATTGCAATGAAAAATCATTATAAATGTTACTTTTTAACGGATGTGATTCAAAATGTAGCAAAGTACAATTCTTCAAACAAAACGAAAGTACAAATTTTAAAAACTACTTTACTTACTACTCCACACTTTTCTATATTTTCATTTCCGACAATCTACGTCTTCATGTGCTTACTTCATCTCTTGCTATTGTGATTTTTCTTTTCTTTTTTATGTTGTTTCTTTGCTGTAAGATTAATTGCACCACTGCCAGCAACCAAATCTCCCCAAAGGGAACAACTAAGTTTCATCTCAATCTTATCTCTCATGACTCGGCTCACTTCAGTTCAATTTAGCTTCTCTCTTTCAGACCTTGTTTCCCACATCTCTCCCAAGACGGGGTTTCCCCTCTTTTCCTAAACGCTTTTCACTCTCTCAAATTGCATTCTCCCCTTTTCTTTCCCCTCGCTGCTCCTCCTCGCTCCATTCCGGCTCCCTGTGCAGCGGCGTGCTGCGCCCCACAAAACCCCGATAACAGATACACAGTGCGCTTCACACACGGCGCCGAGTCCAGGGCCACTGTGCACGTAAACCCCGTGAATTTCACACACATGTGCACACACACACACACACACACACACACACACACACAGTGAGTGCAAGGAGAAAGCCGGTGTGAGGTGGGTGGACGAGTGAGGAGAGCTGAGGTGGACAGACAGGGAGATAAAGGGGAAAAGAGAATGAAGCTAAATGAGGGTAAGGGTAGAGAAATGGGGGTGGGGGTGGGGTGAGATTATAGCAAATAAAAGGGAGAAGGAAAGAAAAGTGTGATCAGAGAAAAGGCTGAAAAAGATACCTGCCCTTCTTATACCCGACCACACCCACCCTGGGGCGTAGGCAGAGACAGCTAATAAAGACGCAGGGCCCCTGAACACCTCAGCCCTCCGAGGCAAAACAATGGCTGCATCCTCTGCATAGAAACACAGCCAGTCAGAAACAAAATACAAAAAAAAAAAACAGTAAGAAGGGTAAGAGAAAAAAAAACTAACATTGGAAGAAGCTTCCAGTATATATAAAAGAATCACATCACCATAGCAACTCTGGCTGAGGGGGGAAGGTAGCATACCAGAAAGATGGAAAAAAAAAAAAAAAAAAAAGCTACTGAGCCGGAGGAGAGGGCAGGGAAAGAGAGGAAAATAAAAGTGCCCGGAAAGGAGGGATTGATAGTGGATCAAAAATTTAAAAATTGGTGAATGGAGGAAAAAGTAAGGCAAGTCAGAAAAGGTCAAAAAGAATGAAGCTGAATGAAAACATCAGTGTGCAGCTTATATCAGGAGTATTTAGCCATAGAGTCTAGAACTGTTAGGTCTAAAATGTGTTTTTAATGTTCAACACTCATAGTAAAGTAGTAATGTACTTGGCTAGAGGGTGGTGTCAGACTAAAGGTCTTTGGCAACCTATAACAGAAGGGCTTCTCATGCCGTTTTACTAGTTATAAGTTCTAAGTCCTTTTGTGACTCCAGAGGGAGCCGCGCGAAATGTCATACATTTCAGTTTATGAAACTGTTAGCTAATTAGCAGGTTAGCAAGTTTGACTGAGATTGTTGGAAATGTCATTGATTTTGAAGGTGATTGTAGTATTGGGACAATTTTGAATTTTGACCTATTGCGCTCTGTGAAAAGTCAGAGGATCACCAAAGATCACAAGAAATGTTTACATGGCATGGTAATCCATCCAGAGTCATTCGAATTCATCCTGTGGGGACCATGAATGACCACATAAAACTTTTCGAGACATTTCACCTACAAAAAAAACTAAAAAATGTCAACCTCATGGTGGCACTACAAGAAAACACAGGGGATCTCTAATGTCAGTAGGATTCATCTTCCAGGGCCCATGGATATATGTCTTAAACGTTTCCCTAGAGTCAAAGGCAACACCACATTTTGGCCGTTTTCACACCTAGAGTATAGTTAGTTTGCTCTGGTCCGGATCAGTTTGTAAACTTTGAACGATATTCCCTTGGTTCGGTTTTGTTTCAAACGGACGAAATTCGTCACTACAAACCAAACAAGAACGTTCACTCCGCTTATTGGTCAGATGTGGAGGGGAGCAAGAAAGTCAATACAGGAAGAAGGTCCTGTGTTCTGGACATCTCCAATGGTCAAAGCAGCTAATTTCACGAGCTGCTACAGTTTGCTGCCGTTTAACTCAAACTTGCAGAGTACACCTGGTAGTTGGATCAGACCACAAACTGTACCGAAGAGGACCAGAGTTTGTTTGTAACTGGACCAAGACTACCTCCTCAAGGTAGGTTTTGCTCCACACCTGTGCGATGGCTGTGTTCACACCTGCCCAAATGAACCGCACCAAGTGGTTGAACGCTGCAGGGTTGGATTCAACCGAACTAAACCAGGAAGGTGTGAAAAGGCCCTTATAATCCTTTTATTGAGGAAACCAGACACCTGCTTCCATCTCTCCTCATCTTCCCTTCACCCTCTCCTAGCTTCCAACACATCTTCACCTTGCAATCTCTCATATTTCTGCCCTTTCTCTTTCTTTCCATGATTTCATCTTCCCTTCATTCTGTTTCCACTGGTGGTCATATCTTTCCCTCTTTTCTTCCCTTTTCCCCCTCTCCATTTCCTTTGGGGTAAAGATGTACTGAATAATTCAGAACGGAACGGGGCCTGATTTATAAGAGTGCTTGTAGTTCCCAGACGTCTGAGTCTCGCTCATCTGTCAGGCGGTTCATTATGGCTAAAGAATGCCTTGGCGGCCTAATCTCTAATGACACGCTACGGATCCCCAACTGGTGTACAACATCGGCACAGTGTGTTCCAAACGCACTCGCGTAAGTGGTTTTGGCGGCAAATGATAGGCCATGATCTGTCTCTTCCTACGTTATCGCAGTCAAACAGCCAGGCACAGTCTGTCACAGAAAGAAATATATCACTACTGTCATGTGAAAAAATATATAATCTAACTCCAGGTTTGTTGATTTAAGTGTTGTTTGAGGTATTTCATGGTATTTTGGATGTCAAGAAACTTCCAGGTTAAGAACCACGTCCACAAAGGTAGAGAAAGCATTGCCCATTTTGCCTCCCCCATCACCATTTCTGTAGATCGGAATAAGCGCTGCTCCAATCACAAGCCCACTTCTGTTGAACAATCAGATTGACTTGTATGACAGTCTACCATGTGAGAGATTTTTGTCCCAGGGAACCCTTATATGGGAACGTTGATATTTCAGAATTATAAGTGTCTGCTCTGTATGTGGCGAGATAATAGTGGTGGGAGGGAAACTTATGATTACAAAATCCATTCTTATACACTCATTAAATGGGATAATTTGGAGTAAATTGAAGTATAGAGAAATTGAACAATTACATATTATACTGCTGCTTCCCCTCAAGGACCCCTGACAGCCACCGACAAAAACATTGCCAGCCTTGATAACATAGGGAGAATTATATGCATCTAAATGTAAAACATAGCTGAATGATTTATTATTTTCAGCTGTTATTACACATGGGCAGATCATCTGACAAAACATAAGGTTTGGTGTTCGATAATATTTTATTAAATCTGAAGCCGTGAAACACTGCACTGCATTTGAACAATAGCCAAATGTTCACAACCTGAAAATGAGATGAGCAACGTGAATATGAAAGGCTGAGTAAATATGCATCTGACACATGGAAATTACAGGTGTCGCCTACTAACCTTATTTTTCACAAGCTGCTTATCCAAATACTGGAGGTCCCAATTCAAAACTATTACATTGCTTAAAGCCAGGGTTATCAACGTTTTGTAGGCCAAGGACCACTTAGCTGAAAGAGAGACAGAGCACGGACCCTCTATTACATAAATTGTATAAAAATGTAGTTGCATATTTAACTGGGCCAGATGGATACAAATTATGGATGGATATTCATACAGTATATTATTTATACATCATGTTTTAATGTTAAACATACATGTGGGAGGCACAGTGAGTCCTTAAGCTTAACAGTAATTGTGGATGGCTACCGTAGTGGCTACATTACCTTACTTAGTAAGCTTATCATTAGAGTTGTGTAAATAAGTTAATTTTTTTTAATGAATAGGCCAATTTATCTTTGTTCATAATATATTGGAGTCATGTAGTTTTAGACATCTTTCAATGATAAAAATAAATTTATAATTCAAATAAAAAAGGACCCCCTGTTGAAGATCTCTTGGGAAATACGCAAATTAACTTTTTTACCGAGGGTTAGATGAGAAGATTGATAGCAGCCAGTTAGCTTAGCATAAAGACATTGAAGCAGGGGGAAACAGCTTGCCTGGCTCTGCCCAATGATAACAAAGACGAGACGGCACTTACGTCATTAAACACTAACTGTGACCATATCAACATGCAATATCTTTGAGGAAAACAGACAGGTTCGGGTGGTTGATTAACTTTTTTTTTTTGCGATTTGAGCTACGGTTTGATTCTCATAACAGGTCACATGGGTGCGGGTTTTAAAAATCCCTGACCCATGCATCACTAATGAGCACAGTCTGAAGGTCTTGGAGTTACAGAAAAGCTGCATTCTTAATCCTTTAAACTGTGTTGTTGATCAGATAATAAGATAATAAGATCTTTGGTAAAATAATTTTGACGAAAATTACAAAAGAAATTGGTTTTGGCGAGACTACATTGACTGAAATGTTTAATGTGCATTGACTAATGCTATGCTTAAATAGATACGGTTTTATTTGACTAAGATAAGACTGAAATGCCCAGACTTTTCATCAACTAAAACATGACAAAGAAAACAGGACGAGGTTGACTAAATATGATTTGTTTTCTTTTACATTTGCCATGTGCCACAGGACTATGACTGAGACTATTTAAAAAAACTGAAATAATTAACATTACTACCAACCGCCTAGACTTGTCTTCATACACTTTAGTTACTGTACGTGTTGAGCAAAGAAGACATATTGAGCTAGAGCCAGCAGGCGATTACATCAGATAATATTAGATTAGATCATTTTCTGATTAGCGTAAAAGTGTGAAGTTAGAAATCCCGCCAACCAGCACCTCAATATTTTATTAACACGATTTGATACGAGATGCATTGGCCTAACAAATGCTGCTATTTTACAATCCTGGAACCAAAATGGAACCAGCCATAATAATCAAAACCTATGGCTGAGATGTTTGGATGAGAGGCCTTACTGAAAGCTGAGAGCAACTTCCCACATAGAGAAATGACCAATGAGTTGCACCACTGAACCAAACCACAAATCAGAAATGACCTCCAGGCCAACACTGATATTACATTTATATGAACGGTTCTCTGCCTCCTGTTCAGCTACACTCTTTTTTTCCCCGTCTGCACAGCTCAGCTTGTTTCTTCCTGTCTCACTTAAATTGTTTTTCTCAAGTGTCAAAATTTGCCATAAACATAATTTTTTTCACCAACGGGACTGAAGAAGAAAAACAATAGGCTGAGCAGATAATGTTTCCTGCATGGCTGACTTTGTCAATCTTTCTCAATCTCCTTCAGAAATTTCAATCAAAGCAATTTGACTCGAGCCATGGTAGTTGAAACAACAGATGAGCAAAGAGGGAGGAGGGTAAAGTAATGAGAGTGTGATCGATGAAAATACCCTGAGAGGCTGGTAGAAACAAAAGCCATAGATCTGAGGGACAGGTGTGCACTCGAGAAGGAAACAGCAGCAGTTTGGTTTAAAAGGTTTTTGACTAAGATGGATGGAGGATGTCACAACTATACTATATATATAGGTAGGAAGTGCCGGCACAGTCATTCCCCGGCTGCAATGAATGTGCAGAGACTCCAAGAGTTCAGATGTGTAAGAGCCAGAAACGCTGACCAATCAGAGCAGATTGGGCTTTTTTGGGAGGGGGGTTTAAAGATACAGGCGCTAAAACAGACCGTTTCAACAGATGGTAAATACATGTGTATTCAGACAGACAGTATTAGAAAAATACTGTGTTTTTCGAACATTAAAGCATTTTTCTAGTACAAACCCATAATCCAAGTATGAACCTGAAAAGGAGCATAAAATGGGACCTTAAATATGTGTCCATGGTATAAGATGAGCTAAGAACAAAAATAGACTGTCCAAAATTACTAACATTGCCTGTAAAATTATTGGTAAAGAGCAAAAACAACTGGGACACACACACATATATATATATATATATATATATATATATATATATATATAACAAACAACAACTAACAAATTGTGTCTGAATCCTATTTACCCCTTTTTTGAAAGAATTCACAACATTTCCTAACAGAAGGACACTATTGTGCTTCTGCAACAAGTATTAACATTTACAAAAAAATCTTTCATTCCAAATGCAATAGCTTAGCTGAATTCGTAAACATCACTTTCACTGGAACCATGTCTGCTATTGTTGTATGTACTGTGTATGCCGTGCTATTCATTTTTTGTATTGTGATTTATTATGATGTGTTTTAATCAACCTGTGAAGCCGAAGAACAATTTAAACATTTGTAGACAATAAAGAAGATTATTATTGTTATAGAACAATGTCAGTCAACACATCTATGTAACAGATGTGGCCTCATACACTGTAGCGCTACACCACATCTTGCCCGCTCCCCAGCCTTCTCCTGTATTAGCATCAGGAATGCATGCTCAGCATGTTCACTCACTGCATGCATGTTCATTTGTCTGACCTCATGTTCATGTAGTAGTTGTGTGACACAGGTTCAACTTTAGGGTAATTTGTGAGTGACGTGTTTGTGCTAATGTATTCTATAGCCACACAGGCAAAAAGCCAATCTGTCAAATCAAATGTGGAACACTGCTGACAAGCATCCTGGATTAAATAGCAAAAGGCAGACTTATTTAACAAATCCAAGCAGAAAAGCTGTGACTGAATGAGCTTATCAAGAAAAACATTTTGACAGCACGGAAATGGGAAATACAGGAAACATGGTCTTAAGTTTTAGAAACCTACCACAGGTGTGAGACAGCGGGAAATGTGTTTTAATCCAGTTGACAAAGAAATAGAGACGGTTGGGTTGGGCAATATAACAATATAAAGAATGAGATGATAGAAATTTGTTTACTGAGATTGTGCCATCCTATTTCAACCCTGTCTCCTACAAATGATGTTTATGTAATACTTGTAATAACTGCCAGAGCTTTGTTCAGTGGGAAAAAACAAAATGTCTCCAGGAAATACAGTGCCAAGTTCCACAAGTACCGCACCAACGTTGTAGGGAGGCCGTCGTACAATGACCAGAGTGTCTCCTGAGTCCCACATTTATTCAATATTAAACCAAGACCACAATCTTTGCCTAACATAACAAGTGATTTGAGTGCCTAAACAGAACCATAACAAACTTTAATTGCCTTTTAGTTGCTAGGAGCGGATACTGTACTGTAAGAGTGGATACTCTCGGAAAACAAATGAAATATTTCCATCAATGTTTTGCAGATACTGAAAGTTCAGTAAGACCATTTTGTGACGTGGCAGATATGTCCATTAAAAACCTTTCCGTATTATATCAGACATTGACATATTTGCAGTTGGAAATTAGGAGTATATATATATATATATATATATATAATCAACCCGTTCTGACTCAGAACTCGTAACATACGGACGTTTGGCCAGTGGCGGTCAGCGTCCGATACGACGTAAAAAGCGCGTTTGAAGATGACGTAGCACTAAGTAGCAAGTTGTATGAAAACCTGAAAACCGCCCAAGGAGGCCCAACCGTCCCATTCTTATTAACCGTCCTGTTGTTCTTTTCCTAAACCCATCTGTCCCATTCTTCTTAACCGTCTCGTTCTTCTTTTCCTAAACCCAACCGTCGTCCTGCGTGTCATGTAAACGTAAGCCCACTCACGACCTTTTCCTTAACCTAACTGCATCAAAAATGACACTAACAGTCCCGACCAAAAGCGCGTTTAGATATGACGAAGGAGACTTTTACCGCCAATAACAACACCAAAAACAGCATTTCTAGGAGACAATGTTGACCATTCAACTGTTAGTCGTGAATGCTGGATTGGACCCGGCACACATCTCGACATTGACACACAAGCATACGGCTATCGGTATAAACCAAAAACTACACAACTGGAAATGTTCCAGAAGCAATGACTTGAAATTTCCCTGCCCTTAGCATGTAGCTAAATGTAGCAGTGGAATGACTGTTGCGAAGTATAGCAGCAAAATCGGCAAAATGGCTTCTAAACCAAAAACTACACAATCGAACAGGTTCCAAACGGAATGTGATCCGAAATTGGGGAGAAATTATTAACAACATCAGCAAACCAAGAGTGGATTTAAAATGTAAACACTGCAGCAACATCAGTTGAACAGCGTTGAAGCCCAAGTGTTGAAGTAATAAAAGATGCTGTGTCGTTCAGGTTTCCTTAATCCCCTGCCCATATTAAAGTGATCAGGTTCCTTGTTTACATGACATTTGAGCAAAAAAAGCACACTTTGTAATACTGTAGCTGGGGTTGCATTAGCTCATTACAGGCAATACTGTGAATCAATACTGTAAATCAATGAGCAGGACAGCTTCACGGCAATATTTAATTTCAAGTAGTAAGATGACATGTCATAATTTGTTAGGCATTTCATTTTGTCAATAAACAGATATTCTCACCTGTTCTCATATCTGTACATACATTCTCAATTGTGTTTCTAGTAAATGTACTACCACAATAAAAAGTAAATCACTAAAACGACACAAAATGATATGTACTAAAATAACATTTTATCAATATTGCCTAATTCCTGACACAATCGTTAATAATAATAATAATCAGTGACTTCCTCCAAAGTGTGCCATCAGCTTTCTCCACCACAAGGCCCGCACAACTACACTTTCTGAAGCTTGAACACACTCGTGTAAGATAACGAGAGGGACAAGCAAACTCCATTTAGATACACGGTGTCCAATCAAGAGAGAGGAGCACGAGAACAGCTGTTGTTCGACACACACGAGCACATAATAAAGACGAAGGCAAACAACCAGAGCACAGGCACACGCGCTTTCATTTATTTATGAATTTAATTTGTGTTTTTATTTTGAGAGGCACTTGGTGGCCTGCGTCAACACAGAGGGGAGTTAGGACCCAGAGGAGGACGGCCAGGGAACACTTTAAATTAGAAGCAGACTCCCACTTCTTCTCTCTCTCTCTCTCTCTCTCTCTCTCTCTCTCTCTCTCTCTCTCTCTCTCTCTCTCTCTCTCTCTTTCCCTCTCTCTCTCTCCCTTAGCTTAGTGTGTCTCTCTCTCGTTGTCAAAAGACAAAGAGACGAGGAGGAAGCGAAGGGCTGAGGGAAGAAGAGAGAGACAGACAGGGGAGTCTGGAACTGGTTTTGCAGCCACATCTTGTAGGAAATCCTGAGCAGAGCATGTTAACGAGGGACACGGAAACCACCAGCGCGGAGGCTCCCCCTCCCTGCACTTTGTGTGTGTGTGTGTTTGTGTGTGTGTGTGTGTGTGCGCACACGCGCTCGCGAGTGTGTTTCACAAAGTAAAATACACACTCTCAGATAGACTACATGTGCCCACTGAGCCACAACTGACAAACACAAAATGAAAAAAAACACAGACATATGTACACATATGGCAAAGACTGGCAACTACGCAATGCATAAATACAGGTGAACACACTCACACGGGATTACATACTGCACAAACAAACATACAGTAAGAGCTTGTTTCAAGTCACTGACACACACACACACACACACACACACAAACCTCTCCAGGGACCCGACAGGGTTTCCCTCTCAGTTTACATCTGCAAACTGTGTGCAGTTACCCAGGGATGATTGTAGAACTCACACACATAAACACTCACATGCGCACACTGCAACAGAGCAGCAAGACCTCCCCGTGAGCTTGTACTGTACATCGGGCCCAGCTATGCTTTGTTAGCCTGTGGGCTAATAAAAGAACAGATCTTGCATCTTAATGGCACACACACTTGTTATAAGCATACATACACACAAAGGTTCTTATAGTTTTGAATATTCAATTAGTTTTCATTCATTTGAGTTTTTAGTTAGCTAGTTTGGTTACACTTTACTTGAAGGTAGCTACACAAGAGTGACATGACACTGTCATGAACGTGTCATAAACATTATAAACAAGTCATGAACGTTCATGACGTAATGCTTCTGCCATTAAGTGTCATTCGGTTTTTTGTCATGACAATTTTTGGTTAGGGTGAGGGTTAGGATTAGGGTTCATGTGTTCATGACAGTGTCATGTGTTCATGATGCACGCACGCACACGCACGCACACAGTGGGAAGTGTGGAAATGAGGGAACAGGGAGGATGATTGGATAGTGGTGACTAAGAGAAAAAAATGAATCAAGACAAAAAGCAGATCTCGCTCTCTTTCTAATCCTGCATGTGGGTGGATGGCCTACACCCTAGGGTGGAGCAAAGGCATATTCCTCCCAGAAATGATATTGTAACATTTATGAAAGTGTGGGAGTGTCTGAATGCAATATGTGTGATGGAGGAAGAGGGTCGAAACTGTTTGCATTTAGGTCTCTTTGTATCAGTGCGGGATGCAGGTATTGTAGGTTTCTTGTATGTTCTCTGCTGCTGTTGTTGCCATATGCGAGTGTTTGGGGAAGCTGGTGGGCTTTCGAGATAAAGATATATATATATACTTTTTTTTATTACTTTGTCCAACTTTTTTCATTACTTCTTGACTCACAATTCAGGTACTAATCTAGCATGACTTCGTCTGAAGCAATATTGCTAAGCAATAGTCACGCAGGGCAGTGGCAATTTTAGACCCTTTTTAGGGGTGCTCAAGCCCCATAATGATATACAATAAAAAATTATAATACTTTTTAGTGCTTCAAGTTAGAGTTTGTGATCTTGTCTGTCAGTGACAGAGGGCAAACAATTACAGGTTCAAATAAACAGGTTTAATATCCTTTGTCGCTGTCGCCAATACTATGCAAGTATATGTTTTATTTATTTATTGATTCTGGTAGTCCATAAAGGGACTTTTGTAGTTCTTTTGTTCAAAATTTTGCATTTATCCTCTGTTATAATAATAAATACATGTATTCATTGTTATCCAGTGAAAGTAATGATTTAGGTTAACACTATTGCAAGGCACTGTATCAGTGTCACAATCTCATTAGGGGCTGAGCCCCCCTAAAAGTCTGATCCTAGAATCGCCCCTGACACAGGGCAGTCTTTGAAATCTAATTGAATTTTACAATTCTAATACTTAGAGTAACGTGTTGAAATCATGATTTTGGTTGAAAGTGCTTTACTTGTGACAGATAGGCTAACTGTTTGTGGGATAAAAAATGTCCCAAACCTATACAAAGTAGGCCTTTTTCACAGCAGACCTCTTTTACACGGGTGTCACTATTTTCACATGAAAAAAATAAAATAGGTCAAATGAATATGTTTGATGTGAAAGAGGTCGCCGGTAGTAATTTTTGATGTTATTATTAGCATCTTTACGCTCAATGTTTGGTTTTCCTGCCCCCAGATTGTGCTGTTGGTGGAGTTTCACAGAACTCATCTACCACATCTATCTCCAGCCACAGCGGGCAGCTGTTTTCAGAAAAAAAAAAAAAGCTCCGTGATGAGCCCACTTTACAGTACCTGCCCACCACCAAACGGCAGACAGGCAAAATTAGCAACTAGCTATGGGCTGGTTGAAAAAAAAATCGATACAGCATAGTATCACGATATTTTCTGTGGCAATACTGTATCGATTACACAGACGCCAAGTATCGAGCTATTATTATATGTGTTGGTCAGTTTGTCTGCTTGACAATCCCATTTTGCAGCAAAAAAAATAAATTCAAGTGAGATGAACAAACAGAGAAATGTATCTTTTTAGATCAAACAGATGTTGACAAAGTTTCCTTTTGGGGACATCATTTGAAGTTGGAAAAAAGGTAATAAATTGCAATATATCGCAGAATATTGAAATACGTTTAAAATCGCAATAATTTTGTATCATGACATAATTATCGTGATTCCAACCCCTACTAGCTAGTGAACGCAGTGGAGCATTTAGCAGCTAAAGTTCCAGATATTTAAATAAATTATTACAAATTATAGCGATAAAGGAGACTCTGGGCCCTATTTTAACGATCGAAGCGCAGGGCGTGAAGCGCCTGGCGCAGGTGCGTTGAGGGCGTGTCCAGATCCACTTTTGCTAGTTTAACTGCGGAAAAAAGGGTCTGTGCGCCGGGCGCATGGTTCAGAAGGGTTGGACTTAGTGACTTCATTAATTCATAGGGGTGTTTTGGGCGTAACCTGCAATAAACCAATCAGAGTGTCATCTACCATTCCCTTTAAAAGCCGGGCGCGGGTTGCTGTTATGATGGCGGATTTGCGCCGTAATATTTAAATTTGTAATCTTTTGCATGTTTGTGTGCTGCTGTGCGTCCCTGTGTGTGTGTAACAAGCATAGTGTGCGTGCGCTGTGCATAAGCCTAGGCGCATTTTACTTATTTGCAGTTAAAATAACAATGAAATGCTGCGTTATTGACTTTAGATCAGGTTTTTGTTGGTCAATGGCGCGATCACTTTCCGCTGCCTCTAGATAGCAATACGCCCAGAATTCACCTGAACACACCTCCCCGTAAGACCAGCACGCCCATGGGTGCAGGTGCATTTGCTATTTAAACGGCGTGGGCGCTGGACGGGAAATTGACAACTGCGTCGGTCTTAAACTGGCAAAGACACTTGCGTCGGGCTTTGCGCTGCGCCGGGTGCAAGATGGGGCCCTTGGTGTTTGTGTTGCTGCTCCAAAAAAAAAAAGAAAAAGAAAAAAATAGCAGCTTTAAGTACGTTAAGAAAAAAATCACTAAACAATGGAAGCCCTCAAGGCCAAGGTGAAAATAATTTTTTTTTCGACCATTGTAGGCCAAAACCTAAGTATGCAAATTCCTTATATTATGGGATGTTTTGATCGTTTCCAGTTTCTGCATTGACTACTTCTACAGAGTATTTTAATACAGTGTGGTATTAGTACTGGAGGTCTCTATGATCAGCTGCTAATCACTGAACTGTGACCGTCACTTTCTGACACTCTGTCAGTCTAACAGATTACACCTGTATCACCTGACCTTGTAACCGCCTTCAAGTCTGCTAAGCCTCAGGCTCGTGGGACTTGATCGCATTCCCTCCTCAGCTGATCCCAGCACAGGTGTAGCAGGTCTAAGGATGCTGAGGCTGGGCACTTTGACAAAATGCTGTGATCTGATTCTGGAGCAGCCACTGTCACACAGTCACCCCTGGCACATTAAGCTCTAATGGCTGCGAAATGGTAAATGTCACAGTGATTTGGGCCAAGCGCTGAAGGGAGAGAGCCCAATAGAGTGTGTGTGTGTGTGTGTGTGTGTGTGTGTGTGTGTGTGTGTGTCTCTTGTCATGTCAGTGCCACAGCCTGAGCAAAACGGATCGCAGTGAAAGGGCACTGAAGTGAAGCGGAGTAATTACAGTATGACAAAAGTAAGTACACAGACAACACACACACATACTGACTTTCCCATACATTACATGCGCACAAGCCAACAAGCACACCCATGAGTGGCATATATGAATTACATTCACACACTTAACCCACATTACTGTGTACAGTAAAGCTTAGCATGCGAGGCCTGTGGGTCACCCTTGTAGCTATACGTAAAAAGCATTATTGACTCATTAAGCGCCCACTCCCACCCGTTACTTATGAGTTGTGTGAGAAAGGAAAGCTTATACAACTATAACAGGCATACCACTCAAAATTCTTAGTAATAATACGTGGGTCTGTGATTTCAGACAGAGAGATATAAAAGCATTTCTAGGCGGTGACCATCAATTTCCAGGCTAAAACGATAGCTGTCGCTGGCAGATTTTATCCGCTGGAACTAAGCTAGCTAATCAAGCTAACGTTAGCTCCATGAGTTGGTTGAAAACTATCTCCGGCTGACTTTTTAATGTTTCCAGCTAACTCATTTTAAAATGGGCATCCAGTAAAAGGCTCTCAAACTCACACTTGATGGCTACGTACATTATATCAAGTCTGAGGCTAAAGTTGCATGTCCTAGGCAAAGAGGCAACATTCTCACCAGTTGTAGAAGACACTGAAAAAAAGAATCAGCATTGTTTTTATGTTGCAGTGTTAAGCTAGTTATAATCTTAGTATTTATTGTATTATAAGGAAAGATGCAACATCCAACATGACGCTTTTTGGCTGCCTAGGTCACGTACTCGGACTTAGAGAAGCATGATAGAGTAGGAGGTAGATTCATGCTTTATTGTTCATATTTTCAAAAAAATATGTTTCATTCATAACATTACAAGATAAAATGCCTTCAGGATAAGGACTAACCAGTGTGCAAGCCTAACCAATATGACGCTATCTTGGATAACAGTTCAAGCAATGCTTGTTACTTCTTCCGAACAAGTACAAGTGTAAACTTTCACAAAATCAATGAGCTGTTAATTCTAAATTCTGTTATCATCCAGTACCAGATGGAGAAATACTGTGGATGTGTTTTGTGTTGTTGTTTTTTGTGACCCAAGTAATGTAGTATGAAATGCTCATTGGTCTTGAAAGTAACGCTGGATTAAGTTGCTACTGTAAGATAGTTAGCCGGGCATGCTACCATTTACAGCTTAAGTTAGAGCTATTGAGCTATTGACTGTATATAATGATGGATGACGCATCTCCACTACATCCCACTGTACAAAAATGAAGCCAAAATAGTGTGGATACGGGCGCTGGCATTTGGGCTACTGATGTCGTTTGGAGCTAGAGTCTGTGCAGTAGTCATCGGGGTAAGAGCCGCGCTATCACATACATAGACCTGGCAATCACAGCTGTCAATCATGATGTTACACTCCCTTTAAACAGCATCAAATAATTCTTCGAATGAAACTTATCAGAAAAAATGAACACTCTGACATACATACATAAATGCAAGATAAGAACTACCAAAAATAACGGAATCCATCTTTTGGAAAAATTGATTCCATGTCCCATCCACTAACATGGCTGGGGCTATGACCTGTACTTCAGCCAGCCACCGGTGGGCGATCCAGATGATTTGGCTTAGTTTTGGGGAGCTGTCATGTCGTCAATCTTTATATACACTAAGGCAGATAAACACTTAGTTTAATCCCTCATACTTTGCATTATGTGGAGAAAGCTTTACAGACCTGCAGTGCCTACTAACAGTTTCTAAGCTATGATTGGACAATCGCTGTTCAGGAGAGGGGTTTAACGAGCGGTCAATTGCAATGACCGAGCACTCAGTCATGCACACACACAACACATGTGCTCATCGATACATGGCCATGCTTAAAAAAACAGTGTTTCTTAATTACACACTGCATGGGAGGATTAGACACAACAGACGTCCATATAATGACCGAAAACACACACACACACACACACACACACACACACACACACACGTCCCCTCTGGTGGTCAGCCCATTGTGCAGACATAGCTGGTGAAGTTCATTAGCTTTAACTCAGCCTCTACTGGAACAACGCAGGATTACTGCACATGTTATGGCTTCAGGCGTACCGTGGAACCAGAACGTTACATTAATTGAGTGAATGACTGTAATGCAATCTGCTGTGCGTATTATTAAGCCATGTTATATATTGTATTTACATTATGCGAGAGATTTATTAAAGCTCTGGCTGTAGGTGGAAGCAAGCAACAGACCTATGGTAGCTATAGCTGAACAAGGCTTTGGACAGGTCACACATGCACACAGATGTAGACACACACACACACACACACACACACACACACACACACACACACACACACACACACAGGGTCTCTTGCACAGGCGGGCTGAGAGGCCAATGGACATATCATGACTTATATAAGCTTCCCGCCCCCAGATGTATTTATATCCCTCGTCTGTTATCTATAATAAGACATCTCTTTTTTTTTCTTTTTTTTTCTCGCTCCTTCACTAGACTCCCCGGCCCTGCTGCAGGAAAATCCAGATTAGTGTTCTGATGGCTTGACAGAGAGCGATCGAAATAGAGATACAGAGGCAGAGAGAGATTTCGACAGTCGGCTGATTGGTCACTCTACATGTTTGTCCCTAGAGAAGTGTGTGTGAGTGTGTGTCGGTACTGAGATAAGGCCAGCGGTGAGATCTGGTGTGTGTCAACGCCACCTGAGTCCCCAGTTAGTAACAGGGTCTAACAAAAAGAGTACTTCTGACTGTCAGACATGGCATCCCCTGCTGTGCTGTTCACAAACATATCAATTTAAGGGGGTGAAAAAACAGCTGGAAAAGAGATGTAGTTATCACAGGAAGTATGAGCAGAGGGTGGAGCAAGAATGTCTAGCAGAGAAAAAGACAGACAAGATAGGAAAGAGTAACTGATTCCCCTTGTAAATATGGAAAGACAGAAGTATGTGTTGGGATAGAGAGAGGCAGATGAAGAGAGTGGAGAGGTGTATGAGAAAGGAGAGAAACTGAGGCATCGGATATAATAATAATAATTTATTTTCAGTGCCCTGAAGGTGAACTGGCACCTCTCCAGCTTTGGTCTGATGGGGACTTGAACCAGTGACCCTCTGGTTCCCAACCCAACTCCCTAAAGGCTGAGCTACTACTACACCATATGACATGGGACAGACACAGCCGTGGTGAGACAGTTAAAGATAACTCGATTCAGGTGCCCATTGAGATGTTGCAGTGTAAGAGTAAGTCTATAGCTTGCCCACCCCCCCCCATCCTCTCATCCCTCCTTCTTCTATACCCCCACCCTCTTCTGTTGCCACTCTGTGGAGCCAAGCTCAAGTCTTCTAGAATACCCTAATGAGAAAAAGCTGGTAGGAAAATCCTGGCCTGAGCCCTACATAAACTTACAGCCATCTCACGGAACAGCCCAAGGAGAGGGGGGTGTTGAAGAAGGAGAAAAAAAACACATTGAAAGGGAAAATAAATTAAGAAAGGTCATTTCCTCATTCCCTTCGGTACGCTATATATGTGTATAAACTGTGGGGTGTCCGTATGTCCATCTTCATGGCTACATATCAAATGGAAACACCTGTGTTGTTTCCAGGACTAAACTTCAAAAGATGGGTGCTCCTTTCTAACGTGTTAGGGCCCCACCCAGACCACCGATCTGGCAGTGGGAGTGTCACTTGAATGGCACATTTGTGTGAAATTCTGTTGTGTTCTTCAACCCCGCAATGTAGCACAAGTAGAATTTTATATCCTCATTGTGTTTTTAAACTTTCTTGTGGCAGCGGTAGAGGCAGCGATGTTTCCTGTTTACTGTACAGGAGCCTTAGCCTAGAAATCTAGACGCACCCTAGCGGCAGCAAATGTAATTTGTAGCCAAGGTCCGTCTAGAAGAAGTCATTCTTAAAAAATTCAAGATGTGTTCGGAGTTTTGCCGAGCGGATACGGCAAAAGTTTAATCTATCAACTAACGTTGCTCTGGTTAGTTGTCGCGCTATCCTATTGAGTGCAGAGGGATATGAAAGACAACCATTTATCCCGCCCCTCAGATTGAGCCCTGCCAATGGTGAGTTCCCAGACCCAACATCTTGATGTGGGTCTGGCTTGTCAGGCTACAGGAGTCTCACACCGCCTAAAACGGACTGACAAGTCTGATCGGCGGTTACAGGATTGGCCACCACAGCGTGACGTTTGGATGCGTTTCTGCCAAAACTTGAATCTGTCTCAACTATCAAACCTGTCAACCACCCCGCAAACCAAATGGACAATCAATCAATACAATACCCAACCCATCAACAGACCAATCTACCATCCAATCCGCCAACCACACTACCAACCAATCGACCAATCAGACCTAACACGTCATCCACAAATCTACCAAAAAAATCAAGAAGCCACCTAATTGATGACCCAACAATGAAACACCTTACCATCCAATTAGTCAAACAACTAAATAAACCAGCCAACAACCCTACCAACCAATCAAATACCCAACCAGTCAACCTACCAATCTATTAACCAGTCAAACACCCAACCATTCAACAGTCAACAGCAGTGTTGTAATACTTCACTACTGTACTTAAGAAGAATTTTTACTTTACTTCGTTATTTTTTCCACTCCACTACAGTTCCTAAATAAAATGTGTACTTTTAATCCACTACATTTCCCCTAAGCATCTTAGTTACTCTTTACTACAAAATAAAATCAGAAAAAATGTATTACACTGAAAAAAGCAGGTTTGGCGTATCATTGCTCCATTCCAGTTGGTGACGTGATGCCTGTTTGTGGCCAAACGGCAAAAAATCAAATAAAAACATAGGCCAAAACTAAAGAAAGAGGAGAAAGCATAATGACTTATAGTGTCATGGAAGTAACTCGTGCAGGCTCTGCTGCCATGGTAACAGATGATGACCATAATCAAAGTTTTTTTTTTACTTTTACTTTTATTTCTAATAATTAAGTACATTTAATATCAGAAAATTGCTATGGATACTGAAGTACAGTAAATATTAAATACTTTAATACTTTTACTCCATGTGATGTTCTAAAAGGAGACTTTAACTTCTATCAAAGTCATTTTCTGGTAAGCTACTTGTACTTTTACTCAAGAATTGCTTTTGAGTACTTTATACAAGACTGGTCAACAGTTGCCTACTAATCAACCAACTAATCATCCAACTACCCTGTCAACCAATGGAATAATCACCCAAGTATCTGCCCACCCAATCTACTAACCAGTCAACCAAGCATGTAACCACCAAACCAGTCCACCATCAAACCTTTCAACTAACCATCTACCCAAACAGCCAACAATAACACCTGCCAACCAGCCAAACGAACTAATCATCTAATCATCTAACCAGACTGCCGTTCTGGATAATTATCTGCAGATGACAGTGACAGAATTGTTTTGTTTGTTCTTACATCCTAATCATGACAAGCCGTTTTCTGAAGTAGCAGTAATTAACTGCTGGGGTTTTTATGCACACTAATTGTTCTCCCCTGTACAAATAATTGATTGAAAACCAGTGACATATTTGCTGTCTGGAGACAAACACAAACACGTGACTGTGCATCTCGAGCCACAGCCAATATGAGAGGGGTGATACTGTGGCTGGAGGCGAAAACAAAGAATTAGAGCGGGCGAGACACACGCTGGGAAGTGATTTTTACTGGGCGGCAGACGACTTTCTGCAGCCAATCTGCAAAAGTCTACCCTCCATCCCTCCCTCTCGGTTTCACTACCTCCTGTTTTAGACCCTTCCGCTATCCTTCTTTTTCCTCCGTTGGCGAGCTAGCCTGTGGTTTTTACAGGATTCACATTAATGTGTTAACTAGGCCACCAGAGTCACGGGGGTGGAAGAGCACAACACAGTCCGACAGGGAAAAATGAAACAACGCCACAAGTTACAATCAAGGAAAATTTGAGCACAAAGCAGTTTTAGGAACACCAAAAAAAAATGCATTTATACATTCATGCGCAGTCACACATATACTGTATGCTGACACATGGACACAGCCAAAAACACACACACACACACACATACTGAGAGACAGTGAGTGCTTCCTGCTGCTGTCTGGCAGTCTACAGTGGAGTTTGCGGTTTTCCCCTGAATCACTGTGGTCGGAGTTTCACCGGGTGTGTATCAGGTTAGCCAGTCCCCCCCTGCCAACACACACACACACACACACACACACACACACACACACACACACACACACACACACACACACACACACACGGACAGCTGCCAGGCCTGGCCTACAAACCCAGTCAGTGCATTTACATGCACTTAAGTAACCGGGTTACTCTGAGAAACCAGGTTACGTAGGTAATCAGAGAACGTGTGATTGCTTTACCAGTGAACAGCCATACACCGCAGCTTCAGTCAGCAGATCTCCATTGTGAATCAAAACACGCAGTACTCCGATCCAATGTATTCTCCATGTTTAGATTAGGCTGCTAAGGCTTTCCACTGGATTTAAAAGTCAGACAAGCAGACACCTCAGAGACACACTTGAGTAATTAAAATTGATTATATGATTTGTAATCACTTGTAAATGAGCGCCACAATGTTTTTCTTCCCTTGGCTTGGTAGTTCTTCATCTGACTTTCCATGTTGTTCTAAAGCTACTACTCATATAAAAGCCAAACATATGGCCAGGATTCAAACAATAATAACTTTGGGGACGGGTGGAATTACCTGTTGCCTACAACGTCTCAAATGGTAAAACTCATTATAATGGTCATTCCCACAGCTCTACTCCCATCAGCAGAGTCACGTCTTAAGCCCAATTTGCAACCGGACTAGTATTACCAGGGGACCTCATTTGTTTTAGAAAAGTTGATTGTCATTCACTGAACTGGTAAGACACAACACAACAGGTAAACACGTTTGCATTAACTGGGAAACAGGAGCAATTACAAAATAGAGGCCTGTATCTAATATAAGGCCTGGGTCTCCAGTTGTTAGCCAGCTGATGATAACAAAAAAAATAGACCCCAGTCACTTTCCCAGTATTTGTTTCAAACTAAGTGGGCTGTGTTAGGTATGAAGCCACCATTAAAGAACCTTTTTTTCTACATTTTCCTGGCTGAGCAATACATTTTCTTCCATTCTAAAATAAATGTACAGTGTGCATATATGTATGTATTCATTACCTTTATGTGTCACATAATGTATACAGGGGCAGTGAGGAAGCCACAATTGATTGTGGGAATTCTCACGTTAGTACAGTTGATATGTGTTGGTCTTGCTTTTAATTTGAGTAACCAACAAAAAATAACAAGGATTTTTGACTTTTGTACATCAGCCAGTGCCTTGATTTTTATCCATTCCCTCTCTAGTAGTGGACATCCGACTTCTAGTTCTTGTTTTCTTCAGCGTTGAGTGTTGAGGCTAAATATCAATACATCCACAGTGAAAACGGAATGGAGCATTGACATATAGAAACACTACAGTGTTCTGAACAGACATCGATACCCCATGGGGTTGGATTTTGCACCAGTAAACCTATATTTAAACCTGTGATTGATTTCTATTACGTATGTGAGATTTCCATGAGGAGGAATTCGTTTGTAGCAACCACAGCTGTAGCAGCAATTTGCCAAGCAAGATGCTGAATGCACATGCGTTAGTTGTGCTAAATGATACCCTGCTGTTGCTTTGGCAAAATGTAATAATGTGTCACTTTGTGTGCACAAAATGGGAAGGGCTTTTCCCAGGAAAAACCTACCAAACATCAGGTGCGTAGAGCAGAAAATGTATAAGCGCCTTTATGAGCTGACTGTAGATTGGAACTAAAGTGTAGCAATCAGCGATAGAAAGTAGAAAAATGAGTAGCAGGCTCAGCACAAAGAAGGGTTTTCTTTGTGCTCAGTCTGTTTGCAGTTTAACAGCTTAAACAAAGCTCCTCATTAAGGACAGACCTCATACTGGGTCGTCTACTCACACCTTAACGCAGTCTGGGCTCTGCCTCAGCCTCGCTCCCTTCCACCATCTCTCTCTCTCTCGCTCTCCTGCCATCCCTTCTTGATTGTCACTCGTGTTATTCATCAATAATTGGCACTTTCATCGTGGCGCTGACTGCATCACAGAATTTCACACACATACTGTACGGTGTGACAGGAGCGCTTCATTGCCAGTAAACTGATCAATCAGTCAGTGTCCCGGTGTTGGGATTGATTTCAACACATTATAATGAAAGAACCTTCGCTTTCTTCGAACAACCTTGGCTGTGAGCGTGCGTTGAGTGTGTATACAACAGATGCAATTACTGCAATTGTGCTGGTAAATACTGCAACTGATATTTGGATTGGCACATGATGAACACTCACTCATTTCCTTCTGCCGAAGCCGAGAGCAAAGGCTCAGTGATAAATCTAGCTAACTAGCTGTAAATTCTGAATGTAACAAAGATTTTCCAGAACAATAACAAAAGCCCTACACCCACACACATGCACATGAATGCCAGCTACAGTCAGTGCTCAAAGTGTTGACTGTAGCTGTGTTTTCGTTAGAGTTCTTTGGTTGGCAGTTATGCAAGTTTTTTATTTTACCACTTAGTTTCCATCTTACAAAGCGAATATGAAGAATTTGAGCTAAGTGAGGTAGAAATGTCTCTCTTCTGTCCAGAAGTTTAACTTATTTAACAGTGAGCTCACAGAAAGGTGTCATTGGACACATATTTGTTGTCCCCATTTCCCCTATATACAGTACTTGTCAACTGAGACCAGTCCTCCCCAGAAAAACGCTGCCACAAGTCACTTGTTCAAGCAGCAATTACAACTCGTATTAATGTTTATAGTGGTGGCTATCTCTAGTGGCCTCGCGTAATTATTATTTCATGAGTTTATGGTTTCAATCGCTAGCTTCAAGTCTTCTTCTATACAGCATGATGTCAATTTTGTAAATTATGCTCCCATTTATTTTAAAATAGACGATAAAGAAAGGGATGCTCTAGGGCGTGGCTACACGCCGACACGCCGACCTGCCAATCAGGACAGAGGTTTAGCAATGCTAACCATGACACTGAGCACATTAATATAGCCGTGATCTTGTTTTTGGGTGTTGTCAGTGTTTTCATCTTGAAATTTGACCTTCTCATTGTGTGTTTTCACTTCATCAAAGTTAATTGGAACATTTTGGTCGCCTAAAAATGTCTTATTCAGCGTTTGGTAGCACATTGCCAACCAGGGCTAGTTAGCTAGAGCTAGCGTTAGCTGCTAAATTAAGTGAAACTTTGGAGATTTTCAGTGTTCCGTGTGCCATACATGCAGATGAATGGTGCCAGTAACCAGAGGTCCGTGTTTACCCACCAGCAAAACTTGGCCTGATGACTCGCTTCAGCCGTTTGAAAATTGGCAACTTTCCCTCTTTAGCATTTAGCTTAGTGCAGCGCCATTGCAGCGATAGACGACACTGGCTCATCCTCCCCAACCCCACCCTCTCATCTAAAAACATGTCAGATTTCAAAAAAATCGAGATGGCGACGCCCAAATTGCCACAAACCAATGGTTGATGTCCCTGCTGCTACGTCCACTATTCTCAGTGTCTATGGATTTACCTCTTAGAGGACATGATCAACGGAAATGAAGCTCGGGAGCTCGGGATCATGAAAACCATGATTTATACAAAACATCAAATGTCAGAATTACAATAGCTGAAACTTTTAGGGATTTACGCCAGTCCCTTTGCAAACTTTCAGCTGACTTGCTTGTGGTCTGCAATCTCTAACCAATTCTCCTGATTGGTCATCAGCTACTCCACGAGGCCTTCGATTGGGCTACAGTAAGTTTGACTGTAAATATTTTCAGATTAATCAACAACTCACGAACCCTGGCAGTGATTGGGCAACAACTGGTCATTGGTGGGGTTATGTGAATTAGATGAGATTCAACTTTATTGTCATTGCACATTGTCACAAGTACAGAGCAACAAAATGTAGTTGTGTCTAACCAGAAGTGCTTAAGCAGTGATTAAATACATATTAAATAACGTGATACAATATGAATTATTAACATATGCTACAGTACAGAGTGCAAGGATTATACAGTATGTACAGTAGTGCAAGTTGTGAGTGTTGGAGAGCTTTTTCAATATGTACAGCAGAATGGTCAACAGCTAGTCAGGAAGGCTTCTGATTTGTCAACACTTTGACAGCTGACCCATCCATTTGACAAGTTGCATTTTACACAAAAAGATGCTTTTAAATATCTCAGCAAGACACATGTTAAATGTTAAATTAAAAGTGTGTCTGCAGCTTTAAATATACACACAAGTACACCCACCCCACACACCCGCGCACAGATACGCATACCTTGCGGCAAGCACTTTACATGCAAAATACATGCAAGTCATGTCACATCACATGCTCAGCGAGACACATGAATCAGAAAAAGTACCCGCACACTCTATTACACACACACACACACACACACACACACACACACACACAAGCTAAAAAGGCATTGCATGGTTAAGTAAATGAATACTTCATCAAACAAAATATTTCAGTGGATAAGTAGAGTTCATGTCAGCCTCCCAGTGAGTTAAAAAGAACATAAAGATTCAGTTCATATAGAGAATATGAAAAATGCGCGCACACACACACACACACACACACACACACACACACAGTATGCGTCTTCTAAAATGTAGACACATGATCACACACACCTACTGTATGATAGAAGTTCAGATAGAATTCACAATGAGGATAAACTCAAACTGCAAGAAGCTGAAAATGCTCCAAGGGACCAGGCGAGGGGGGTGGGGTGGGGGCAGAGGGAGAAAAATATGAAAGTAAAGTTGATGGCGGGTACAGGCCTACTTTTTCAACTCTTAAAAAATGTTCTCTGAAATCCCGCTCGGCTCTCCAACTGAGCCTTGGTTTTTTTTCATTTTATTTTCTCCTTCCCCCCACCACCCCTGTTCTTTTTCTTCTTCTTTTTCTACTGGTTTTGGTGTCTGTCATAGATGGCACACACACACACAAACACACCCCTCCTTACTCTTCAGCCAACGTGAGGCTTTTAACTCCAGTGGAGGAAAAAAGCTAAGGGTCCGGGAGAAAAAAGAAGCAGGAGAGGAGGAGGAGGAGGATGAGGAGGAGGAGGAGGCGGAGGAGAAGGAGGCAGAGGAGAAGAAGGCGGAGGAGAAGGAGAAGTAGGCGGAGGAGAAAGAAAACGGAGAGGGAAGGAGACATTTTCTGCTGAATAAGTAAATGTTTGTTCCGGCTTCCATTATTTGACAGATGCATCGGGGGAAAACGAGCAACAAATGTGAAAGCCTGCTTCGCTGAAACGCAGCGCAAGAGAGCGAAACAGAAGGAAGAAACAAATCAGTAGCTTATTTCGCCCCACAAAATTCCCTCCGCTCCCTTGAGCGCTCGGCGGTTGTCGGTCTTCCAATGATGTGGCTATTTCAACACGATGACAAACGCCTAGCCTGGCCAGGTGTCCTCCCTCACCCTCACTGTTTTCGGGCCGTGTAATACTCTGCTTAAATCAGTGTGAGAAAAGGATAGAGAGTGCTGGACGCGTTCCCAAACTTCCCTCCTCCTCCTCAGTCTTGGCACAACATCCAGCTCCCCGCCAGAGAGGAGACACCTACGGGAGTCCTGTGGAAGTGTGTGTAGTGTTTGTGTGTGTGTGTGTGTGTGTGTATGCTGCTTACACAACCTCACATGCACACAAAAGCTCAAACTCGTTATCATACACAGATTCTGCCGGAATCATTAGCAAAACAAGCAGAGGGAATTTCACACAGGCAATGCGCTGGGCAAAACATCACTCAGAGCATACACCCCAGGGGTCTTCAATTAGACCCTAAATACCTCAGCGAGTATCCAGGGGTCCTAATTACTTCAGACTGCTTAAAAAAAAAAAAATGTCCGCCGGCCGCCTGAGGCCAAGGGCTTACCGTGGATATGCCTGTATAGAATATATTCTGGCCCCGAGATCAGTCAGGGTTTTCCTGTGTTGTTGGTCTACAGCATCAGAGAGAGAAAGCAGTCTCTGCGCATCAGAGCTGGCTGCTGCTGGTGTGTGCCACGAACGTATTTATAGTAGGAGAAGGAGAGACTACTGCAGGAGTCATTCTCGAGAAGAGAGAGAAAGACAGAGGCAGAGAAGGGCCACAGATCTAGAGAGGAAGAGTTAAAAAATATAGCGAGATACATCTGCTCTCTGGATACAAACGCATCAGTGTACACGCAGATTTAAACACTTGAGCGCACACACATAGACAAAGATTGATTTCAGAAAACATTACAATTCATTTTAGAAGCGTTGACCTTTTCTGAAATCGGTACAGATAGACATTAAAGGGCAAACGAGAAACAGAGACTGTCCAAATACGATACTCGCAGCCCTGGGGGCACACGTACCCAAACATACGTCATCACAAATTATCCAGCGGCCACTTCAATACGTGCAAATCCTCAACAATATTTCAAAGCAAGAATTGTAAAACTTGAACAGATCTGTGTGAAACCACAGACTTAATTTGAACTTGAAATAATTAGCCGCCATCAGAACAAAACACGTAACGTCAGGTAAGACTTGAACGTTTTGAGAACCTCTAATCCCAACTATACGGCGCACCCACAATTGAGTTTGCAACGTATATGATATGTGCTAAAGATCTATGATCCGGTTATTCTCATTCACTGTTGGTACTTATACCTATAAGAAGTAATGCACTTTTTTAATAATAAGCAGAATAAAGAGCGACAAAGTTCGCGCAGGGAGCATGTCGGGGGGGATGGATGGGTCATCAACACGACTTTCACCCAAGAGACCGTTTGTGTCTGTGTGAACGCAAAAGTCGACGTTTACTTATTTTAACCTACTTTTCTTACGTAGTTAACTAACTACATGTACGGAAGTTACATACATTTTTTTTATTTTAACTTACTTTTGTAACATATTTCACATATTTTACAGACTTAACTAACCAGTATGTAAGTTACATAACTTACCTACTTAACTAACGCTACGTACGTAAGTTACATGACTTCTGTACCTAACTAACGCCTTGACGTAAGTTACATGACTTCTGTAATAAACTAAAGCCACGTACGTAACTTACATAAGTTATGTAATTAACTAACGTAAGTTACATAACTTCTGTAATTAACTAAAGCCACGTACGTAACTTACATGACTTAGGTACTTAACTAACACCACGTACGTAAGTTGCATAACTTTCATACTTAACTAATGGCACGTACATAAGTTACGTAACATACTTATTATTACGTATTTTTCTAGTAAAAATATTGATACAAATCATCATATCATCTTTAAGATGAGCCTTTATTTCAATTCCCAATTTATATTTACTCTATTACATAAGTCGTTTGTTCACACTGCACCTATTAAAAAGAATAGTTTGTTTTACATATTGTCTGGAAGAGCTCAGTAATAAAATTGTTAAATCATATTTCAGTTGCTTTTTGGGAGTTGCTATAAATGTAATGATTGTTTGTGATATCATCTCATATCGATGACAGGCCTTGAATTGAATCTAGCCAAATCAAAATCGTATCATGACATGACCCCTGCTTGTCATTTACGCTAATAAAAGTGAACACCTGGGGTGTGATGTAAACCATATAACTGTGTTCGTGGCAATTACAGCCAGTCAAAGTTTCGGATAACACAAACTTTTTTTTTGTTACACCCAGTTTCAAACCATCCCATTGCATGGAACCCTTTACATACATCTAAGAACTGACAGGAAGTTGAGCAATATACATAGAAAGTAATGAGAAACTATAACAATTAAATAATCCTCCTAACTAACTCATTTGACTTACAGATCCAATCGTGGGTCAAATACTTATCAAATAGTTATGTCCCAGTGGGCGGTCCATGAAATGAAAATGTTTGAGAACCCCTGACTTGGATAATAGTACCAAGGATCGCCTTTGCTCCCTGAGGAGCCACGGGGGACTCATGGGGCCATGCTGCTAAAAAAGTATATTTGTAAGACCTTTTAAAGATTTGACATTTACAAACATGGAAATCAGCTGTGATCGCTGGGAGACCGAGGCGGAATAAAGAAGGCAAAGAAAGATGAAATGGAGCAGGGCAGGTTAAAAGAGCGTCAAAGGCAAGCAGCATCGCCGGACGATGTTCCTGGGACGAAGAGGAGAACAGGCTTAGCATCTCAATCAAAACGGTGACAAATGAGGAAAGGGGGGATTAATAATGCGAAGCAACAGACAAGGCAGAAAGTACGGATAGATGGATAAGGGTTAAAAACGAAAAACGCCCACATACGTCGTTTGTTCAAGCAGCATTTACGACTTACAAATGTGTGTCCCGTATAAAAGTAAACAGCGAGTTTTTTTCCAACTTTACGGAACAAACAGAGCTACGTCATGTTCAGCATCACGTGCACAACAGGAAATGAAGTAGCGTCTTTCTCTAAACTTAACTAAGTAGCCTAGTGTTGGTGCCTAAGCCTAACCAGAATGCGACCGTTTCACAACGTTAACGGCGGTTACGTTATCTGGTTTAGAAATAAGGATGTATTTCCTGCCACCGCTAGGGGCGCTAATTTATGAAACGCATGTAGGTCATATTCAGGCCCCCACGTACAGCGCTCAGCCCCTCCACTGATTTTGTCCAGTTGCCACTCGCGGTATGTGCGCGAAACACACACACACACACACACACACACACGAACACACACACACAGCACCTATGAGACAAAACAAATGCTGAAACCTCCAGAGCAGAGCTGCATCGGCTAATGGAAAAATTCCTTCCCATATCCCTCTCACATTCACCGAAACCTCACACACCACATGTACGTTGCCTACACACCAAGAGAGCAAGACACACACACACACACACACACACAGACAGAAAAGAGTCTCCATTGCCTCCTTTCTCTCCCTGCTGCTTCCCTCATCTTCCGAATCCATGCACTTGTGAATCAATAGTACACTTCAGTGGCAGGAATGATTCAATAAGGCTCCGTGACTTGAAAAGACTCCACCCTTCCACAGCTATTCACTCCCGAAAAGAAAAAGCAATTGCTCAATAAACAGACACTACAGGTGTGTATCAATAAACTAATTATAACGCTTCACTAGATAGGCCCAGTCACGCAAGGTCAATAACTTGTCATCACTTGCATCATTCCTTATGCATAATCGATGGGAGGTGAACACTGGGGAATCAGAGCATGACGTGGACATGTTGCACACACACACACGTCCTGTCAGGTTAGTGTGAATGCAGCTCCTGGACTGAAGAAATCCTCAGTCGACTAACACTCAATATGGACAACATGGACGTAACGATACACTCAACTGACGATTCGATATGATTCCCGATTTGAAGTTCAAATACGATTTCCTCACACGTTTTTTAACCGAATGATCGAGACCCATCAAAAGTGCCACTAAAATTGCACTGTATCTTAAATGACAAAAATTCAATAAAAAATTTATAATTGAAATTTTAAAACAAATCCCTCATCAAAATAACTAAAGTAGTAAAAAACTAAAATAAAAAAAGAACAAGTGAAATCAAAAAGTAGATCAATGTCAATGTTGTAATCTTTACACATTTATATCGACTTTTTTAACCGATTCACAATGCATCGTTACATCCCCAATCAACAGATCTGTAAACAAATGAGTTTCTCCACAAACTATTGCGCAAAAGAACCACTTTAAATCTTGTTTTTACCACAGATAAGTTTCTTCGACACAAGTCAATCAGCATTAAAAAGGATTTTTTTTTTTAAATGACCAAAGACCGATTAGTTGACTAAGCGACTAAGAAGGGGCAGCCCTACCAATGAGACTAACACACACATTTTAGTCACACAATCACACTTCAGATCAGTTCATTTTGTCCGTAGGTCATGAAGCTTGTTCACTGGATACACACAATTAGATCAACACGCACTCGCACACACACACACCCGCACGCACACACACACACACACACACACACACACACACACACACACACACACACACACACACAACCTTTTATATGTCAAAATCAATACGTCCAAGCCACGTGCTCACTCTATGATCCAACGTCTTGGGATCAATCACTAACCCTTGAGATCAACTGGTAAAAGCTGCAGAGCCCAGCAGGTGTTTCTTACCTGCCACAGGTGGAAGCTCGCGCATGCGCCGCACTCCTATCTCAAAAGGTATAAAAAGGATATGGATTGCTGACCATCTTAAGACACCAGCTCCGAGGCCGGGTGGTCTGTTTCAGGTAGAAGAAGACCACGGGGGCCATGGCGGGGTAGGGCAGGTTCTCATCCCCGCTCGCAGACACTTCCTCCTCGGTTGTAGAGATCCCGTCAGGCGCCGGGGACGCCGGCTCCACCACCATTTCGCCGCCCTCCCCGCCTCCTGTCCCGGCCCCGGACAGGTCGTTGAGGCGGATAAAAGTCCTCGGCAGAGAGGAGCGACCCTCCGAGCCCCTGGCGTCGGAGATCCCGGAGAGATTTCCCCCATCCTCGGCCATCATTTACCTCCTGCAAGCAATGCACATATGATTAGATACAGTAAATATAGCTGACAGACGGGGGAAAATGCTTAAGTGTCTGCAGCAGCCAGAGCAGAGCGCATTAAGATTCAAGAGAATCTGCGGGCAACATTTAAATCTGCTGATTTTTATTTTTGAAATAAAATCTAGGACTACCAACTTTGCATATATGGTAAATAGCATACACTCACACTTAAATCTAAATATTGTCGGAATAGGCAACAGTGGGGAGCAGATGGTTCATTATAGGAAAAGAAAAAATATGCGCACACCTCATCGGAAACATGATTGCATAAAAATTGTTTTAAAAGAATGAATATGCTCCAAAACTGATGTGTGAATGAATGCGGCTCGACAATCTATAGCCCATATCTGCTGTCATAAGCTGGTAAATAGAACGGAGCTCCTAACGAGCCTCCAAAAAATATTCAAGAGGGGTCTCGCATTCCTTTTCATCAAAAACAATGCCCAAATCTCTCTCTCTCTCTCTCTCTCTCTCTCTCTCTCTCTCTCTCTCTCTCTCTCTTTCATCAGTAACTGTAGCCCGCCACTATTCCAATCCGTTTCCAAACTTCAGCCCTATCAATAGGCTGTCAACAATACATTCAATGTGAAGTGATATTGCTGCGGTTATTTGTCTAAATGAGTAGTACAGGAGCATCTTTCCGTTGGATTATTATTATTTTTTTTTACCTGTAATGGACTCTGTAGATGTGCCCAAAGCGCGCTCAGTCATCGCATGATCGGTGTTTGTCGTGGCTATAAAGTCCACATCAGCATAAAGAGAGAAAAAAAAACCCGTAGTAAGAAGGAGACACGAGGAGGGAAGAGATAAAGAAGAGAGCAGAGGTGTGGGGGAGAGAGAGAGAGAGAGAAGAAGAAGAGAGAGGAGAAGGTCTGTGGGTTCCGTGCGTCTGGCGGAGCGTATAGTTCCCAGGTGGTGCGCTAACGCGCGGGTCCGTCTCAATAGACACCCCAGGCCCCTGGTCTCCGGTGTCCAAGCCTCTCCAGTGGCCTCACCAACACTTCATAATCATCCCCTCTTAGAAATAAAAAAAAAAAAAAATAAAAAAAAAAAAAAGAACCGCGAGATGTGTGTCTACTTTTGCAGCCTCAGGTTAAATATAACGCCGCGCACAAACTTCTTTACGGTTCACTCCTCCTCCGCGGAGCTGATGGAGAAACTCCCCCCCACCCACCCCCCCGCCAGAAATAAGGAGAAATACCGAAAATGAGTAATCTATTGGTTTCTCAACGTGCTCCTCCGATTTAGTTTCTCCCCTTTCAAATGTAAGGATCCATTACTTTTCGTTGCATCCACAGGCGCTTTTTTCAGGTTTTAAAGATCCGCGGAGATGCTGCCGCACATCCTGCCGCTGAGCACAAACAGGCGTCAGAGAGACAGAGCTTTTTGGTGTTTTTCTAAATATCGCGAGCACCACCCCTCTCCATCGTAGCGCGCATGAAGAACCGGGCGCTCCTGCTCTCACTCTTGTCTCCTGCAGACTGCATTCGCTCGGTTCCGTCCATCAGCTCAAGCTCACAGCTGGATGGGGAGATCCGAACTTCTCACCCCCCACCCCCCACTCCCCCGCCCTGCGAGCACCCACTCTGCACCAATCACAGCGCGGCTTGACTTGGAGCTCCCTCCTGACTGGGTGGAGCTAGATGTCAATTAAACTTGTACAGCGGGGAGGTGGGGAGGGTGGGGGGGGGAGGGTTGAACAGCTGGAATCTTATTGTCAACTATGAGCCAATGAGAAGCAAGGGAGCAACGGCCCCAGCATTGCTGTGTGATTGGTAAACAGGTTTATTATGAAAAAAAAAGTTGCCACAATGGCGCAATGTGACTGCGAATAGCCTATATTTGGATGTACATAATATAATTGTTGCCTCAGCCCAAGAGATCCTAGTTCAAACACAGACACTACACATGATTTTTTTTCTTCTTTTTTGGTGTGGATCCTCGGGATCCTCAGCAACATATACAGTACAGGCCAAAAGTTTGGACACACCTTCTCATTCAATGTGTTTCTTTATTTTCATGACTATTTACATTGTAGATTCTCACTGAAGGCATCACAACTATGAAGGAACACATATGGAATTATGTACTTAAAAAAGTGTGAAATAACTGAAAACATGTCATATATTTTAGATTCCTCAAAGTAGCCACCCTTTGCTTTTTTTGATAACTCTGCAAACCCTTGGTGTTCTCTCAATGAGCTTCATGAGGTAGTCACCTGAAATGGTTTTCACTTCACAGGTGTGCTTTGTCAGGGTTAATTAGTGGAATTATTTCCCTTATTAATAAAAAAGCAAAGGGTGGCTACTTTGAAGAATCTAAAATATAAGACATGTTTTCAGTTATTTCACACTTTTTTGTTAAGTACATAATTCCATATGTGTTCATTCATAGTTTTGATGCCTTCAGTGAGAATCTACAATGTAAATAGTCATGAAAATAAAAAGGAAACACATTGAATGAGAAGGTGTGTCCAAACTTTTGGCCTGTACCGTAAATGAGAAATAAGCAACTCAAATAATTTTGTTCAAAAGTGGTGGGAAGAAGTCATGATGATGATTCTGTTAAAATGCAAACATTTTGACCCTTGTGTGGTGTTCATATTTTTGTTACACAGCCAATTTTCCCGGGTCTGGTGGACCCACCACATTATTAGGCTTTTACAATACAGCCATAACAATTTATGTAAAAATACTTAAAGTTTACTTTAGCTCAATTACCAATGATATATACATCATTTATGGTTCATATTTGCCATTTACGCCTGTGAGATCGCTTTTATGATCATACGATCATTTTCGGTTTTTGTAAAAAAGGTAAAAAAATACGATTTTGTATCATTATTGGTGCTTATTTCTTAGAACTTAATCAGAATAGGTGAAAGTGCTTGAGATGTAACTTTGTGTGGGAATAGCAGGTGCAGAAAGACAACATAGTTTCACAGCACCTACATTTAAATACACTCGGGTCCAGTAGACCCGAACACCTCATATATAATAGTTATGTGTAGGGGGGGGTTGTACCATGTGCAGTCACTGAAATAAGTTATTTTGTATGTTCTTCATAGAAAATGAGCCAAGGCCAGTAAGTTTGAGTTAGAATAAATAATAAATAATAATGTTTCTTTTAGCAAACATTGAAAACGGGTCCAGACCAGAACACCACACAAGGGTTAAAATAGATTTTCTGTTATTTAGGAATTACATAACTGCCTATGAGTTTAAAAAAGATACAGCAAAACATGAACTTGGCAGACATAAATTTCCTTAAAATGCAAAATGTCTGTTAGGTATTATTATAATTGAGTTTAGCTATCCCACAGTATGCTGAGGGGGCCCCCCATATTTGCCTCAGAGACCCCAGAAGGCCCCTCAAAGCCCTGCGTGGGAGCACCTATCCCAGACTATCCAATTAACAGTTCATTGGCTTTCAATCATTAGAGATATTCAACAGAAGTAAAAGACAAACAGAAATATGCCATTCTTATGTAATCATAGAAAAAAATAAATGTAATATTATTAATAATGAGATTTATTTCATTTCAGGTGGCAGATTTGGGGGTCCTAGGCCCTGGAGGAGTTCACCTGCATGTATGCTGGTCCGGTGGCCACCAGGGGAAGATGTTTCCCCAGGCTTTTCTGCCTCACACACACACACACACACACACACACACACACACACACACACACACACACACACACACACACACACACACAAACACACTGTATACTCTCGTACCTGCAGCTGGATTACAGCCTGAGGCAGAGCAGATAGTTGCACTTGTAGTTTTTAATTGATGGATGTCTCCGTCTTGCAATGCTGCCCCCTGTTGCACCTCTATGTTCTTTATTTTAAGGCTTTTACAAGCCCAGTCCACTTACACATACACACACACACACACATGCGCGCGTGTGCACACACTTTACATACAGTCTCAGCAGATTACTCACTACATAGCAGCGTCATAGAGTACAGGCCAAAAGTTTGGACACACCTTCTCATTCAATGCGTTTCCTTTATTTCCATGACTATTTACATTGTAGATTCTCACTGAAGGCATCAAAACTGTGAATGAACACATGTGGAATTATGTACTTAACAAAAAACTGTGAAATAACTGAAAACATGTCTTATATTTTAGATTCTTCAAAGTAGCCAGCCTTGCTTTTTTGATAACTCTGCAAACCCTTGGTGTTCTCTCAATGAGCTTCATGAGGTAGTCACCTGAAATGGTTTTACCTTCACAGGTGTGCCTTGTCAGGGTTAATTAGTGGAATTTTCCGCCTTATTAATAAAAAAGCAAAGGGTGGCTACTTTGAGGAATCTAAAATATAAGACATGTTTTCAGTTATTTCAAGTACATAATTCCGTATGTGTTCATAAATAGTTTTGATGCCTTCAGTGAGAATCTACAATGTAAATAATCATGAAAATAAAAAGGAAACACATTGAATGAGAAGGTGTGTCCAAACTTTTGGCCTGTACTGTACATGTGTCCAGACAAGGCTAGCAGCAGCAGTGCCGCATCAGACACGTTTCTGGTGCGCAAAGACATAGAAAACGCCACACAGCCGCCACGCAACTGACACGCAACAGAAACGCCACGCTCACGCCACACAGTTAGAGTCCAGCCGGCCTAATGCTTTTTCTTCCACTTGACCTTTAACAAAATCACAACAACTTGAAAAGCGGGGAGAACATGGTCGACTCCTCAGCTTTTTGATAGCACCAGGGACGGTTTAGAACGAGACGCCCCAACTCAGGGCAGTTTCCTGTGTCTGTGTCACGTTGGCTCCGCCACGGCCACGCCTCTCTAGGAGACTAGCGGCAGGTTGTGAGTGTATTGATTCCAACAGGAGAAGCGAACTTGAAAACAGATTATGAGCGATTCTTTTGCCCCATAGTCACCAAGGAAATATTGGCGCCATTTTTCACAAGCCACATATCTCCTGAACATTCTGACACTAAAAATGGCATTTTCCCTCAGGACACATCAGGAGAAAATTAACTTAGTTTGAGACCTGTTTCTGTCTCAGGAACAAACTCTCGCGAGGTCTGGCAACACAGGGAAGCTAACGTCAACTAACGTTCGTGGACGCCCTAACAAAACTAATCTCTGTGATGCAAAATATGTCTTTTAGCTGTGTAAATATCTAACGTTAGCAAAAGAAAATATTGATAAATTATACAAATGTAACTTTTCATCCATCCACATGACGTTCACGTACGTTCAAATGAGGCCACGCCCATTTAGGAGACAGGAAGTGTGTACCAGTTTGACACCATTGCCGCTGCTTTAAATGCGCTATCTTTAGTATAGAGGATCTTTGATGGTACTTGCATGATGAGATGGTCAGACATAAATGACACGAGGGGGGCGTGCTGGTTGATCTGATTTAACCCAGCCATTGCGGGTGATTGGATGAGATTCAGATTGAGATTGTTTCCGGGGGGGAAACAATCACGGCGGCAGCACGCTGCGGGCTAACGGCTGCAAGCCACACTCTTCTACACGAAGAACACTGCTGAAGACAAAGACGTTGAAAGGCTATTTTTTGTCTTCCCACGACACAACTATTTGTAAATCCACTTTTAAAACCTAAAATACAACATGGAGAGCGGGCTCGCGGAGTACCGACGGCGGCGAAGGAGAGGTCGATGGAGAGCAGACGGTGAATGCCGAAAAAGCTGCCTTCCCGACGGCATGGGACATCGACGCCAGCAGGCCCGGCTCTGGAACGCAAATTGAATCAGCGGCTGGGTTAGTCAGTTTAACACAGCTTACCCCGGTTAAGGTGTATATATTCATGAATACCTCGTATAGTAAAGGAGTTATCTAGGCCTGTTCCGACTTTAGCCGGGGTAAGGCGTTGACATGGTGTTATATTAAAGGTCCCATGGCATGAAAATTTCACTTTATGAGGTTTTTTAACATTAATATGCGTTCCCCCAGCCTGCCTGTGGTCCCCCAGTGGCTAGAAATGGTGATAGGTGTAAATTGAGCCGTGGCTATCCTGCTCTGCCTTTGAGAAAATCTGGAATCTTCTCCTTATGAGGTCATAAGGAGCAAGGTTACCTCCCCTTTCTCTGCTTTGCCCGCCCAGAGAATTTGGCCCACCCATGAGAGAGAGACATCATGGCTTTCAAACGAGCAAAGTGGCAGTTGGTCAAGGCCACACCCCCACTCTCCACCTTGCCCCCCCCCCCCCCCCCTCTCTCCTCCTCAATAGCTTCAGACACAGAAATGGCACATACTAAGGAAAGCTCATTGTGGGACTGGCTCTAGTGGCTGTAATTCTATTGTATTATTAATTGTTTTAAGCATGTTTATGCAGATATGTGCATATACTGTTTGTCAAGCTGTTTGTCAAGTTACAGATTGCCATGTCAAATTCCTGTGTGTCTGCTGATGCATTTGGCGAATAAAGTGATTCTGATTCTGATGTCATGGGACCTTTAACCTGAATATATTCATGTATTAACCCAAATGTAATTGGGTTTACTGCATGTAAACACAGTGATTGTGAAATCATGAAGACTGCACACCTGTGAACATAGGCGGAGGAGACAAAGAGAGAAAAAGTGAGAGTGTGACTCCTTACAGCCTCTGTCAATACACCTTGTTTGGACTGATAACTTAATTGTGTACTATATAAACAGAGTAACAATGAAAACATATTGATCCAGCACTGCTTGTACCTATTAGGCAGGAATGAGGAACTGTTCTGAGCAAAGAAAAAGTAGAACACAATTAAGACCAGGTTCTGGGTCAAGCACACCTAAAAGTACAAATACAGCACAATTATGCATCTATTATTCATATAAACGGAATAAAGCATTGGAAATTCACCACTGAGTGCGTATGAACACCTCCCAAGGCGAGCCTTTATGAGTTTTTGATGAATGATGTTGGTAGCGCTGGCCAGTTCGAGCTAAGACCCCAATTTATCAGAGTGAGTGATCTTAGCTCTCCGGGGAAAACCTTCTCTCATGGCTACTCTGCAGGCCTCCTGACCAGCAGTTGCAGCTGTTTACAGACACACACACACACACACACACACACACACACACACACACACACACACACACATACTTTACTGCTTGCCTTCAGCCGACTGCGATGACAAACCTTATCGATAGAGACAGCCTGATCCTGAGGAGGTTAAAGAAAATCAGTAGAGTTCCGTCGACAGTAGGCTCCGATCCATACCATATGGTATTATGACACATTCACATCAAATGACACCGGACCAGCACCAGATTCTCTGACTTCCCCTGAGAGGGACTGGGTTTACAGGACTAAAACTGTACATTACCATTTTTCTGTAACCAGGAATTGATTGATTTGTGAATTATCTGATGCGTTTATTCATTAAGCTGACTGTGTATCTGGTCGGGGTGGTTATGTGTTAACATTCTGAGTGATATTTAAAAGAAAATTTAATTTGTTGAAAATTTACGGAAAATCTGCGGAAAATCTGCAGAAGATTGTGCGGACTTCTGTGTTGCCCTGCTGACAATCACCGATTATCGTGCAATGGTGTACTGATTGGTGTGTGTGTGTGTGTGTGTGTGTGTGTGTGTGTGTGTGTGTGTGTGTGTGTGTGATTGCACTCTATCCATGTTATTGATCCCTCATTAGTCCTCCCCTCTACACAGTCTGGGAGTGAGGATTGCCCAGTCAAGGCAATTACTATATTGATCATTCAGTCCACCCTATCTCTCCTTGCTCCAATATAGTTCTTACAGTTAACCCTTTTCATTACAGGACAGGAGGCTGTCCAATCACTGAACACATCACTGTACCTCTGTTGTATACACACCCAGAGTTTCATTTCGCAGCCCAGCACCCGAATATAGAGTCCATTGTCTTCATTCTCTTCTTCACAAATCAGAATTCTTTTTGAAAAGTGATCCAGTAAAGTTGATGCGAGGGTGGTGGTCAGGTTTAATATCACGCAAACAGCAAACGTCTGTCATGCTTAACTATTGCAACATGCTTACTTAATTTGAATTCTGGATGCATGAGATCAATATCGGTTTGGGAGAATTGTTTGCTAAACTCCCAACGGTGAAGAGAAAGACTCTATGTAACCAGGATCTACTACAGGTAGGGAAAGAATATTTGTGTTTCTCCTTCTTTATCTAAGCTCCCTCACCACTGATAATAACAAATGTAGTGTTATGGGAAAACATGCCATTTCACATACTGTTTTTTTGTCATGGGATATCCAGTAAGTACACTTTCCTAAGCACTGGGCAGATGTCAACAAACCAAACTGGAAAAAAAGGAAAGAAACAGTTGACTTTGACTGACATCATGTTGAAATATATCACGATCACTGGCTCCTTTTAATCAATAAAATCAGCTGAAGTTGAAAATGATCTCTGTGGTCGCTGTGAAATCCAGGACGTTGTTATTCACATATGCTGTTTGACTTTGTGGTATTCTTTCTCTGGACAAGCAGCACATTCCTTTATACAGTGCCAGCAAACCTGCACTCATTTAGAGCTAGCAATTGATAATATTTTGATTTAGGCCATGGAAACCAGTTTCATTTTTCTATATATATATATATATATACACACACAGTAATGGTCAAAAGTTTTAGAACACCCCAATTTTCCAGGTTTTTATTGAAATTCATGCAGTTCAATGTCTTATTGTACTCTCAAATGAAAGAATAGAACAAATGAACAATTTATCTGATGGTCTGTTTCTCTTCCATTGTTAATTGCCTTTTTCCCGCCATTTTTATGGCAACACTCTACTTTCTGCAGTACAATACTGTTCATATAATGCTCACGAGGGTACGGTACCACAGTGTGTTCCAACAATACTTTTAAACAAACAGATTGTAAGTAATCCAGACAAGTTGGAACACCTGTGGGAATTGGTAGCACCAACTTTCAAAGCTTGATCAACCTCCATTGCTGCAGAAGAGCTTTACATTGTTAACCCATTTCACAGAGTACAGGGACCCGAAGCAAGACCAATACAAAATGTCAAATAAACTGAACGTGTCCCAGTGACCCGAAGGACAACACAAGGGCTAGGAAAAAAGTATTTGGTGTGTACTTTGAGTTTGTGAAATGCGCTATATAAATTCAATTTATTTATTATTTTTACTTCGATTTTTTAGTTTGACCCATGCTAACATAGAGGGGGTGGGGTTTATGACCTATTCTGCAGCCAGCCACCAGGGGGCGTTCCAGATGTTTTGATTTCACAGCGGAGCTGTCATGTCATCCGTGTCTATATACAGTCCATGGTACAAACGCATACTGTGACACGGTACATAGCAAATGGTAAAACGCCACAAATGTAAGAAATTAGAGAGCAGTTATAATAATATAGAGAACGCCTGTGTAAAGTATATCCTCTTAGGGACGTTTGCTACACACACAAAATACACACTCACGAAGCTGCTGGACAGAACAGGACCAGGCTGCCAACCTCTAGTCTCACTTTTCTATTTATCTGCTGAATGATAAATAGAAGAATATGAGTATGTCAGTTTATTCTAGGCCACATGCAATCCAAAACAATACAGTAATAAAATGCACTCCGTGTGACTCATGTCGTGTGTTTGTGTGTGTGTGTGTGTGTGTGTGTGTGTGTGTGTGGCGTGTTATGGAGCCCGAAGAGGGTCGACAACAATATCAGTCATTTATAAACAAAAATCACTTCTAATTGAAAAATGTTAAACAGAAGACTCCAGACTATACAAAGCTGCTACTCTGAAGCTTTTCCGTTCCTGCTTGCCCACCTAAAAAATCACACGTGATTTCAGTGATTCTGATTCAAATATTGGTAACCTTGGTTACGGAGCAGAGCAGCTCGGAGGGAAACGTTTTCAACACTTCATAAATTATATGCCTGTAATGACACGGAGGCAGAAAAAAAAAGAGGAAGGAAGGCAGACTGGAGGGACAAGAGGAAGATGAAAATATGAAAAATGAAATAAAATAAGAAGGAAAATAAAGAGGGAGAGAGGGAGGAGGAAGAGCAGTGAAGCAACAGTAACAAAAGAAGAGGATGGTGCACGAAGAGAGGAAGTAGCAAAACAGGAAAGGTATCCAAAGTAGATGCAAAAAGGGAAAGAACAGAAAATAGGAGTGGTTGGAAAGGAAGAAGAAAGAGTACAGAAAAGGATGTAGGATGGACAAGCAGAGAGAAGTCAACGTATTACGGAAACGTATCCACAACAATTTGAATTATATCCTACAAAATGATGGCAATTTCCAGCCAGTCACATGTCAGTTATGTTTAGTTATCGTTAAAGGTAAATTTAGCCGAGAAACGGTGACTGTGACCCGGCTGCAGGGCACCGTGATGGGTGAAAAATCCGTAAGTAGTACTTCCGGTACACTAACACCCGTTTCCTGGGTAAAAGTCTTGTGTTTTCCCCTTAACGTCTTATACAGCGGCAGGCAAGGAGGGGCACACAGTAATAAATAACGTGAAATACGTATGAATTACAGTGACTTTTTTGTGGCAATATGTAAACGTTTCGAAGAAATGGGAGGAGCACAATGTATTTAACACCACAGTTGTGTTTGAATTGTTGAAAATACTCTTGATGCAGGTCCATAGGGACCGAAAATTTAGTTTTCTTTAATAAACGGTGATGGTATAGCAAGAGCATAGTGCAGGAGTTTCCTTTTTTTTCAAGTTCGTAGCTATATGTACAAATGGTTCATGAGAACAGCCTGATGGAGGATCAAGAGGAGGAGAACAGAAGAGATTTGAGGAGAAGAAGAAGAAGAAGAAGAAGCAGTCAAACAGGTAGTTTGGCAACACTGCGGTGATGACTAATAGATAGGTGCTGAGACGAGAAATCCACACTCTACTTTTGTCCTCTTTTTGATTCCCTCCCATATAAATAATAATAATAAAACTGCATTTTCTTTTAATTGTAAATTGATTAGAAGAAATCGATTTTGCAACATGACAAAACAGAGACAGAACTGAGGAAAAACTTGAGAGGAACGAGAGAGAGAAACAGCCTTTCATCTTTTTTCCTCTTTGAGCACCCTCCAGCTCTGGCAGTGTCGGATCCCACAGAGCTCCATGCTCCCACTAGGGTGTCTTAGCGTGTCAACCCAGGACGAGCTGCTGTCCCTGGGGTGATGGCCCCGCTCTGCTGCCTGTGCTACTAATAGCTAGGGGCGCAGAAGGTTTAATATGGGTATATTGAGAGTCATATTGGGTTATTTCAAACTATTTTGTTGGGGGACAGGCTGATGTTTGTTTTATAATGTATTAGTTACATTTTTCTTCATGAAATCAACTACTTTACTCATATTAACGTTAACTGACCAACAAGCAACTTTTTGTTTTTCTAGGTCAAAATTTTAAATTAAAACTTTTTGGTCTTCCTTTTTCTTTCAGCGTTTTTTTTTTTCTTCACTTTTATCCAAGTCACTTTTCCATTTCATTTTTTTCAACGTTCTTTTTGGATAGGTCAAATACACATAGGACTTTCACCCAGGAGACTGGGGTTTGTGTCCTGTTTGAAAATCAAAGTGAACAGTGAGTTTTTATTTTATTTTACAGAACAAAAGTTAGAAAAACAACTAAAAACACACTTATTATTTAAATATTTCAAACTCAGAAACAACACCTTGTCCAAAGCAATGCAGCACAAATTAAGAAAACAGTGGTGATATACAATCGGCCAGTTCTTCAGTATGTTTCATAAGGGTCTTTTCCACCCTCTCGAAAATATGATCCTCAACAGGGCAATTGTGATATGCAGGAAGATTGTGGGCCACTCCTCCTACAGCTGGAAGAAAAGAATGGCCTTGAGGAAGGCACAGAGAGAGCGCAACCTTCCAGAGTATGCCATTGTGACATACTGCCAAACCCAATGGGCCTTCACACAGAAAATGATAGCAAGAGTCCTGAAGCAACAAAGTGCTTTGTCCAAGCTTCTCTGTACAGACCTCTGAGGTCCTGGAATATGTGAACAAGGCACTCAGCCCGCTCCAAGACTTATCCCAGATTCTCTGTCAAGTGACCGTTCTTCTGAACAACTCATTACAGTCTGAAGAGGAAGAGGACACTGATCTGAACAAATCATTAAAACCAAAAATTCTGAACAACCTTTAACAAGAAATATGAGGACACCCAGGACCTGCTGAACATGACAACATTCTAGACCCACGTACACAATGCATCTCTGCAGAAGAGACCCACCCACATAAAAGAACAAGTGATCTCTGAGTTGGTGGTGTGTGAAACCACACACACACTCACCCAAAGTTTACTTAATAATTAATAATTCCATGTAACAGATTTGAAACTGTGTGTATTTTTTAAGAAATATCTAGATCTAGCGGGACAGTTGAGAGAAGCGGTGGCTGCTGAACTCAACACTTACCTGTACATACCCATGATACAAGACACTTTACAGATAGAGTAGGTCTAGACCACATTCTGTAATTTACAAAGACTCAACAATTTCTCATGAGCAAGCATTTGGTGCAACAGTGGCAAGGACTTCCTTTTAGGCAGAAACCTTGAGCGGAGAGGAAACACCTTGCGTAGCGAGGCGTTGCGGAGCGTAGTAGGACGTAGCAGGGCACGGTAGGGCGTTGAGCAAGACCACGGCAGCTGCAACCATGATTTAGGTGCCACCCTAATCCAAGGTAAGGCACGGTAATTTAGTAACAAGGGAACATGAATGCATGAAGCAAGACCACGGCAGCTTGCAACCCCAGCAATCTAGATTTAGGTGCCAAAGGCCCTAATCCCCAAGGGTTGGTAAACTGTATGAAGAGCAGAGAAAACATAACGATAATTTAGTAACAAGTCCTTTCTGGAAAACATGAATGCAAACTAGAAGATGGAAAAGGAAAACACTCTGCATCAGAGAGCTTTTAGCACTGGTGCTAGATCAAACAAACAAATGTTTGACCCAGGAATCATTGTCCCCCAGCAATCTAGACCTCTAGCAGCATAACTATGAGCTGGTCAAAGGCAAACCTGAGCCAGCCCCACAAGGGTTGGTAGATGAATCGGACGACTATGAAGAGAAGCAGAGAAGAGGAGGGGTGCCGTGTCTGTAGAAATACACTCTCCCTCCACGGGTCTAGGTGAATGATCTGTATCTGTAAAGTGTCCTGAGATAACTTCTGTTATGATTAAACAATAAAAATAAAATTGAATAAAAATAAACTTCCCTTGGCTGTGCAAACTAGAACAGAAATATCTGTGCATACAAGGAAAACACTCTGCATCAGAGAGCGCTTTTAGCACTGGTGCTAAACGATCAAACAAACAAATGACTTTGACCCAGGAGACTGCTGTTGGTGTACAGTTAATTTAACTTTACATAACTAACATAACTGCTATGTTATAGTCTGCTATATGAGTTTGGAAGTGATGGCCAAATGAAGCTTCGTAAAGCATTTTTTTTTATTTTCTGAGCCCACTAGATGGCACTCTTGGTTTTAAAGGAAAGGCCTAAGGCATTCCAATTCAGTGTATTCTCAACCCTTTGTTGAACAGAGAGCGCCATCCAGTCATCTAAAAAAAGTTTAGTATGTTGAAATAAGGAACACAAAGTGGTGGTATAGGTATAGGTTGTGAAAAAAGTGATAAAAAAGTCATAGTATAGTGTGTAGAAAAAGCAAAAAAAAATGTATAGTACAGTAAAACGAAAACTATATGTCAAATGAAGTCAAAATAGCATAGTATGTCGCAAAAAAATGATAAAAAAGCCATAGTATAGTATGTTAAAAAAAGCCATAGTTTAGTATGTTGAAAAAAAGCCATAGTATAGTATGTCATGACTAATTTTCAACCCCTGTCCCTGGTTAGGCTTTTAAAAAAAAAAAAAAAAAAAATGATAAAAAAGCCATAGTATAGTATGATGAAAAGGCCATAGTATAGTATGAACAAAAAAATTATAAAAAGCCATAGTATAGTATGTCTAAAAAATTATAAAAACGCCATAGTATAGTATGTCAAAAAAGCCATAGTACAGTATGTCTAAAAAAATTATAAAAAGACATAGTATAGTATGTCGAAAAAAATTATAAAAAAGACATAGTATAGTATGTCGAAAAAAGACATAGTATAGTATGTCGAAAGAAATTATAAAAAGCCATAGTATAGTATGTCGAAAGAAATGATAAAAAGCCATAGTATAGTATATAAAAAAATGATAAAAAGCCATAGTATAGTATGTCGAAAAAAGCCATAGTATAGTATGTCGAAAAAAAATGATAAAAAAATGATAAAAAAGCCATAGTTTTTTTTCGAAAAAATGATAAAAAGCATTAGTATAGCATGTCGAAAAAAAATAAAAAAATGCCATAGTATAGTATGTCGAAAAAAATGATAAAAAAAAAGCCATAGTATAGTATGCGAAAAAAACTGATGAAAAGTTTTAGAATAGTATGCTGAAAAAAATGATAAAAAAGCATAGTATTGTATGTCGAAAAAAATGATTAAAAGCCACAGTATAGTATGTCGAAAAAAACCTTAGTATAGTATGTCGAAAAAATTGATAAAAAAGCCATAGTATAGTATGTCAAAAAAAGCCATAGTACAGTATGTCAAAAAAATTATAAAAAGCCATAGTATATAATGTTGAAAAAAATTATAAAAAGCCATAGTATAGTATGTCGAAAAAAGCCATAGTATAGTATGTCGAAAGAAAATGATGAAAAAAGCCATAGTATAGTATGTCCAAAAAATGAAAAAAAGGTATAGTATGGTATGTCTAAAAAATGATAAAAAGCCATAGTATAGTATGTCGAACAAAACGAAAAAAGCCATAGTATAGTATGTTGAAAAAAATGATAAAAAGCCATAGTATAATATGTCGAAAACAATTATAAAAAAGCCATAGTATAGTATGTCAAAAAAAGCCATAGTTTAGTGTGTTGAAAAAAAGCCATAGTATAGTATATAATGACTAATTTGCAACCCCTGTCCCTGGTTAGGCTTTAAAAAAAAAAAAATTTTTGAAAAGGCCATAGTATAGTATGTCCAAAAAAATTATAAAAAGACATAGTATAGTATGTCGAAAAAAATTATAAAAAAGACATAGTATAGTATGTCGAAAAAAGACATAGTATAGTATGTCGAAAGAAATTATAAAAAGCCATAGTATAGTATGTCGAAAGAAATGATAAAAAGCCATAGTATAGTATATAAAAAATGATAAAAAAGCCATAGTATGATAAAAAGCCATAGTATAGTATGTCGAAAAAAGCCATAGTATAGTATGTCGAAAAAATGATAAAAAAGCCATAGTATAGTTTTTCGAAAAAAATGATAAAAAGCATTAGTATAGCATGTCGAAAAAAAAGATAAAAATGCCATAGTATAGTATGTCGAAAAAATGATAAAAAAAAGCCATAGTATAGTATGCCGAAAAAACTGATGAAAAGTTTTAGAATAGTATGCTGAAAAAAATGATAAAAAAGCATAGTATTGTATGTCGAAAAAAATGATTAAAAGCCACAGTATAGTATGTCGAAAAAAACCTTAGTATAGTATGTCGAAAAAAATGATAAAAAGCCATAGTATAGTATGTCGAAAAAATGATAAAAAAGCATAGTATAGTATGTCGAAAAAAGCCATAGTATGTTGAAAAAAGATATAGTGTAGTATATCGAAAAAATCCCATGGGCCCACCACCTGTGGGAGGAACCGCTGGCGTCGGGTGCGCTGCTACACGGGTGGCAGTGAAGGTCAGGGGCCTCGACGGACCAGACCTGGGCAGCAGACGCTGGCTCTGAGGATGTGGAACGTCACCTCTCTGTGGGGAAGGAGCGGAACTGGTGCGGGAGGTGGGCGCTACCGGTTAGATCTGGTGGGGCTTACATCTACGCACAGTCTTGGTTCTGGAACCATACTCCTGGATAGGGGTTGGACTCTTTTCTTCTCCGGAGTTGCCCAGGGTGTGAGGCGCCGGGCAGGTGTGGGGATACTCACAAGTCCCCGGCTGAGCGCCGCTACATTGGAGTTTACCCGGTGGACGAGGGTCGCCTCCCTCGCCTGCGGGTTGTGGGGGAAAACTCTGACTGTTGTTTGTGCATATGCACCAAACAAGAGTTCGGAGTATTCGGCCTTCTTGGAGACCTTGACTGGAGTCCTGCATGGGGCTCCAGTGGGGACTCCATTGTTCTGCTGGGGGACTTCAACGCGCCGCGGGGCAATGATGGAGACACATGGAGAGTCGTGATTGGGAGGAACGGCCACCAGAGTGGTTGTTTGTTGTTGGACTTCTGTGCTGGTCATGGATTGTCTATAACAAACACCATGTTCGAACATAGGGATGCTCATAAGTGTACTTGGTACCAGAGCACCCTAGGCCAAAGGTCAATGATCGATTTTATAATAGTTTCATCTGATCTGAGGCCGTATGTTTTGGACACTCGGGTGAAGAGAGGGGCGGAGCTGTCAACTGATCACCATCTGGTGGTGAGTTGGGTCAGGGGGTGGGGGAAGACTCTGGACAGACCTGGTAAGCCCAAACGGGTAGTGCGGGTAAATTGGGAACGTCTGGAGGAGGCCCCTGTCCGACGGACTTTCAACTCACACCTCCGGCGGAGCTTTTCGTGCATCCTTGTGGAGGCTGGGGGCATTGAACCCGAGTGGACAATGTTCAAAGTTTCCCTTGCTGAAGCTGCGGTGAGGAGCTGTGGTCTTAGGTGCCTCAAGGGGCGGTAACCCACGAACACCGTGGTGGACACCGGTGGTCAGGGAAGCCGTCCGACTGAAGAAGGAGTCTTTCCAGGATATGTTATCCCAGAGGACTCTGGAGGCGGTTGCAGGGTACCGAAGGGCCCGAAGGGCTGCAGCCTCTGCTGTGAAAGAGGCAAAGCAGCGGGTGTGGGAGAAGTTTGGAGAAGACATGGAGAAGGACTTTTGGTCGGCACCAAGGGGCTTCTGGAAAACTGTTCACCACCTCAGGAGGGGGAAGCGGGGAACCATCCAAGCTGTGTACAGAAAGGATGGGACACTGTTGACCTCAACTGAGGAGGTAATAGGGCGGTGGAAGGAGCACTTTGAGGAACTCCTGAATCCAACTAATACGCCCTCTATGTTAGAGGCAGAGCTGGAGGATGATGGGGGATCATTGCCAATTTCCCAGATGGAAGTCACTGATGTAGTCAAACAACTCCACAGTGGCAAAGCCCCTGGGATTGATGAGATCCGTCAGGAAATGCTCAAGGCTCTGGGTGTGGAGGGGCTGTCCTGGTTGGCACGCCTCTTCAACATTACGTGGAAGTCTGGGACAGTGCCAAAGGAGTGGCAGACCGTGGTGGTGGTCCACCTTTTTAAAAAGGGGGACCAGAGGGTGTGTGCCAATTACAGGGGTATCACACTTCTCAGCCTCCCTGGTAAAGTCTACTCCAAGGTGTTGGAAAGGAGGGTTCGGCCGATAGTCGAACCTCGGGTTGAAGAGGAACAATGCGGATTCCGTCCTGGTCGTGGAACAACGGACCAGCTCTTCACTCTCGCAAGGATCCTGGAGGGAGCATGGGAGTATGCCCAACCGGTCTACATGTGTTTTGTGGATCTGGAAAAGGCGTATGACCGGGTCCCCCGGGAGATACTGTGGGAGGTGCTGCGGGAGTACGGGGTGAGGGGGTCTCTTCTCAGGGCCATCCAGTCTCTGTACGACCAAAGTGAGAGCTGTGTCCGGGTTCTCGGCAGTAAGTCGGACTCGTTTCAGGTGAGGGTTGGCCTCCGCCAGGGCTGCGCTTTGTCACCAATCCTGTTTGTAACATTTATGGACAGGATATCGAGGCGTAGTCGGGGTGGGGAGGGGTTGCGGTTTGGTGGGCTGGGGATCTCATCGCTGTTCTTTGCAGATGATGTGGTCCTGATGACATCATCGGCCTGCGACCTTCAACACTCACTGGATCGGTTCGCAGCCAAGAGTGAAGCAGTTGGGATGAGGATCCGCACCTCTAAATCTGAGGCCATGGTTTTCAGCAGGAAACCGATGGAGTGCCTACTCCAGGTAGAGAATCCTTGCCCCAAGTGAAGGAGTTCAAGTACCTTGGGGTTTTGTTCGCGAGTGAGGGGACAATGGAGCGGGAGATTGGTTGGAGAATCGGTGCAGCGGGTGCGGTATTACATTCAATCTATCGCACCGTTGTGACGAAAAGAGAGCTGAGCCAGAAGGCAAAGCTCTCGATCTACCGGTCAGTTTTTGTTCCTACCCTCACCTATGGTCATGAAGGCTGGGTCATGACCGAAAGAACGAGATCCAGGGTACAAGCGGCTGAAATGGGTTTCCTCAGGAGGGTGGCTGGTGTCTCCCTTAGAGATAGGGTGAGAAGCTCAGTCTTCCGTGAGGAGCTCGGAGTAGAGCCGCTGCTCCTTCGCGTCGAAAGGAGCCAGTTGAGGTGGTTCGGGCATCTGGTAAGGATGCCCCCTGGGCGCCTCCCTAGGGAGGTGTTCAGGCACGTCCAGCTGGGAGGAGGCCTCAGGGAAGACCAGGACTAGGTGGAGGGATTATATCTCCAACCTGACCTGGGAACGCCTCAGGATCCCCCAGTCGGAGCTGGTTAATGTTGCTCAGGAAGTTTGGGGTCCCCTGCTGGAGCTGCTCCCCCCGTGACCTGATACCGGATAAGCGGACGAAGATGGATGGATGGATGGGTGGATATCAAAAAAACATTTTGGACATACTATAATATGGCTTTTTTAATAATTTTTTTCGACATAGTATACTATGGTTTTCATCACTTTGAGCATACTTTACTATGGCTTTTTTCGACATACTATACTATGGCTTTTTTATAATTTTTTCGACATACTGTTCTATGGCTTTTCATCATTTTTTTGGGCATACTATAATATGGCTTTTGTTGACATACTATACTATGGCTTTTTTATAATTTATTTCGAATTTTATACTATGGCTTTTTATAACGTTTTCCGACATACTATACTATGACTTCTTTCAACATACTATACTATGGCCTTTTTATCCCTTTTTTCGACATAGTATACTATGGCCTTTTTATCCCTTTTTTCGACATAGTATACTATGGCCTTTTTATCCCTTTTTTCGACATAGTATACTATGGCCTTTTTATCCCTTTTTTTGACATAATATACAATGGCCTTTTCGACAGTATACTATGGCCTTTTATCCCTTTTTTCGACATACTATACTATGGCCATTTTATCCCTTTTTTCGACATACATACTATAAGTTTGACCCTTGTTTTTGCAGGTTTGCCCACTTACAAAGAATTCAAAAATCTACTATGGCATATGTACATTCTAACAGTTTTTCAACATCCCATAAGATGGCCTTTTTTATCACATCATATGAATTTATTAAAATTGATTACCATCTTTTCAGGAAAAACAATACTTGGCCCCCTTTTACAACAGCATTTAATATTTTGTACTAAACTTATTGGCCACTTGATGTCAAACGGTTTTATAGTTGGTGACAAGGTTTGTCCCTTTTTTCGACATACTATACTATGGCCTTTTTATCATTTTTTTAGAGACATACTCCTAATCATTTTATTCGAGGTTTTCGCCTGCTATACTAAATTTTTATAAAGATTTTCAAAATGCTTCAGGTCTTTTATTATTTTTTTTCGACATACTACACTGATGTGGCTTTTTTTATAATTTCTTCGACATGCTATTTTGTTGCTACTATGGCTTTTTATAATTATTTTCGATATTCTATACTATGGCCCGTTATCATTTTTTTTGTCCACATACTATTCTATGGCTTTTCCCCCAATTTTTGTTGCCATACTATACTATGGCTTTTGTTAACATACTGTTCTATTTTTTTTATCATTTTTTTGCCATACTACACTATGGCTTTTTGATAAAAAGTTCTATTTTCAACATCATCTATACTATGGCCTTTTTCCATAATTCTTCTCAGTCTATACTATGGTTTTTATTATTTTTTCATGCGCTATACTGTACATGCTTTTTCTGATTATTTTCGGACCTTGCTATACTATGGCTTTTTATCCATTTTTTTTGACATACTACACTATGGCTTTTTTAATTTTTTTTTCTGTGGTCCCAGCTATGGCTTTTTATAATTCATTTTCAAATGCCCTATGGATTTTTATCATTTTTTCACCGTACTATTCTATGGCTTTTTATCAGTTTTTTGGACATATTATACTATGGCGGTTTTATCCGCATTTTTTTGGAGGCTTTTTTTCTTCCATTTCCTGATAACTGCATACTATTGATCTTTTTCTCTCCCTTTTTCCGATTCTACTATACTATCCCAGCCTTTTGCATAAACAATCTTGTCCCTGATGTCCTATACTATTTGGTCTTGTTTCAACATGGTGATATTGGATGGCCTTTTTTTTTCCCTTTTGACAGGTGTCTTTTATACCATGGCCTTTTTATCCCTTTTTTTTTGATGTAGATAATTGGCCTTTTTATCACTGTTTTTACATAAATACTAACTAGCTTTTCTAGCCAGAATCTTGCTGTTTGGGCATACAAATACTATGGCTTTTCCTCATCAGATGGTTATCAATTTTAATAAATTTTTATGATGTGATTTTCAAATTTTTTACTTTGGGATTTGTCTTTCACTTTAGGCATGTACATATGATTAAAATTTTAGATTTTTGCTATTCTTTGTGACTTCTTTCAACATAAAATACTGTGGGTTTTATCCCTTTTTCCTCCACATACTATACTATGGCCTTTTTATCCCTTTTTTCGACATACTATACTATGGCCTTTTTATCCTTTTTTTTCGACATAATATACAATGGCCTTTTCAACATACTATACTATGGCCTTTTTATCCCTTTTTTTTCGACATACTATACTATGGCTTTTGATCTTGTTTTCGACATACTATACTATTACTTTTATCATTTTTTTTTCGACATACTATACTATGGCCTTTTTATTCCTTTTTTCGACATACTATACTATGGCTTTTTATCCCTTTTTTCGACATACTATACTATGGCCTTTTTATAACTTTTTCCGACATACTATACTATGACTTTTATAATTTTTCAATATACTATACTATGGTCTTTTTATCCCTTTTTTTTCGACATACTATACTATGGCTTTTTATCATTTTTTTTATACTGGCATACTATACTATGACTTTTATTTTTTTTACTATACTATGGCCTTTTTATCCCTTTTTTCAACATACTATACTATGGCCTTTTTATCCTTTTTTTTCGACATACTATACTATGGCCTTTTTATCCCTTTTTTCGACATACTATACTATGGCTTTTTATAATTTTTTTCGACATGCTATACTATGGCTTTTTATAATTTTTTTCGACATACTATACTATGGCTTTTTATCATTTTTTTCGACATACTATACTTTTACTTTTTTCGACATACTATACTATGGCTTTTTATAATTTTTTTCGACACTATACTATGGCTTTTTTTATTTTTTTTCGACATACTATACTATGGCTTTTTTATCCCTTTTTTTAGACATACTATACTATGTCCTTTTTTCCCTTTTTTTCGACATACTATACTATGGCCTTTTTATCCCTTTTTTCGACATATATACTATACTATTTATCCCTTTTTTCGACATACTATACTATTGCCTTTTTATCCCTTTTTAGGATTACTATACTATGACTTTTTTCCACATACTATTTTATGGCCTTTTTATGACTTTTTTAGAACATACTATACCATGGCCTTTTTTTATCCCTTTTTTCAACATACTATACTATGGCCTTTTTTTATCCCTTTTTTCGACATACTATACTATGGCCTTTTCATCACTTTTTTCGACATAGTAAACTATGGCCTTTTTATCCCTTTTTTCGACATAGTATACTATGGCCTTTTTATCCCATTTTTCAACATACTATACTATAGCCATTTTATCCCTTTTTTCGACATACTATACTATGACTTTTTTCCACATACTATACTATGACTTGTTTCGACATACTATACTATGTCCTTTTTATCCCTTTTTTCGACATACTATACTGTGGCCTTTTTATCCCTTTTTTCGACATACTATACTATGGCCTTTTCATCACTTTTTTCGACATAGTATACTATGGCCTTTTTATCCCTTTTTTCGACATACTATACTATGGCCTTTTTATAACTTTTTCCGACATACTATACTATGACTTGTTGCAATATACTATACTGTGGCCTTTTTATCCCTTTTTTCGACATAATATACTATGGCCTTTTTATCCCTTTTTTCGACATACTATACTATGGCTTTTTATGGATTTTTCATCATACATACTATACTATACTATTTTTCGACATACTTTTTCAACATACTATACTGTGGCCTTTTTATCCCTTTTTTCGACATACTATACTATGGCTTTTTTATCACTTTTTTCGACATACTATACTATGACTTGTTTCGACATACTATACTATGGCCTTTTCATCCCTTTTTTCGACAGACTATACTATGTCCTTTTTATCCCTTTTTTCGACATACTATACTATGGCCTTTTTATCCCTTTTTTCGACATACTATACTATGGCCTTTTTATAACTTTTTCCGACATACTATACTATGACTTGTTGCAACATACTATACTATGACTTTTTATCACTTTTTTCGACATACTATACTATGACTGGTTTCGACATACTATACTATGGTCTTTTTATCCCTTTTTTCGACATACTATACTATGTCCTTTTTATCCCTATTTTCGACATACTATACTATGGCTTTTTATAACTTTTTTTCGACATGCTATACTATGACTTGTTTCGACATACTATACTATTGCCTTTTTATCCCTTTTTTCGGATTACTATACTATGACTTTTTTCCACATACTATACTATGACTTGTTTCGACATACTATACTATGTCCTTTTTATCCCTTTTTTCGACATACTATACTATGGCCTTTTTATCCCTTTTTTTGACATACTATACTATGGCCTTTTTATAACTTTTTTCGACATACTATACTATGACTTTTATCCCTTTTTTCGACATACTATACTATGGCCTTTTTATCCCTTTTTTTTCGACATACTATACTATGGCCTTTTATCCCTTTTTTCGACATATTATACTTTGGCTTTTTTATCCCTTTTTTTCGACAATTTGGGCATACTATACTCCCTTTTTTTGACATACTATACTATGGCCTTTTTTATCCCTTTTTTCAAATTTTATACTATGGCCTTTTTATAACTTTTTCCGACATACTATACTATGACTTTTTTCAACATACTATACTGTGGCCTTTTTTATCCCTTTTTTCGACATACTATACTATGGCCTTTTTTATCCCTTTTTTCGACATACTATACTATGGCCTTTTTATCCCTTTTTTCGACATACTATACTATGGCCTTTTTTTCGACATACTATACTATGGCCTTTTTATCCCTTTTTTTCGACATACTATACTATGGCCTTTTTATAACTTTTTTCGACATACTATACTATGGCCTTTTTTATCCCTTTTTTTCAACATACTATACTATGGCCTTTTTTATCCCTTTTTTCGACATACTATACTATGGCCTTTTTATAACTTTTTTCAACATACTATACTATGACTTGTTTCGACATACTATACTATTGCCTTTTTATCCCTTTTTCGACATACTATGGCTTTTTTTATCACTTATATACTATGGTTATACTATCCCTTTTTGACATACTATACTATGGCCTTTTTATCCCTTTTTTCAACATACTATACTATGTCCTTTTTATCCCTTTTTTTCGACATACTATACTATGGCCTTTTTATCCCTTTTTCGACATACTATACTATGGCCTTTTTATAACATTTTTATATACTATGGCTATTTTATCCCTTTTTGCAACATACTATACTATGACTTTTTATCACTTTTTCCGACATACTATACTATGACTTGTTTCAACATACTATACTATGGTCTTTTTATCCCTTTTTTCGACATACTATACTATGGCCTTTTTATCCCTTTTTTCGACATACTATACTATGGCTTTTTTATAATTTTTTTTATACTATACTATGGCTTTTTTATAATTTTTTTCGAAATGCTATACTATGGATTTTTATCCCTTTTTCGACATACTATACTATGGCCTTTTTTATCCCTTTTTTCGACATACTATACTATGGCCTTTTTATCCTTTTTTCGACATACTATACTATGGCCTTTTTATCCCTTTTTTCGACATACTATACTATGGCTTTTTTATCACTTTTTTCGACATACTATACTATGACTTGTTTCAACATACTATACTATGGCCTTTTTATCCCTTTTTTCGACATACTATACTATGGCCTTTTTATCCCTTTTTTTCGACATACTATACTATGGCCTTTTTCACTTTTCATACTTTGGCTTTTCTATGGCTTTTTCATCAATTTTTCGCATACTATACTATGGCTTTTTTTTTATACTATACTATTGCTTTTTATAATTTATTTCAAATTTTATACTATGGCTTTTTATAACTTTTCCCATTTTATCCCTTTTTTTCAACATACTATACTATGGCCTTTTTATCCCTTTTTTCGACATACTATACTATGGCCTTTTTATCCCTTTTTTTTTTAGTATACTGTGGCCTTTTTATCCCTTTTTTCAACATACTATACTGGCCTTTTCCATTTTATCCCTTTTTATCACTTTTTTCGACATACTATACTATGACTTGTTTCGACATACTATACTATGACTTGTTTCGACATACTATACTATGGCCTTTTTATCCCTTTTTTCAACATACTATACTATGGCCTTTTTATCCCTTTTTTCGACATACTATACTATGGCTTTTTTCGACATTTTACTATGGTGTATTTATCCTTTTTGCAACATACTATACTGGGGCCTTTTTATCCCTTTTTTCGACATACTATACTATGGCTTTTTTATCACTTTTTTCGACATACTATACTATGACTTGTTTTGGGCACTATACTATGGCCTTTTTATCCCTTTTTCAACAGACTATACTATGTCCTTTTTATCCCTTTTTCGACATACTATACTATGGCCTTTTTATCCCTTTTTTCGACATACTATACTATGGCCTTTTTATCCTTTTTTTCCGACATACTATACTATGACTTTTTTAACATACTATTATGACTTTTTATCACTTTTGTCGACATACTATACTATGACTGGTTTTCGACATACTATACTATGGTCTTTTTATCCCTTTTTTTTCAACATACTATACTATGTCCTTTTTTATCCCTTTTTTCGACATACTATACTATGGCTTTTTATCACTTTTTTCGACATGCTATACTATGACTTGTTTCGACATACTATACTATTGCCTTTTTATCCCTTTTTATACTATACTATGACATACTATACTATGGCCATTTTATAGTATGTCCTTTTTTCCCTTTTTCGACATACTATACTATGGCCTTTTTATCCCTTTTTTTCGACATACTATACTATGGCCTTTTTATCCCTTTTTTTCGACATACTATACTATGGCCTTTTTATCCCTTTTTTCGACATACTATACTATGGCCTTTTTATCCCATTTTTCAACATACTATACTATGGCCATTTTATCCCTTTTTTCGACATACTATACTATGACTTGTTTCGACATACTATACTATGACTTGTTTCGACATACTATAGTATGTCCTTTTTATCCCTTTTTTCGACATACTATACTATGGCCTTTTTCATCACTTTTTTCGACATAGTAAACTATGGCCTTTTTATCCCTTTTTTCGACATAGTATACTATGGCCTTTTTATAACTTTTTCCGACATACTATACTATGACTTGTTGCAATATACTATACTGTGGCCTTTTTATCCCTTTTTTCGACATAATATTCTATGGCCTTTTTATCCCTTTTTTCGACATACTATACTATGGCTTTTCTATGGCTTTTCATCACTTTGGGCATACTATACTATGGCTTTTTTCGACATACTATACTATGGCTTTTTTATAATTTATTTCAAATTTTATACTATGGCTTTTTATAACTTTTTCCGACATACTATACTATGACTTGTTTCAACATACTATACTGTGGCCTTTTTATCCCTTTTTTCGACATACTATACTATGGCCTTTTTATCCCTTTTTTCGACATAGTATACTATGGCCTTTTTATCCCTTTTTTCGACATAATATACAATGGCCTTTTCGACAGTATACTATGGCCATTTTATCCCTTTTTTCGACATACTATATGATGACTTGTTTCGACATAAAATACTATTACTTGTTTCGACATACTATACTATGGCCTTTTTATCCCTTTTTTCGACATACTATACTATGGCCTTTTTATCCCTTTTTTCGACATACTATACTATGGCCTTTTTATAACTTTTTCCGACATACTATACTATGACTTGTTGCAACATACTATACTGGGGCCTTTTTATCCCTTTTTTCGACATACTATACTATGGCTTTTTTATCACTTTTTCGACATACTATACTATGACTTGTTTCGACATACTATACTATGGCCTTTTCATCCCTTTTTTCGACAGACTATACTATGTCCTTTTTATCCCTTTTTTCGACATACTATACTATGGCCTTTTTATCCCTTTTTTCGACATACTATACTATGGCCTTTTTATAACTTTTTCCGACATACTATACTATGACTTGTTGCAACATACTATACTATGACTTTTTATCACTTTTGTCGACATACTATACTATGACTGGTTTCGACATACTATACTATGGTCTTTTTATCCCTTTTTTCGACATACTATACTATGTCCTTTTTATCCCTTTTTTCGACATACTATACTATGGCTTTTTTATCACTTTTTTCGACATGCTATACTATGACTTGTTTCGACATACTATACTATTGCCT